>NW_004955458.1:3553456-3562296 GCF_000276665.1 Chinchilla lanigera | reverse complement strand
GGCTACAAAGTGAGCTCAAGGCCAGCCTGAACTGCACAGCGAGACCCTGTCTCAAAAAGAAAAATAAATAAATAAATAAATCTTCAGAAAATGGCTGTTTGCGATACACAACAAGAAGGAAAACCGGCGAGTTTACCGTGAATTTTCGTAGAGCCCACTTCCAGCCATCTCGCTGTCTTTCCTAACAATTAAATTCTGTTTGTTTGTTTTTTTCCGATACCGGGAATCGAACTCACGACCTTGCGCTTGCCAGGCAGGCGCTGTGCCGCTGAGCTAAATCCCCAGGCCCCTGTTTTTGGTTTTTTGTTTGTTTGTTTGTTCTTTGTTTTTTTCCGGAACAGCGAAATTCTGGAAGCACAGCTCTGTCGGCGGACGATCGGCTGCTGGTTTGTGGGGAAACCCAAGCAGGAAATGCAGAGGCTTGTCTCCCCCACACACACACAAGCCCCGCTGTAAAATTGGGATAATAACAGCAACTCTGGGCATCCCCAGCAGCATCCCAGAGGACAAATGGGGTGGGAGGGGCCCTGCACCGAGACAGAGGGGTCTCAATCTGTGAGCGCACACTCTCTCCCACCCCATTCCTTCAGTAAATAATAAAGAGAGGAACTATAAAGCTAGAACATTGTATTTTAATGAATTACACACTAAATTACAAATAATGTTAATAGCACTCAAGGATAAGAGGTGGCAGAGAAGGCAAAAATCATAAAGAGAAAAAGTATTTAAGAAAAAAACATTTGAATGACAAAATCCCAAGGTGCACAATAAATCTAGCCACTCAACCAAAAAAAAAAAAAACCAAAAGAACCACAACAAAAAGACTGTAACCTGATATAAATATAATTGTTCATCCTTCTTTTCCCAATACCCCTACTGTGTCACAGCCCTGTAAAGTGTCAGCGTTCTCAAAATGATGTTTAGACCTTAGCTTCCACTCCCCTAGGGTGAGAGGTGGCTTTCAAAGGAAGACAGAAGGAGGGATCCCTGGCAACTGAAGAATTAAAAATCCTAAAAGGAAGAGAAAACTTCGAACATCTCTCACCTGCCTCATAGGGCCGTGGTGAAGCAACACAAACCCTGCGCCTTGGGTCTCCGAGCCTCCTGTCCGCCCAAAGCAGGGACATAGGCACTGGCTGCAGCCATTTCTTGGGCTTCCTCCCAGGGGCTGAATCTTGAGTCTCCTAGCCTTTTAGGTCAGATGAAACACTGAAAAACTTGGCTGATTGGATCTATTTTTGAACTAATTCTTTAAAACAAGTCCCCCCCCCCCTTTATTTTTTGGCTTGTTTCTCCCAAGTTCTAGTGTAGTCCCTGCTGTAAATTGGTCTTTATGAAAAACAGTGGCAGCAGAAGACTTGGGTCCCGTCTCACCCCAAACACGGGAAATGATTAGGCCGTTCAGATTGCGATAACGAATGGGATTGGGTGAGGGGCCGTTTTGTTTTGAATCCCACGCCTCCTCAGCAAAAGAGGGGGAGGAGGGCGGTGGAGCTAAGTTAAGTGCCTGTAATACTGAAGTTTCGTTTTCACCTGTTCCTCCTCTCCACTCCTGGGTACCCAGAGCTGGCTGGACAAAAAGGGAAGGCAAGTGTTAAGGCACCCAGAAACGATCAGAGCGCCCGCCTGATCCAGATCACCCAGAGCCAAGCCAGGTGAAACCCGCAGCGGAGGAGAGGGTGAGGCTGAGGGTGAAGGCTCGGGCAAGGACATCACAGCCGAAGGTGGGGGACTGTCTTGGTCACATCCTGGAAGAAGGGGTGAGCCAGAGCTGCTTTTGCGGAAATGCGCTTATTGGGGTCGTAGTGCAGCATTTGCTAGAGGAAGAGACGGATGATGTGTTCAGTAACACGGAGGAGGACGTTCTCAGAAGCCAGGAAAACAGAACTCCTTCTACCCAGTTTTCATTCCCTCCTCCCACATCTGAACCAGAGCGCTGTGAGAAAAGCCCGAGCTCAGGAAAGGTGGCTGCGACCCAGAGTTCAGAGTTCAGGGTCTCGGCTTTCCTTCCCGGAAAGGCCCCTCCCCGGGGGAATGAAGGAGCGCTGCCCGCGCCCACTCCCCGCCCTTACCGACAGCAAGCTCCGTCCATCTTCATCCAGGGGAGGCACGACTTTGCTAAAATCCTGCCGGGCCCACTTGGGGAAACTTGGCTTATAATCAGGCATAGAAGTAACTCCTGGCCAAACTACCTCATCAGGGGTCCCTAGAGTCCGAAAGATCCGGAAGAGTTGGTCAATCTCCGAATCTCCAGGGAACAGGGCACGGCGGGTCACCTGAAAATCGGGAAAGAGGAAAAGGCAAGACCCAGGCTGACGTGAATCAAAGACGTCCCGGCACAAAGGAGGTTCCCACAGGCCATGGAAGAGCAGCAGGGCCCCATGACTCCCTCCCTGGGGCCGCTCGAGGGGTCGGTCACACATAGCCGGAGACAATGAAGCCCCTTCATCTCTCTCCTCATCCCCTCCTTCCTTCCCCCACGGTGGCTTTGCAGATCCCGAGGCTGGGTGGGGCTGGGAGGGGGTGAATGTCTGGGGTGCCACTGACGTGTAGCAAAGGGATCCCAAGCCACTCACGGGGTGTGGGGTAGACACTGCGGTCATCCCCCCTCCTTGTGATGCCGCCACTTCTAGATAGGAGCACAGCGCGCACAGACTGTGTCTTCCATCTCTTCTGTGTTCCCCACAGCACTTAGCATGGTGCTGGGTACACACTAGGTACTTAACAAATATTTGTTGATGAATTGAGAGAGGAATATGGGCAATTGGAAGGTAACGTACTGGGGGTAAATGCACAGTATTTATAGATATAGACATATTTGTGAATTGTCTCTACGCCCCCAGTTACAATCCAGATAAAGGACCATTACACATAGTGGTGACTTGATATGAGGCCTCGGCCTACTCCATTGTATTAAAGGGGATGGGAGTTCTTACATAAGGCCAGGCCTCAAGGATCCTTAAGTCTGAAACGCCCAAGGTTTGGGGGGACATGCTCTAACCCTGCCTTTAAATAAAGGGTATGGGAAAGTGAACACAGCTGCTCTCACTACATTTCCGGCCTCCTACAGGCCAAAAGAAGGAGACACTAAGTGGAACTCGGTCTTCCAAACATGTGACACTAAAACTAACACAGCTGAATGACGACAGGAACGACTTGGCTCATTTCAGCAATGAGAGATGTATATACTCGAGACTGAGTCTACGCTAGCTGAGGACACCCTAACATTGCGGTGGATGTGCAGGGGTCACGGTCCTATTGCTATCATCCCCTCTTGGTGCTACTCTAGAGAACCCTGAGAAAAAGATGGGCTGTGGTTCTGGGCCAAGAAATGATTGTGTTGTTCTCGGATGCGGGGAGGAATGGGCTGGGTAGAACTGGGGCAAGCTCCCATACCATCTCAGCAAAGATGCAGCCTAGGCTCCAGATGTCCACGGCCGTGGAGTAGTATTTGCAGCCCAGAAGGATTTCAGGGGCTCGGTACCACAGGGTCACCACCTAAGGCACAAGAGTAGGACGTGGAGAGGTGGTTTAGAGGACACATATTTCTGTATCTCAGCTCCTAAAAAAACTCTTAACTCTCTCTCAGCCTCTGTGAGCAGTTTCCTTCCCTTCCTCTGATTTCCCCTAAGAAAAGTAACTATACAACCTGTTGCCCCAGAATGAGCCTAGTCCAGGGGTCTAGGGACCATAGTTTCTGAACTCCCAATTTGGGACCGTCCTGGAAAATGGTCGGGATTTTCTTTTCTTTTCTTTTTTTCTGAGTCAGGATCTTGCTATGTTGTCCAGGCTGGCTGTGAAGTTGCTACCCTCCTGTTTCAGCCTCAAGTGCTGGTATTATGGACCTGTAGCAGCATCACGCTCAATTTTTTGTTCTTTTTTTTTTTTTATTTTTTTGAGACAGGGTCTCACTATGCAATTCAGGCTGGCCTTGAGCTCACTTTATAGCCCAGGCAATGACCCTCCTGCCTCAGCCTCCTGAATGCTGGGATTACAAGCACGTGTCACCACACTAGCTTTTTTTGTTTGTTTGTTTGTTGAGACAGGGTCTCTCTTTGTAGTCCACATTGGCTTTAAATTCACTATGTAGCCCAGGCTGGCCCCAAACTTGAGGGGATCTTGCTGCCTCATTCTCCCAAGTCCAGGAATTACAGACATATGCCACCAAACCTGGCACAAATGGTCATAATTTTAAGTGTGCCATGGGGCTGGGGATTTAGCTCAGCGGCACAGTGCCTGCCTGGCAAGCGCAAGGTCGTGAGTTCGATTCTGGGTACTGGAAAAACAAACAAAAAAACAAACAAAAATTAAGTGTGCCATTCAGTTGTCCTGGCTTAGTATCTTTTTTTTTTTTAGGTTTTTTTTTTTCCAGTACTAGGAATCGAACTCACTACCTCGCGCTTGCCAGGCAGGCGCTCTGCCACTGAGCTATATCCCTAACCCCCTGGCTTAGTATCTAAACCCAGTTAGCCTGACAGCATGAATTCTGTGTATACCCTAAAACCCTTAGGATATCAGAAATTCCTTCCATCTACTGAGAAAGAAACTGTTGGTCAGAGAGTTTTGGCAACTTTATAAACTGTCCTTGTTAACGCTTCTCAGGATGCTCAGAAAAGAACAGCATAGAGGACATACCTCATGGGTGTAAGTGCGAACAGGGACTCCAAAGGCTCTGGCCAGCCCGAAGTCTGCTAGTTTGATGGCTCCATCTGCGTTGATAAGCAGATTCTGAGGCTTAAGGTCCCGGTGCAGGACCCGATGAGAATGGCAAAATGCTAGTCCTTGGAGCAGCTGAAACAGATAGTTCTAACAAAGGGGAGAGGGAGACTGTGATTCTCTGTCACAATGTGCGGATTAGCGTTTGCTCTTTGCCCCCTAAACTCTAAACCCTTTATGTGTTAGATTATCACTACATGTTTAAAAACTATTTTTCCCACTGGACTTTCAGCCCAGTGAGGATAAGAACCAGGTTGACTCAGTTTTACAACCTTTTTTGTATCGCGTGCTTAGCACACTGATGTAGTTCGGTAAATGTGTGCTGAATGAATATTTGTTAAAAAATTGAAAGTAGCTCCAGGGGTGAAGAATTCATCCCTAACAGACAGCAGAGACTCACTGGCTATTTTTCCCACTGAGCAGGTAGAAGGGCTTTTTGGCGGAATCTACCAACTGCCCTCAAACCCCATTTATCTGCGTTTCATCTGACCTCCCACCAGAGGCAGTCAGGGTGACTCACTGGAGTTTTAACTTTGATTCTTCAGCCCAACCCTACGGCTAAAGAGTGTAATGAGCAGGGAAACATGCAAAAGGAACGGTGGGAGCTGACTGCGAAGGCAGCCAAAATAACGAAATTATCCCCCAGTCTGAACCCCCAGCCTCCAGTCCCTCCAGGAACGCGTGCACGGTGAGGTGGAGCTGTCAGATGGGTCACCTTGATGAGAGGAAGAGGGACACCAGCGAGAGCAGAGGCATCCATGAACTTCTTGAGATCCTGGTGCAGAAATTCAAAAACCAGGTAGAGCTTATTTTCCGTGTGGATGACATCCAGCAGCCTACGGGACAGGTGGTCCAGGAAACGCAGGTAAGAGGGAGAAATGCCCGCACTCGACAGATGAGACCCATCCTAGCAGAACGCCCCCCAGACACCACTTACTTGACAATGTTGGGGTGGTTAAGCTCCTTAAGCAGAGAGATCTCTCGAATGGCAGTACTGGGGACACCCTCAGTCTCACTTGGAGAGGGTGGGAAAGCAGAGATGGGAACAGGGTTACAAATATCCCTTTGGACACTGATTGGTCGACGCCCCCGCCACGTCCCCTTGCAAAGTCAGAGCAGAGGATTCCTGGGTAGCTAGGACCTGGCGTCTGGACACCTCCAGGTCAACACTTCCCGTTTCCCGAGGTAGGTAAGTAAAGCCTCCCGGTGAAGGCGAAGCAGAGAGACAGTAATGGAGCCAACATGCGAGAGCAGCACCTGGCCTCCCCGGGGGCCAGTGAGATTCAACTGCCACTCTGGGAGGAGGGAGAGAGTTCTGGGGGGTGGGGCTGGGTAGGGAGGTCGGCCCTTCGCCCGGAAAGGCGCTTCCACGGGCCCGCGCACCCCCATCCCTCGGAGAGTCCTGCCCCCGCCCAGGGGCCTCTGTCCCCCCCCCCCGGGTCTCTCCGCTCGCACATCTGGGGACACCACGGGTTCGGGGATGGGAAGTTTCCCACGGGTGCCGCACGCCGGCCCGCACCCGCCGGGGACGCGCCCTCCCCGCCGCCTCTCGCGAGCAGCGCCCCCGCCCCTTCCCGGCCCCGCACGGCCACCCGCCTGTTGGCGGTGGGGGGACCCGGGGCTCCCCAGCGGGGGGAGTCCCGGCTGCCGAAGCCACTCACGTGTCCAGGCGGATTTTCTTAAGCGCCACCACCTCTCCCGTCAACTTGTTCTTGGCTTTGTACACGACCCCGTACGTGCCCTCTCCGATCTTCTCCACCTTTTGGAAGTTCTCCATGAAGCGCTGGCGAGTCGGGGCAGCCGGGCCCTGGAGCGGGGACCTGGGAACCCTGCGGAGAGCAAGCCGAAGGGGCCGAGGCGGGGAAAACGGAGCCCAGCACGGTGGCCCCGGGTCGAGATGGAACGCAGTGTATGTCTGGCTCTTGTCAATTTGTCCAACTTAAAACAATGTTGCCGCCTCCCCCCTCCCCCCGTTCCCGACCGCCACCAGACGCCCCGCCCCTCCTTCCCGCGTTTCCACGACTCCGCCCTCGGCTCTTCTTATTGGTCAACGTCACAGAGGGCGGGGCGACCCCGGGCTCCTCGCGGCAAATGATCCTGCCCCGTGCAAGTTTGTTTCTGAGGAGCAAGACAAGTTTCTTCCGCCCTGCGGCGGCTGAGGACCTTTTCCCAAGTTCCCGATTTGGGTTCTGAGTTTTTTACCTGTGTCTCTGGTCTGGAGAGATTCCCGGATCTCCAACTATTTTCACCACCCCTTGGGAAAATGTGTATCGACCTAAGATTAATTTCCACCTGAGCAGGGAGCCTCCTTTGAAAAACAGAAAGCTGGGAATCTCATCCCTAAGAATTCCTGGGCCTCAGAAAGAGGGAAGAGTGCCTCAGTTTCTCAGCCTACACGGGTATTGTCCCTCTCTGCTTTTAGATGGAAAGGTTCTGGCCGGGCATGGTGGCGCACGCCCGTAATCCCAGTACTCGGGAGGCTGAGGCAGGAGGATCGTTGAGAGTTCGAGACCAGCCTAGGCTACAAAGTGAGCTCATGGCCGGCCTGAACTGTGCAGCGAGACCCTGTCTCAAAAAGACCAAAAAAAAAAAAGATGGAAGGGTTCTGTTTCTGCCTTCTTGAGAGGTTCCCGGTTTGACTGATTGATGCACTCCTCCATGATGAATTCCGTGCGTCTGGTATGTGTTACGTAGCTGTCTCTCGATTCTTTCCCTGGTGCCGGAGTGTGGCAAGATGAGCGAGACCCAGTGAAGCCACAAAGGGGCCTTGCGTAGCAGGTTAGAGAAGGAAGGTCCAGGGACTTGGAGCACTTGTCAGTTCTGTGTCTCTGGTGTCCTTCCGCCCCTCCCACGCCACCCCTAGAAGGAGAAGAGGGAGGGCTATGCAAATGAGCACCCCTCTCTTATATAGGGGCTCATTCCAGCCCCCCAGCGCCTTTGGTTGCTGGAAGAAAGAACAGGATGGATATGTCGCCCAGAAAGTGCCTTCTGCACTTGTCTGTCCTGAGTGCCTTGTTGGTTGTGGGGATCACAGAAGGTGAGTGGGGGAAGGGGAGCTCTGCGAATCAGATTGATTTCCCACCTCACAACGTGAGAGAGCAGCAATACTTCACATTTCCTCCACCTACTTGGTTTAGGGAGTATATGGGTAACTGACCTCCCGCCCTGCATGGAAATTTGGGATCGAGCATGAAAATGATCCTGTCTGCTTGGAAGGGCAGAAGGATAGTGGATCTTTGTGGCACTAATCTGAGGTCCTCTGGGCAGTGAGCTGGAGCAGGAGCTCCGAAAGGGTGAAATGGGTGGGAGATTCTTTCTGGTGATGTCCCAGGTACATGAAGTAGGGGATTTAAAGTGGGGGTAAGAGAAGGTGGTGCTGAATAAGAAGGAGAAGGAGACACCACCTTCCCCCCTCGGAATGGGCATGGGTATTGGGTATGGGTGAGCACCGCCTGGACATACTCTTCTGGAGCTGAGAAAGACAGGCAGGGGGTCTCAGCTGAGCATCACATGAAAGGGCTTTGGGGGATTGGCGCCTCGTGACAGGAGATGGGGGGGGGTGGCCAGAGGGTCTGGAATGTCCCATGCTGCCCTGAGGAGGGAGGGTTGGAAGTGGAAAAAGAATGGAGCATCTATGACCTCTCTTGCTCTAGTGATGGGATGTTCCAATTCTAGATCATGCCCTAGGGGGATCTCCTAAATGCCCAGTGTGGTTAGAAATGAGGCAAGGAGCCCTGTGTTATGGTGCCTGCCTGTAATCCCAGCACTCAGAAGGTTGAGGCAGGAGTGAATTCGAGAATTCGAGACCGGTATTAGCTACATATAGTGAGACCCTGTATCAAGAAAAAAAACAAAAAGAAAGAAAGAAAAGAAAAAGGAAGAGAAAAGAAAAGAGGTGAGGATCAGTTTTGCTGTGCTGAAATACAGACATCGTATGCCAGCCTGCCTTCCCTTCCCTAGATCCCGGCTCTCACAGGCCTCTAGGAAGTTCTTGAGCTGACATCCCTCATTCATGCTGAGGTTTCAAGACTTTTACTATGTTCCTTAATGTTTTCTGCAAACATTCTGTTCACACCTATTCAAAGAGGCTTTTAAAAGATTGCACTTTTTTTTTTTTTTTTTTT
>NW_004955458.1:3552268-3553356 GCF_000276665.1 Chinchilla lanigera | reverse complement strand
AATCAAACTCATGACCTCTCGCACTTGCCAGGCAGGCGCTGTGCTGCTGAGCTAAACCCCCAGCCCCTGCTCTTTGGTTTTAGAGCCTGATTTTTAAAACTGTAAGACTGGGGGTTGACTCAGCAGTAAAGTGCATGTTTAGCACGTGCAAGGCCATGGGTTTAGTTTTCAGCATTTAAAAAAAAAAAAAAAAAAGTTAAAGACCATCTTTTTTGGTCTTTGTTCTGTTTTGAGACAGAGTCTTGCTATGCAGTTCAGGCTGGCCTTGAGCTGACTTTGTAGCCCAGGCTGGTCTCGAATTCACAACGATCCTCCTGCCTCTGCCTCCCGAGTGCTGGGATTACAGACATTCACCACCATGCCTAGCACTAATAAAATTTTATATGAACTGGGTTTGATAGTTATTTTAGTGTGAAGTGACATAGTGTTTATGCAAGGAAATATTTGTATTTTTAACAAATACATAAACTGAATTTGCAGGGTTTACAAGATTCTGATATTTGCTTTTAAATATTTTAGCCAAAAGCAAAAACAACCAATAAAGATAAAGCAAATATGGCCAAATACTGACAGTTTGTTTTTGGTGGTGTTGGTGGTGGTGTTTCTTTTTTGTTGTTTTTGGGGGGTATTTTGTTTGTTTCTGTTTTTTAAGAGAGCGTCTCATTACCTAGTTCAGGCTGGCCTTAGACTCACTATGTACTCCAGGCTTACCCTGAACTCAAGGTAATCCTCCTGCCTTAACCTCCCAAACACTGGGATTACAGATGTGAGCCACCATGCCTAGCTCTAGGCTGGCTTTGAGCTCTTGATCCTCCTGCCTCAGCCTCCCAAATGCTAGAATTACACACATCTGCCAACATGCCCAGCTCAGTTACAATAATTTTGTTTGCTCTGTCCCTACTCCCAAACTGCCTGCTCCTAATCCATCCTCTCCACTGCTTGCCATAGTAATGTCTCTAAAATACAAATATGATCATGCTCAAAAGTTTCTGAAGGGTAAAATTTATGGTATTTGATTATATCTCAATTTATTTTATTTTATTTTATTTTATTTTATTTTATTTTATTTTTGCCTTTTTTGAGACAGG
>NW_004955458.1:3534140-3552098 GCF_000276665.1 Chinchilla lanigera | reverse complement strand
ACTTGCAATGATCCTCCTGCCTCAGCCTCCCGAGTGCTGGGATTACAGGCGTGTGCCACCACACCTGGTTTATTATGTCACATGTTAAGCAGTGCTTTGAATTATAGTAATATGTGTAGATGCTCATTTTTAAATTTATATCAAGGACTGAATCCAGGGCCTAAGATATATGCCCAACCCTATTTATTTGTTTAATTTTGATACAGGGAGTTACTAGGTTGTCCAGCCTGGGCTAGAGACTGACCTTCCTGACTCAGCCTGCCAGAGTGCTGGGGTTACAGGTGTGCGCCGCCACGCCCAGCTACATGCTCATTTCTCCTACTTCATTCTGAGTCCCTTCAGAGCCATAGCTTATACATTCCCTAAATTCTTTGTGCCTAGAATAGTGCCTATGACTTGGGCTGGGCATGGTGGCCCACGCCTGTAATTCCAGCACTCGGGAGGCTGAGGCAGGAGGATCTTTGTGAGTTCGAGACCGGCCTGGGCTACAACGTGAGCTCAAGGCCATCCTGAACTGCATAGCGAGACCCTGTCTCAAAAAACCAAAAAGAAAGAAAAGAATAGTGCCTAGTATGTGGTGGATGTTCAGTAATTAGAATGTACTTTGAATGGGAGGATGAAGGGACTAGGCGGGGATCCTAGGATCCTCATGGCACATTCCTTTAGGACCCAGAGACCAGGACTGGCCTGGGGTCTCAAGGCAGCTCCGAACTAAAGCCTGGAACAAGCAGCTGTATCCAGACTGGACAGGAGTCCAGGGGCCTGACTGCTGGAGAGGTGGGAACCTGGAGGTTCTGGGGGGAGAGCTTGCTGGGGAGGGGCTGGGAGGAGAGCAGGAACTGGGTTGAAGGCCCGCCGCCGCTTGGGAAGACAGGAAGGGAAAGATCCATGGGGAGGGGAAGCCAAGGGATCTCAGCTAACACAGCTTCCCTTTCCAGGGGGCCAGGTGACCCCAAAGGTCAGTAATGACGGGCCCACGCTCCTTGGTGCGAATGCCTCCTTCTCCATTGTCCTGCACTTCCCTGAAAGCCAAAAGGTGCTGCCGGATGGGCAGGTGGTCTGGGCCAACAACACTGTCATCAATGGTAAGTGCGTCTCTGTCCTTCCTAGGCCCAGCGAGCCCAGGGAGTGGGGCCTACCCACCCCCTAATTTTTTTATTATTTCTTTCTTTCTTTCTTTCTTTCTTTCTTTCTTTCTTTCTTTCTTTCTTTCTTTTTTTATTTATTTTTGAGACAGGGTCTCTCTGTGCAGTTCAGGCTGGCCTTGAGCTCACTTTGTAGCTCAGGCTGGTCGAACTCACAACGATCCTCCTGCCTCAGCCTCCCGAGTGCTGGGATTACAGGCGTGTGCCGCCATGCCCAGCTTCTATTTTTTTAAAACAAATTGTACATGTAGTACATACTCACTGTAGTAAAATTGGAAAACACAGTTAAGCAAAAAGAAAATTATAGTCCCCAAACTGAGGGGCGGCAGAATCTAGAAGCTGGACAGAACTAGATTTAAATTTATCACAGGTCTGTGACCTCGGGCTTGTGCTTTGTTGTTTTGTGTAAAATGGGGATGGTCCCGTTCTTGAAAGGTCGTTGTGAGGGTGAAAATAGGATAATGTGTAAAGTATCCAGCATAGGGCTGTTCTGTTAGCTGGCGCTGTTATTTTTATCTCACTAGTTAAGGAAAATCACTGTAAATGTTCTAATATATGCTCTTCCAGTTTCTTTCTTACGTGAGGCTACACATATGAATGTTATATTGTAGTTTCCGTATATTCCCACCTCCAGCCACTACCCCAAGTGGGTTTTCCCATGGAGACTACTTTCTAGCTCAGGAGTATTCCCAGAGCCCCTTGCTAATTCCTTGGGAACTACTTTAGGAATTTTGATGTATACAAAAGCATGCCAGGAACTAGGCGTGGTGGCATACTTCTGTAATCCCAGCTATCCGGATGGCTGAGGCGGGAGGATTGTAAATTCCTGGGCAGCCTGTGCAGCTTAGTAAAAAGACTGTCTACAAAAGAAAAGCTGGGTATGGCGGTGTATGCCTGTAATAACCAGCACTGGGCCGGGGATGTAGCTCAGCGGCACAAGTGCCTGCCTGGCAAGCGCAAGGTCCTGAGTTTGATTCCCGGTACCAAAAAATAAAACAAAAAACTGTAAGATTCCCAGCACTCACTCTGGGAAGCGGAGTTGGGAGGATTGCAAGTTTGACCCCCACCTGGGCAATTTAGCAATTTAGTGAGATGCGCCCCACCCCATCTAAAAAAATAAAAAATAAAAAAATAAGGCTGGTTACATAGCTCAGTGTGAAGGCCCTAGGTTCAATGCAGAGTATCACACACACACACACACACACACACACACACACACACACACACACACACACAGAGAACAGGATTGCCAGGGTTTGAGGACCACTGCGCTTATCTTCCAGGCAGCCAGATGTGGGGAGGACAGCCAGTGTACCCCCAGGAACCTGACGATGCGTGCGTCTTCCCTGACGGCGGACCCTGCCCATCTGGCCCTAGGTCTCCAAGAAGATGCTTTGTTTATGTCTGGAAGGCCTGGGGTGAGGGGCTCCCTTCTTCCTGTCACCTGCACGCTTGTGTTTACTTCTTCCTGCCTGGTCGTCTGTCTTTACAGTCTCACCCCTTAACTTACGTGAGGTCCCCCCGATTCCTACTTCCCCCTTGGTGCCCTCCTCTTTCACAGCGCCTAGCCCCCTTCAATTCTCATTTTTAGGGGGCAGCGCAGGGATGCTGGGGATCAAATGGAGGCCCTTGTACATGCTAATAAGAATGATAACTAATATAATAATAGCTCTAGCAAACTATCACAAGTCCTTCTAGAAGTCCTTGCCCAATTATAGTCCTACCACATGGGCCCCCCCAATATCATAGCTGTCCAAACAGCCTCTGAAGTGTCAGCTTTAGTATTTCCTGCTCTCCCGTCTCTGATACTCACTCTCAAGCCCTGCCCCCAGTCCCTTTTCACCGGCAGCTTCGCCCTCCTGCTTTGCTCTCCCACAACCTCAGGTCAGTACTGGCAAGTTCTCGGGGGCCCGGTGTCGCGGCTGAGCATCGGGACAGGACAGGCAGCGCTGGGCACACACACCATGGAGGTGACCGTCTACCACCGCCGGGGGGCCCGGAGCTACGTGCCCCTTGCGCACTCCAGCTCAGCCTTCACCATTACGGGTAAGCGGTAGGACGGGGCAAGGCCAGTCGTAGGGCAGGAGAGAGTGGAGGCTCGGCTCGGCTCGGCTGGACTGGGAAGGGGAAGGGGAATGGTGCGCAGCCTTCAAGGGGCAGGACGAGAAGACCTGGGCAGAGGAATGTAGGACTAGAGCCAGTGCAGGCCCGGCCACTCAGCTTGGGGTCGGAGGCTGTGGGTGTCAAAGGGAAAGCTGTGGGCCTGGGTCTCACCGTTTCTGGCTCTGACCCCAGACCAGGTGCCTTTCTCCGTGAGCGTGTCGCAGCTGCGGGCCTTGGATGAAGGGAACAAGCGCTTCCTGAGAAATCAGCCTCTGACCTTTGCTCTTCAGCTGCATGACCCCAGTGGCTATTTGGCTGGGGCTGACCTCTCCTACACCTGGGACTTTGGAGACGGTACTGGGACGCTGATCTCGCGGGCACTTGTGGTCGCTCACACTTACCTGGAGTCCGGTGCAGTTACAGCCCAGGTGATGGTGCAGGCCGCAATCCCTCTCACCACCTGTGGCTCTTCCCCAGTTCCAGGCACCACAGAGGGGCACAGGCCAACTACAGAGGCCTCTGGCACTACCGCTGGGCAAATGTCCACTGCAGAGGCTGTGGATACTACGCCTGATCAGGTGCCAACTACAGAGCCTTCTGCAACCACAGCTCTGCAGGTGCCAACCACAGAGGGCATAAGTACTGCCCCTGTGCAGGTGCCAACCACGGAGGGCACGGGTACTACACCCGAGCAGGCACCAACTTCACAGGGCACGGGCACCACACTTGCAGAGACGTCAGCCACAGAAGCTACTGGCACGACACAGGCGCAGGCGTCGTCCGGAGAGCCCTCTGGAACTACGGTTGCCCAGGCAGCAGTCACAGGGTTGGTGGGGACCACAGCGGGAGAGTTACCCTCGCTTGAGCCTGAGGATCCAGAAGTCAGCCTGTCCACGCCTACAGAAGGCATTTCTGGTAAGAGGGACGGTGTGAATGACACTCCCGGAGGCGAGGTATTTGTCACTCCTATACTCTGAAAATCTTAGCAAGGACCTAGATGTTCCCCAGTCTTTGCTTAGCACTGTGATCTCCTTAGAGGTCTCACTGGCTCGAAAGCTCTCAAGTGTCCACCTGCTTGACTGTCTCTCTGTCGGTCTCTTTTGGGCCTACGTCTCCCTAGGCAGCCCAGGCTGGCCTTAAACTTGCAATTCTCTTGCCTCAGCCTCCTGAGTTCTGAGATTACCAGCTTTTGCCGTCACCTTCAAGTTTCTCTTAATGACATGCAAGAGATTTGGAGTGCAGGAACCTGGGGTTTTCACCTGGGTGATTAGGAGTTTGTTACTTTCTATCCCTGAGGAGAAGAAGTAGGAAGGACAGAGGGAAAAAACAAAACAAAAAAAAAAAGACAGAGAACACACTGTAATCATTTACATATTTAGATCACATTTTCTGTGCAAGCATAAACACACAGAAAACTTTCTGGGACCTCAGTCCTTCTACTTCCCGCTGTTAAATTCCTATCCCAAAGGAAAACAGGAAGAATGAGATAATGCAGCCTAAATGAGTTAACATATGTTGAATGTCTAGCTCGGGACTTGGCAGTGTGTGTAGGGGTGATAAACATTTGGGGATTTCAAAAAAGTGGCACATGTCGGTAATCCCAGCATTCTGGGAGGCTGAGGCAAGAGCATTACAAAGTTTGAGCTGAGACTGGGCAACTTAATGAAGCTAGGGCTGAAAATTTAAAAATTATTAATTAATTTATTTATTTTTGGTCTTTTTGAGACAAGGTCTCGCTGTGCAGTTCAGGCTGGCCTTGAGCTTACTTTGTAGCCCAGGCTGGCCTTGAACTCACAATGATCCTCCTGCCTCACCCTCCCGAGTGCTGGCATTATAGGTGTGCGCCACCACGCCTGGCAAAAAATTTAAAAAGGGCTGTGGAGCCAGGCATGGTGGTGCACACCTATAATCCCAGTGCTCAGAAGACTGAGGCAGGAGGATTGACCCACGTTTGAGGCCAGCCTGGGCCACACAGTGAGCTCAAGGCCAGTCAAGGCCAGGCTGAACTACGTAGCGAACCCTGTCTCAAAAAAAAAAAAAAAAAGATTAAAAAGGACTGGGATTTAAAAAAATAAATAAATATAAAATAAAAAGGGCTTGGATTGTACTCAATACAAAGGCCCTGGGTTCAATCCACAGTGCCACAAAAAAGGCACCCCCACAGAAAAAAAAGTCAAAAAGATAAAACAATAACAAACAAAACCTCTGCCCCAAACTGTGTGACTCCCTAAAGCAGTAATTTTCTGCTTCTGGTCTCCATTTCCTTATCTACAAAGCAAAATTTTCCAGATCTTGCCTGGTCTAAGGCAGTTAACTCTAGAATCCAGTAGCTCTGGCTCTGTGTGGGAAGAACGCCTGCTTGACCGCTTCCTCCAAGGGACTTGTCTGTCACCTGACCTTCTGTGTTCAACCCTCTCCTGCCAGCGTCCGCGAGCCCCCTGCTGATTGGCACAGACACCTTAAGGCTGGTGAAGAGACAAGTGCCGCTGAATTGTGTTCTGTATCGATACGGCTCCTTTTCCCTCACCCTGGACATTATCCGTGAGTCCTGGCTACTTCGGAGGCTGGTGAAGGGAGGCCTGTGCAGCGTCCTCCTTTGAAGGCACAGGGCTGGGACCGGGGAGCAGCTGGGGCTTTTCCGTCTACCAGCCTGGTGGATGAGGCCTGACTTACGGTCTTGTGATTCTGCAGAGGGTATTGAGAACGCAGCGATCTTGCAGGCTGTACCGTCCGCTGAGGGTGACGCCTTTGAGCTGACTGTGTCCTGCCAAGGCGGGTGAGTGTCCCTCTGGTTGCCCCCATAACTTTTGGGTGACGATGCCTTTCCTGGATCCCTTGAAGAAAGCTGTATGGACTCTTCCAGGCTGCCCGAGGAAGCCTGTATGGATATTTCATCGCCTGGGTGCCAGCCCCCTACCCAGCGGCTGTGCCAGCCCGTGCCACCAAGCCCAGCCTGCCAGCTGGTACTGCACCAGGTCTTAAAAGGTGGCTCAGGGACCTACTGCCTCAATGTGTCTCTGGCTGATGCCAACAGCCTGGCAGTGGCCAGCACCCAGCTTGTCATGCCTGGTAAGTAACTGCACAAGACGTACGAAGAGCTGACAGAGGGAGGAGACGGTAAAGCAATGTCTGCGCTTCTGCTCACAGGTCAAGAAGCGGGCCTTGGCCAGGTTCCCCTGCTTGTGGGCATCTTGCTGGCATTGATGGCCGTGGTGCTTGCATCTCTGATATACAGGTGAGACCCTCCCTGTCCAGCCCAGAATCGAATCCCTTTTACACCCTCAGGGTTACCACTCCTTCCGAGGAAGCGGAATACCAGGAAAGAGCCCAACCTTGGAAGTTAGGCCTGGGCTGGTGTTGCTGTGGGACCTTGGGGAAGTAGCTTAAACTTTCCGAGCTGTGGGAAGTGGGACAACGCGTACCTGCTGTTTCTGGTATGTTAGGAACGGTGCAGGTAAGCCAGCTGGTAGGGAGCAAGAGCGCAAGGGTCGCTGTTGTCAGTATAAGAGCGCCACAGCCGGGGCGAGCCGAGTGCTGTACCCGTAGGAAGGCTGCCGAGGCCTCAAAGCAGGGAGCTTATCCAGGCAGAGAATGAGCAGAGGTCACTAAGGGAATAAGAGAGGGGCAGCCCTCAGGTGCTGAGAAGAGGGGCCTGGATCACGGCCCGGGTATGGGTGTATCCGTTTGGAGAAGCACAGGGAGGCTGCTTTTGCCCATTGCTAATCATTTCCCTTTCTCCTAACCTCAGGCGCAGACTGACGAGGCGGGGCTCCGCCCTCCCCGTCTCCCAGCTGCCGCAGGGTAGCACCCCCTGGCTGCGGCTACCCCAGATCTTCCGCGCTTGCCCCACCGGGGAGAACAGCCCGCTCCTCAGTGGGCAGCAGGTCTGAGTATCTCATCCAATGCTGTGATTTCCCGCGCCTGACAGTGACACCTGTGTTTCTGCAGTCTTCCCTTGGAGCCTACTATTACCTGAAATAAACGCTCAGAACCTGGGGCTGCTTCTTTTTTCTTGCTTTTTTTTTTTTTTTTTTGAGACAGGGTCTCACTTTGTAGCGCAGGCTAGCCTCAAACCTCCTCCTGCCTCAGCCTCCCAAGCGCTGGGATTACAGGCGTGCGCCACCATGCCCGGCTTTTTTCTGGCTTCTTGAATAAATGTCTTTTAAGGAGTGAAAGTGTGAAAGAAGAGGAGTTATCACTTACTAACAGATATCCCAAGGGGAAAAAGTCACTTTATTTAGATGAGGCACTTTGAACGTGTGTGTGTGTGTGTGTGTGTGTGTGTGTGTGTGTGTGTGTGTGTGTGTACATGGGAGGCGGGAGGCGGTGCAGGATAATAAATACTGTGAGGACGGGTGGAGGACCACTCCCCTGAGCTGGCCGGAAGGTGTGGCAGCAACACACAAAGCTGAGGGGGTGGAGTCCAGGGATGAGCAGGTCGCTTCCAGGCCGGCTTGCAGGCTGAGGGTGTCTTCCTCAGCCCAAGAAGCCAAAGAAATTGGAAGAGCGGGGAGGTGGGCCCATGAGCATGGGCATCTGGTTCTTGTGGACGATCTTGATCTGGAAGGGAACGGAAGACATCAGAGGCAGAACCCAGTGCCTAGGGCGGGGACGTCAGGGTCTGGGGAGGGAAATGTGGGTTTTGGGGGTTGGTCGCTGGGGTCCCGGAGGGGGCATTCTAGGGAGGCCAGAAGCTGAGAAATGAAGGACTGGGAGGAATGATGCACAGGGAGGCTTAGGACATCGGGAAGAGGTCAGGAAAGTGTGGACCTCAACTTAGGGTCCACAGAACCTGAGCGTTCAGTTTTCAGCAGGCGTATGTGATACTCACGGTGCAGGGGGACTGCATCCAGGGCTCCCCGTCAATTTGCATGGGGAGGGTTTTTGTGGTGCTATGGGAAGGCAAGGAAGATCGGGGAAGATTGATTTCCTCACCAGCTGAGTATCAGAAATCTGCTTCTCAAGTGTGTGTGTTTGTTTTGAGACAGGGTCTCACTGTGTAGTTCAGGCCGGCCTTGAGCTCACTGTGTAGTCCAGGGTGGCCTTGAACTTGTGCTGATCCTCCTACCTCACCCTTCCCAGTGCTGGGATTATAGGCGTGCGCCACCGTACCCAGCTCCGTTTGGTTTTGAGACCCTTTGTCACTGAGGGAGATCTCCCAGTAAAGCCCCTCTTTTTTTTTTTTTTTTTTGAGATAGAGTCTCACTGAAGTTCAGGCTGGCCCTGAGCTCACTTTGTAACCCAGGCTGGCCTCGAACTCACAGCGATCTTCCTGCCTCAGCCTCCCGAGTGCTGGGATTACAGGCATGCGCCACCACGCCTGGCACCCCTCTTCACCATTCCCATGACCTGCGGCGCTTCCGGCCCCGCTCCTTCCCACCGGCCCCGGCCTGCAGTCGTCCTTACTGGATGGTGATCTCGGAGCACTTGGCCAGCCGATGACCAGCACTCTTGAGCTTAGTATAGATCTGACCCATCTCAATGGCGCCCTCCAGCCCTACTACTTCCAGTCGCTTGTCACTTAGGTCTGGGGAGAGAGACAGGAACCTAGGTTTTGCAGGAGCAGGGTTCTCCCAGAGGGAGCCACACTTTCCCCTTAGTCCTGCCCACTCCCACAGGTGGGCCTCTCACCTGGCACACAGGTTTTCAGGATGTCAGGGTCAGTGATGACTTTAGCTGTAGAGCCTAAGGCCTGGTTGATCCCACAGATATCCCCATGGGGCCTTTTGGTATCACCCCACAGGTTGGAGCCACCATGCATGCTAGGGATGTTCAGCACTGCGATGCCTTCTAGGGACAGGTCACTCAGATCCAGCGGTTTCCCACAGATCTGAGGGGATGGGGGCACAGGCCCAGTTGGGGAGAGCACAGGTTCTCACCTCACAGCATAATCATGGATGTGACTGATCCCTCTATCAGGTGGCAAAACTGGGAAGGCCAGCATTTGGAGGTTTGCGAGAGAAGGAAGGAAAAAGGGACTAGTGTATCTTGAGGACTCAGGAAGTCAGGGTTGGCTAGCTGGGAAGTCAAAGCAATATTGGCTCAGGAACGTGGAAAGTTCCCAGCGGTGTCTGGCGGGAGTAACTTGGACACGAGACACCGCAAAGGATGTCGGGTTGGATCTCGTCACACGCACCTCAACTGTCACAGACTCTTCCAGCTTTTTGCATGTTGAGAAGATCGATTCCGATGTGGCGAATTCAAAGTACCAGAGCTTGTTCTTCATCCTGTGTCAGCCCGGACACAGGGCCCAGGAGGGAGGGGACAGATCACACAGCGCTCGTGGGCGTGGCAAGTGACACCAGCGTCCCGGCTCCAAGGAGGATAAGGGTGCTGTGGTTGGGGGTTTCCTAGGGGTGTCACTGCCCATGCTCAGCACTCCAAGTCACATGTGGTCACAAATCTGGTCCCTGACACTGTGTATGCACGAACCCTCCCTCCCTCACCTGCTGTTGAACTTCTCAGGGTATTTCTCTCGCATGACGTGGAACCGGTGTGCAATGGAGGCATCCTAGAGTTGGGCGCGTGTGGTATTAGAGGCCGGCCTCTCCCTCCGGAGCGCTGTCCCCTGCGCCCCGCCCCAGTCTGGATCAGCGAGTCCCAGGTTCCTTTTTGCAACTCACCCCACTGTACAATTCTCACTTCCCCCACACCCCTGCTCTTCTACCCCCCCCCCCCCCCCGTCTTCCCTTTCTGTCCCCCAGGCTCTGCCTAACCCCGACTCCCTCCCTCCCCGCTGTGTCTGGGCCCACTGACCACACCGATGGAGAAGTAGTTATTGATTATTTGAAATGGGACTGGATCACTCTTTTCTTCACTTTGTTGGGGTATCACTTCCACGGACCATCGATCTATATGAACCACCTTGCTCATCTCTAAATCCTTGAGGATCTTTGCCAAATTCTGTCCCTCATACCCTAGGGGAGGAAGAGAAGATACAATGCGGTATGTTAGCACAGAGCCCTGAGTTTCAGGAAGCGGTCTTCTCAGCCTCAGCCTCGGCGCCACAAATCCCCGAGGGTTCCCTGCTGTGGATCTGCACGAGCTCTCAGCTCTTGCATGAGTGGAAGGGCAGGCTGGAGGCTCCCAGGGGCCTCTGGTTGACTTTCCTCTCACTACTGTGATGGTGACAGCTTCCAATGTGTGTGCACATCTGCAAATCACTCCAAAGCTCTTTGGGAAGACTGCAAAGAATAGCCAAGAAAATGCTGAAAGAAAGACAATGACAAAGGGGGAGAATCTCCCTCATGAGAGACAATCTCTTTCACGTCCCATTCCAACAGATGACACAGACTGAAGTGTCACACTGGCACAGTGAACAGAAAAGTTTAACAGTGAAAAAGATGGCCCCAAACTGGGCATGGTGGCACATGCCTGTAATCCCAGCACTCGGGAGGCTGAGGCAGGAGGATCATTGCGAGTTCGAGGCCAGCCTGAACTGCATAGCGAGACCCTGTCTCAAATAGAGTGCCCCAAGTAGACTCCAGTATGTTTAGGAATTTACTATATCATATTTCAAGTAAACTAGGAAAAGATTAGTCAATAAATAATGCTAGATATAGAAGTTACTTATTACATCAAAATGAATTCAACATGGATCTAAGAATTAAAAAGTTGGATCATACTAGAAGAAAACATGAATAATTCTGAATGAAAAGGCCTTTCTAAAGCATAATAGAAAAGTAAAAACCAAAAAGCTGAATAAATGCAATTATATTAAAATTTAGGATGGGCTGGGGTAGAGCGGAATAATATAGTGCTTTGTTGTCATTGTTTTTTTTTTTTTTTTTCTGGTACTGGGAATCGAACTCACGACCTTGTGCTTGCCAGGCAGGCACTGTGCCACTGAGCTAAAACCCCAGCTCCCTGGTTTTTTTCTTTATGTTTTTTTAGTTTAGCTTCTTTTTTTGAGACAGGGTCTCTCCTGAAGCCCAGGCCAGCCTCAGATTTGCAGTGATCCTCTTGCCTCAGCCTCCCAAGTGCTGAGATCACAGGCATGGGCCACCATGCCCGGCTCTGTTTTTTGTTTTTAGTACTGGGAAATGAACACTGGACCTAGCATTGAGCTACATCCTAAATTCTTTTCATTTTTCACTTTATTATCATTAAACATATTTTTGTGCGTGGTACTAGGGACTGAAGCCTGGGAACACTGAGCTACATTTCCAGTCCCCCCAACCCCCGTTTTACTTTGTTTTTAATTTTGAGACAGAGTCTCATAAATTGTCCAGGCTGGCTTCAAACTTGCAGTCTTCCTGCCTCAGTATCTAAATTAGCTGGGATGACAGGTATAGGCCACTATAAGTTCAAACTTCTGTATGGTTAAGTAAACACACACATGAAAGAAAGGAAAGAGAGAAAGAGAAATATAAACAGGAAAACATGCACATATAGCAGATTAACTTTCCCAGCATTCAAAAGGTTCCAGGTGAATGTGGTTTTTGTATGACCTGTAACCCCAGCTACTGAAGCAGGAGGATCACAACGTTGACGCCAACGTGGGCAATTCAATGAGACTGTTTGAAAGGAAGAGAAAAGGAGAGAGACGGGAAGCGGAGGGGAGGGGAGAAGAGCAGAGGAAATGAGAAGGACATTCAGTGTAGCAAGGACTGAGAGGGGAAGGAGTGTAGTTTAGGGCAGAGCGCTTGCCTAGCATGTATGAGGCCCTAGGTTTGATTATTTAAATAATTTTGTTGTTGTTGTTTTGTTTTGTTTTTTTGAGACAGGGTCTCACTATGCAGTCAGGCTGGCCTTGAGCTCACTTTGTAGCCCAGGCTGCCTCAGGAACGATCCTCCTGCCTCAGCCTCCCAAGTGCTGGGATTACAGGCGTGCGCCACCACCACCACCGGCTATTTAAATAAAATTTAAAAATCACTTTATTAAACTCAAATTAAAAATGGGCAAATGGGCCAGGCTTGGTGGTACAAGCCTGTACTGCCAGCACTTCAGATGCTGAGGCAAGAGGATCACTGAGAGTTTGAGGCCAGCCTGGGCTTTCCATAGCAAGTTCAAGCCAGCCTGAACTACATAGCAAGACCTTGTCTGAAAAAAAAATAAAAAATAAAAAAGGAGCAAATAATACAAATAAACCAATCACAGAAGAAGAAATACAAATGGCCAATATGCATATGAAAGATGTTCAGAATTAATTAAAGGAAATGTTAAATGAGCCGGGTGTGGTGGCTCACACCTGTAATCCCAGCACTTGGGAGGCTGAGGTAGGAGTATCGTTGGGAGTTCAAGATCAGCCTGAGCTACAAAGTGA
This sequence comes from Chinchilla lanigera, assembly GCF_000276665.1. Lineage (NCBI taxonomy): Eukaryota > Metazoa > Chordata > Mammalia > Rodentia > Chinchillidae > Chinchilla > Chinchilla lanigera. The sequence goes on along the minus strand of NW_004955458.1, from coordinate 3,539,584 downwards.
GCTCAAGGCCAGCCTGAACTGCATAGCGAGACTCTGTCTCAAAAAGACAAAAAAAAAAAAAAGTGTTAAATGATTAACTTTTTGTGTCTATCAGATTAGCAAACCATAAGATGGTTGAGAAAACTAATAGTTACGTAGTTTATGAAAAAACTGGCACTCTCATCTGCTATTAGTTGGAATATAAATTAATAACTCATTCTTGGAAGGCAAGTACCAATTTTTGTCAAAATATTATCAAATTTTGGTGCTGGGGAATGTAGCTCAATGTTAACGTGTTTCCCTAACATGGAAAATAACATTTTCTAAAAGCCAAAAAAAAAAGTTTTTTTAGTGCTGAGGATTGAAAGGAGGGCCTTGCACATACTTGCTCTGTCACTGAGATACATGTCCAGTCTTTTTAAATTTTTATTTTGAGGTCTCACTACGTTGCCCAGGCTGGCTTCAAACTTGCATCTTCCTACCTCAGTCTCCCAAGTAGCTGAGATTACAGGCATGCAATACTTGCCTGGCTTCAAAACATATTTTTGTCTTTTTTGTTTGAGACAGGGTCTCGCTATGCAGTTCAGGCTGGCCTTGAGCTCACTTTGTAGCCCGGGCTGGTCTTGAACTCGCAACGATCCTCCTGCCTCAGCCTCCTGAGTGCTGGGATTACAGGTGTGCACCACCACACCCGGCTCAAAACATATTTTTGGATACAGCAATTTTACATTTAGGAACTTCTCCTGTAGAAACTAACACATATGCACAGAGCTGGATGTCTGCTGAAATAACCTCTGAAACAACAAAAACTGGAAACGATCTAAATGACCATCAGTGGAGAAAGGTCAGGCATTGCCTGCTCCCCGGAGGGGCAGGAGCTGGGGAACAAGTGGAACTTGCCATGCCACCAAGTCTGGATCAGAGGCTCTGGGGCCTAGTTAGGTCATCGGGGCTCACTGCTGAGCATCTGGAACAGCCCTGGGGAAAGGGGACGCGCTGATAAGTTGGGCTGATGGAGTGCGCAGGGAAAGAAAAAAGTGGGCAAAGGTCACTAAAAATGTGTTAAATACACGCCACAAAATACCGTGTAGGTACTGGATATAAAATGAAACCAATCTGTATTCACATGAAAATTCTTCAAGACATAGTACCAATGACAACCAAGGTATGAAACAAAGTCCCAGATCCATCTGTCTAATACGATTCCATTCATTTGTTAAAATTTCACACGTGAACCGGGCGTGGTGGCGCACGCCTGTAATCCCACCACTCGGGAGGCTGAGGCAGGAGGATCGTTGCGAGTTTGAGGCCAGCCCGGGCTACAAAGTGAGGCCAGCCTGAACTGCACAGTGAGACCCTGTCTCAAAAAAACAAACAAACAAAAAAACCAAAACCTCACATGTGTAGCTGGAGGTTGTGGCACACACCTGTACCCAGCACTCTGGGCAAGGGAATCATAAACTTGAGCTCAGCCTGGGCAATTTCGCAATTTAACAAGACCCTGTTTCAAGTGAAAAGGAGGTGGAGATGCAGCTCAGTGCAAAGGCTCTGTGTTCAGTTCCCAGTACAGGAGGAAAAATAATGGTGGATACGGCTTCACACGCATGCACTTGTGCACATATGGAAACGGTGACATGAGTGAACACAGGAAACCGTGGTTATCTCTGAGCAGGTGTATGGGATTTGATAAACACAGGAAAAAGCAGACCAGTATGTGAAGACATGTAGAGTCTCTCTCTTTTTGTCTTTTTGAGACAGGGTCTCACTCTGCAGTTCAGGCTGGCCTTGAGCTCACTTTGTAGCCCAGGCTGGTCTCGAACTCACAACAATCCTCCTTCCTCAGCCTCCTGAGTCCTGGGATTACAGGTGTGGACCACCATATTGGCTCCCCACCCCAACCCTATAGTACTGGGGTTGAACCCAGGGCCTTCACACTGAGCTACATCTCTAGCATTACCCGCCCCACCCCCATTTTTGAGATTGGGTCTTGCTAAATTGCTTAATTGCCTAATCTATGCTTAATCCTCCTGCTCAGCCTCCACATTTTTTTTTTTTTTTTTGAGACAGGGTCTCGCTATATAGTTCAGGCTGGCCCTGAACTCACTTTGTAGCCCAGGTTGGCCTCAAACTCAAGGTGATCCTCCTGCCTCAGCCTCCTGAGTGCTAGGATTATAGGTGTGCACTGCCATGTCCAGCTAAAATTTTTTAAATTTTTATTTATTTGCTCTTTTTGAGAAGGACCTCACTATGCAGTTCAGCCTAGCCTTGAGCTCCCTTTGTAGCCCAGCCTGGCCTCAAACTTGCAACGATCCTCAGGCTCCCGAGTGCTGGGATTACAGGCGTGCGCCACCATGCCTGGTGAGACAGAATCTCTCTAAATTGCCCAGGCTAGCATGGAACTTGCAATTCTCATGCCTAAGCTTCCTGAGTAGCTGAGATTATAAGGATGCACCACTGCACCCAGCTGCTCACATTCTGACCCAACAATTCCACTTTGAAAAATCTGTCCTGTTCTTAGGTATCTGTGTGCAGAGATAGACATGCAAGGGTGCTAACTAACATGGTTTATTTTTTTAGCATGGTTTATAGTAATAAAAACTGACTGCTACCCAAAAGTCCATCAGTAGGGACTGGTAAAATGATCACACATTCATTCACTCGATGGAATGCTACATGGTCTTAAAAAGAGAGAGGCAGCCAGGTGTGGCAGCGCATGCCTGTAATCCCAGCACTTGGGAGGCTGAGGCAGGAGGATGGCCCTGAGTTCGAGGCCAACATGGGCTACCTAGCGAGTTCAAGGCCAGCCTGAACTGCATAGCGAGACCCTGTCTCCAAGAAACCAAAAAAATAAATAAATAAATCACAGGGTTTTTTTTTTTTTTAAAGAAAAGCCCCCAAAAGGTTTCAAATGGTTGGAGATTTAGCTCAGTACAAAGCCCCTGGATTCAGTTCCCAGTAGAGGGAAAAAAAAAACCTTGGTGTTTTTGTTTTTCTTTTTTTTTTGAAACAGGATCTTACCACGTAGCCCAGGCTGGCCTTGAACTCACAGCGCTGCTCCTGATTCGGCCTTCTGAGTACTGGGATTACAGGTGTGTGCCACCATGCCTGGTGAAGTCTTGTTTAAATACATTTTAGTGTGTGTCTAGATATAAAAACATGGAGGAATGGAATCCAAAACTTTATGGAGTAGATTTCAGGGAACTTTCCCTTTCTTGGCATGTATAACTGAAATTTAATGTTTTTTAGCCACAGGAATTTATTATTTTTGTAACCAGGGGAAAAGAGTTTTTTTTTAAAAAAGTCTCCACTTCCTCACATTCTACTGATGGCTCCGGCCCTGTAATCTGCCTTGCACCATCCCACTCTGCTGAAGCTCTTGGCAAAGACTGCAAATGGCTCCTGCCAAAACCAAAAGTTTAGCTTTAGTTCTCATTTTAACTTTTCTGTTGTTGTCGTCAAAAGTTCTGTTTTTTGCTGGGCATTGTGGGGCACACCTGTAATCCCAGCACTCAGATTTTTGAGAGTTCGAGACCAGCCTGGGCTACAAAGTGAGCTCAAGACCAGCCTGAACTGCATAGCAAGACCCTGTCTCAAAAAAAAAAAAGGTCTGTTTTTTGAGACAGGATCTTGCTATGTAGCCCAGGCTGGCCTTGAACTCACAGAGATCCTCCTGCCTCAGCTTCCTGAGTGCTGGGATTATAGATGTGTTGGCTTCTCATTTTAACTCTTGAAACTTTTCACTTAGTTTGTGAAATTTCACTGTCTCCATTCCATTGGACCCTCTCTGATCATTCTTTCTGTAGTAGGCAGAATAACGGCCTTCCCAAAATGGGCAACTTAGTGACTCAGTGAGACCCTGTCTCAAAATAAAAATAAAAATAAAAAAGGGCTGGGACTGTAGCTCAGTGCAAAAGCCCAGGGTTCAATACTTAGTACTGATAAAGAAAGGAGAGAAGGAAGGAAGAACAGAGGAAGGAAGGGAGGAAGGAAGGGAAGAAGGAAGGGAGGAAGGAAGGGAGGAAGGAAGAGAAATCTTACATGGCAAAAAGACTTGCAGACATGATTACATTAAGGATCTTGAATGGGAGATTATTCGGATTTATTTAAATGGTTCCAACACGTACAAGGCTTCTTATAAATGAAAGAGGCCAGACTGGATAGGCAGTGCATGCCTACCCAGCACTCAAGAGGCATAGGGAGGATTAGGGCAAGTTTGAGGCCAGCCTGGGCTACACAGTGAGACTCTGTTTCAAAAATTTAAAAATGAAATAAAGTGGAAGATAGGAGAGAAGTCTTAGAAGGAAATGTGACAATAGAAGGAGAGACTGGAGTGATAACATTATTGTTTGGCAGGGGCCAGGAGCCAAGGAATGCAGGCAGTCTCTGTGACTGGGAAAAGGAAAGGCAAGGGATTCTCCCACAGAGATTCCCAGAGAAAGACACAGCCCTGCCAATCCCTTGATTTTAGCCCAGTGAGACTTGTTTTGGACTTTTGAGCTCCAGAACTGTAAGACAATAAACTTATGTTACTTGAGTCACTGTTTGTGTAACTTGTTTTTTTGTTTGTTTTTGTTTTTTTTTTCCGGTACCAGGAATCGAACTCACGACCTTGTGCTTGCCAGGCAGGTACTGTGCCACTGAGCTAAATCCCCAGCCCCTATGTTTGTGTAACTTGTTACAGCATTAGGATACAAACATAGACTCTCATTTTTTTGTTGTTTTTTTTTTTAAATTTTTATTTATTTATTTATTTTTTAAGGCCTCCTTATAGTCAGCCGTCTCATTTGGAGAATCCATGTATGGTTTCTTTCTTTCTTTTTCTTTTTTCTTTTTTTTTTTTTGAGACAGGGTCTCGCTAAAGGATTCAGGCTGGCTTTGAGCTCACTTTGTAGCCCAGGCTGGCCTCCAACTTGCAACAATCCTCCTGCCTGGCCTCCTGAGTGCTGGGATTAAAGGCGTGCGCCACCAGGCCCGGCTGTTTTTGTTTTTTTGACACAGGGTCTCACTATGTAGCCTAGCTGGCCTCAAACTCATGGTGATCCTCCTGCCTCAGCCTCCTGAGTGCTGGGATTACATGTGTATACCACCATTACACGTGTACACCACCATGCTGTGTTTAGCCTCTTTTGATACCTGTTCTTCCTGTGCTCAGCTCTTAAAGATGGTACTTACCAGGCTCGCCCTGTCCTTGTTTCCCCTCTTACCTCTGCCCTTGAGTGACCTCATCCAAGGTCAGGCTGTCAATCTCCACTAGGACCAGATGAGTATGCAACATGTATCTCCAACCCTACTTCTCTTTTAAATCCCTGACATCTGTCCCCAACACGGCCTCTGGATTGCTCCTTCTCAGCTCAGCTCAACACATTCAAATGCGAATCTGAGGGGCTGGGGATTTAGCTCAGCGGCACAGCGCCTGCCTGACAAGCGCAAGGTTGTAAGTTCGATTCCTGGTACTGGAAAAAAAA
>NW_004955458.1:3533044-3533960 GCF_000276665.1 Chinchilla lanigera | reverse complement strand
CTCAGTTATCAAGCGCTGTCACTGCTGCCTCATTAACCCACTGCTGCTGCCTTTACTTTTACAGTCATTATCTCTTTTATGGACCATTGCAACACAGGTCGTTTCCTATCCTGCGTCCTTCCTCCAGTCCATGGAGCTCCCACAGTGACACTCCCTTCATTTCCTTCTCCTCAGAGCTTATGCTTTTCAATTTCAATGCACATTTTTATCACGATTGTACTTATATGCTTACGGTGATGGTTCGGGTTGGGTTAGCAGACAACTACTTCCAGCATATCATGTAGAACACACATGAGGACTCACTCAAACACATGATTTAAACTGGGCATGGTGGCGCACGCCTGTAATCCCAGCATTTGGGAGGCTGAGGCAGGAGGATCATTGCAAGTTCGAGGCCAGCCTGGGCTACAAAGTGTGCTCGAGGCCAGCCTGAACTGCATAGCGAGACCCTGTCTCAAAAAGACAAACAACAATAACAATAACAACAACAAAAGCCACATGATTTAAAGCGTATACTACTATATATGAAAAATCCAGATAGTATGGACCTGTGAGTTAGTCTAAAAAAAAAAAAAAAAAAGTCCTATGTACACATAAAAGATTTCAATTGTAAGTCAGGCATACTGGCACATGCCTGTAATCCCAGCACTCTGAAAGGCTGAGGCAGGATGTCTGCAAGTTCTAGTCCAGCCTGGGCCATTTAGCAATTTAATGAGACTCTGTCTCCAAGTAAAAAAATTCACGTGGGCATGATGGCACACATCTGTAATCCCAGCACTCGGGAAGCTGAGGCAGGAGAATCACTGAAAGTTTGAGGCCAACCTGGGCTACACAGTGAGTTCAAGGCCAGCCTGGACAACATTGCAAGACCCTGTCTCAACTCCAAAAAAATAACAAAATCAACTCCAAAAAAAAA
>NW_004955458.1:3519826-3532944 GCF_000276665.1 Chinchilla lanigera | reverse complement strand
AAAAAAAAAAAAAAAAAAAAAAAAAAAACCCTAAGCCCTTCTCCAATACTGGGGAACAACAACAAAAAAAAGGAACAAAGTTATAATATACACCCAGAGATATTTGTTCCTATTTCTTCTCTTACTTACACCAAGCCTTTCCCTGTGGTTCAGGGTCCCTGCACTCAAATGTCTCAGTGGTTGAAAGGTAAAGCCAATGAGCGGTATTAGGGAGTCAAGGGGGCTGCGCGAGCTGCAGAATACGCGCCCCACTAGAAATAATCAAATTCAGGACTGGGGATGTAGCTCAGCGGCACAAGCACCTGCCTAGAAATAATCAGATTCAGTGCAAACCCAGGATGGTCAACTTAGTGACTGAGCAAGACCCTGTCTCAAATAAAAAAATAAACACAGGTTGAGATGTGGCCCAGTGGAAAGGCCTCGGTTCAATCTCCAGGACTGTACCAACAAAATAAAAGAAATAAAACGGTAAAAAAAAAAATCAAGGGAATTAATACTATAAGGCAGACAATACAAAATAATACAAAATCGTTTCTGTGGGCTGCCAGCTTGTGATTTCCTGTAGTACGGATAAAACCCCTGGCACTGCATTTCGTGCCCCTCCGTAATCTGCACCTGCTCAACTCAGCCCTTCCCGTCCGCCTCCTCGCCTTGCATCCCAGGTCCCAATCACTGCGAGTGACTCAGTTTCCCCAGTGTACCACCATGTCGATTTGTGGCCCCTCTGGCCTTATACCAACTTCTCCACCTAGGACCCCCCCACTTTTCTTAGCAGACCCCCGTTCCTTAACCCTCAGGCAAGACTTTTGAGCTGCATCCTGAACCCAACAGCTTTAACCCCAAAATAAACTGGGCGCGGTGGGGCACGCCTGGAATCCCAGCACTCAGGAGGCTGAGGCAGGAGGATCGTTGTGAATTCGAGACCAGCCTGGTCTACAAAGTGAGCTCAAGGCCAGCCTGAACTGCACAGCGACAGCCTGTCTCAAAAAGACAAAAAAAAACAAACCCCAAGATAATTTAAACACATGCTGCCCTAGACTGACCTGTTCATCTACCAGGACCATTCCTGAAATTCCTTTGCAAAGAAGAAGAGATTAGAAATGGGAGTGCAGTTAGGAGACTGTTGCAACAGACCCAGAAAGAAGTCCTGAGCATGAATGAATGAATGAGTGAATGGATCATGGAAAAGCTCCGGCTAGCGCCGTCATCTGCCTTTGTCCTCACACAACCTTCTTTGTTCTCACCCGCCCCACTATAGTCCTTGACCCTCTGAGCCCTCAGCACTGTCTGGAAGACTTTCAGGTTTGTAAGGAAGAGAACCGTCATGCTTGACTCTTCCGGGTTCAGAATGTGGCCCCTGCTTCTCCCTGAGCTCTGCTGGGTCTGGTGACTCTGTCTCAGCATGAGCTCCCTGTGCCCCTCCTCTCCCCCAAGCCTCTTTCCACACCAGACGCTTGCATTCTTCTCTCTGCGTCTTTCCCTTCCTACCCACCCACCCCCACTCCCAAGCAGAACCGTCTCTAACCACCTACCTCCTCCCCACCTTAGGCAGCGAGCCAGATCATTCCCAGTGCCCAGAGGCAGCACGGCGACAGGGGGCACCACGGGCAAGTTGGCTTTGTCTGCAGAGGCAGGTGAAGAGACGGATGGAGGGGCTGGCTCTGGGCACCCCTGCCCCACCCCACCCACAGCCTCTCCCTGCACTGACCAATGCTCTCCAGGATCCAGCCCACCGTGCCGTCTCCTCCGCACACCAAAATCCGGCTATCGGGAACGTCTTTGAAGAACCTGAGTCTGAGACAGCAGGGGAGAGAGAAGGTAGAGGACGTCAGCACCGAGGCGACTTGACTCCTGGGCAGGCACTTTCCTTCCTGCTCCTCATGGCCCTTTCCCCTTCGTCAAAAGACTTGAGTTTCGGGCTAGGGGTATAGCTCAGTGGCAGAGCCTGGGGTTCAGTTCAAATAATAATAATAGGGCTGGGGACATAGCTCAGTGGCATAAGCGCCTGCCTGGCAAGTGCAAGGTCCTGAGTTCGAGTCCTGGTACAAAAAAATAATAATAATAGGCTCGAGTTTCTTTTCTTTTTTTTTTTTTTGCTTGTTTTTTTGAGACAGGGTTTCACTATGCAGTTAAGCCCAGGCTGGCCTGGAAGTTGCAGCAATCCTCCTGCCTCAGTCCCCCGAGTGCTGGGATTATAGGCGTGCACCACCATGCCCAATTTGAGTTTCTATTAAGGGCAGAGAAAAAGACAGTGGAGGAGAGTTGTAGTTACTCCTTAGTGGTTAGGAAAAAAAATAGGTATCTTTACCCTTTCAGAGCAAAACAAAGATGGCCCAGAGAGCTGAGAAGGGACACCCTGGGACTTCAGGGAAAGAAAGATTCTGAAATTTGTCCTCTTGAAGTCCTCTGGGCTCTTCTCCCAACATACACTCTTTCCTATTCTCTTGACATGCACAGATAAGGACAGATAAGGCCGTCCGGGTGGCGCACGCCTGTAATCCCAGCACTCAGGAGGCTGAGGCAGGAGACTGTTGCAAGTTCGAGACCAGCCTGGGCTACAAAGTGAGCTCAAGGCCAGCCTGAGCTGCATGGGGAGACCCTGTCTCAAAAAGACAAAAAAATAGAAAACAGACACATACCCAGGTACACAGACGCACAAAACGCTGTGCCACAGCCCCTAACCTGTCCTTACCCCGGCTCAGGACCGTCTGTTAGGAGGTTGAACACCTGCCGAGGGTTTAGTATATACTGGAACTTCCAAAGCACCCTGTGTGAGGGAACAAGGAAAGTTCGTGGTGGGGTGAGGAGAAGGCGACATTCCGTACCCTTGTTAATGTCAAGGGGCTCGCCGATGCACCACACTCCCCTCCTCCCTCCAAACTCTGGCCTCTCTTCTATCTAGGGAGACCCCACGCCCCCTTCTCACCTCTGCCCTTGTTTCCCACCACTCTTAGGATTGACAAAGACTAGAAGCGGGTGAGTGTTAGGGACAGGCTCGATCTGCAAGGGGCGGGGGAAGAAGAAAATGCGGATAAACACACCAGGATTTTTTCAGTGATAAGGCGGCCCTGGAGACAGGGACAAGGCTGGCATTCCTCAAGCCGCTTTCCCCTCCCCCCACCAGGAAGCAGCAGCGCCCCCCCCCCACTTCCTACTTCAGTCCCTGCCCTGCGGGCGGCAGCCCCAAACCGGCCACACTAGGAAGCCCAAGCCCCTCGGCCCCGTACCCGCAGAGCTTCAGACGTGAACACATTGAGGTCATCCATGGACTTCAGGTTTATTTTGCTCTGTTTCCACTCCTGTCCAGATGCCTGGGAAGGGGGCGAAAGGATGGGTCCTTTACACCCTAAAAGTATAGGCTCTGTGCTCAGAGGAGCATTCGGGGGAGCGGGGGATCCAAGAGACACTCCTGTCGCCACCCCGCTGCTGCCTGAGGGTCTCACCAGGACGCTGGGATAGATGGAAGACGGAGGCAGGATGTGTTCACGGAGCAGCCCGCAGTCACACTCGGGGCCCATGGTTCGCAGGCAGTCATCATGGATCTGAAAAGACAAGGCCAGGCCGGGCGTGGTGGCGCACGCCTGTAATCCCAGCACTCGGGAGGCTGAGGCAGGAGGATCTTTGCTGAGTTCAAGACCAGCCTGGGCTACAAAGTGAACTCAAGACCAGTCTGAACTGCATAGGGAGACCCTATCTCAAAAAGACAAAAAAACTGATAATAAATGAAAAGACAAGGCGAGCGCGCAAAGATCAAGCAGCGGCCCCGCCATCTCTAAAATGAGGGGTTTAAACTGGACTGAGCCCTTTGGAGCAGGGGCAGCTGTGCAAAAGGCCCAAAAGCACATCCCGGGGGGGGTAGCTCCCGAACTGACCTCTAGGTGGCACCAAACACAATGCAGCCCGGTGAGGCTGTGGTAGATCCGGATCTTTTTCTGACAGCGGTCGCAGCGGCCAGACTCACAGCCTCCTCGAACCCACACGTGCGATTGGACCTTGGGGAGAAAGGCAATGCTTTGTCTGGGAGGATCTGCGCAGAGCGAGGGCAGCGCGGGGCCTAGGGTGCCGCGCCAGGGACCAGGGCCAAGATGGGGGTGGTGATGTGGGCGTCACTCACACCAATGTCCTTCCGAGACTTGGCATAGGTGCTGACTTCACACGGCATGGCCTTCATGGCGCAGTGGTCGTGAACAGTGTACTTACAGACTGGGAGAGAAGGAAGAGGCTCAGCGGCTGCGCTCCCCCCATCTTCCGTGCGAAGTGAGGAGGAGTCACTCACTGCACCAGGACAAGTAATCGCTTGCTGTCAGGGAGTGGCAGAGGTGTGGCAGAGAGCAAGGCACACCTCTAAGACCTATGCCTCTTCTCCAATCTCCCTCCTCAAAGAACCGGGCCCCCCGGTCATCCCTGTGCCAGCAGCAGCTGAGCTGGACGACGGAAACAATACCCAGGCATAACTACAACAACAGCAACAACAATAATAATACTTTTAATTGAATTTTATAGTAGGTGCATCCTCTAGGTGAAGCACATTTTTTTAATCAACTGATTTTTGTTTTTTGTCGGTCTTTTTGAGGCAGGGTCTCGCTATGCAGTTCAGGCTGGCCTTGAGCTCAGTTTGTAGCCCAGGCTGGTCTTGAACTCACAACAATCCTCCTGCCTCAGCCTCCCGAGTGCTGGGATGACAAGCGTGCGCCACCATGCCTGGCCTTTATCAATTGATTTAATGTTCACAATTTAGCTCATTTTCAGTTGAGGAAACTACAGTTTAAAGAAGATACACAAGGCCCTGGGTTTGATCCCCGGCACCACAAAAAGAAAGAAAGAAAGTCGGCCTTCCCAAGGCCACATAACTAGTCAGTGGCAAAGCCAGAATTCAAATACAGGTCTCTCGCGAAGTTCACAAGACCACGCTCCCGCAGGTAGCTGGGCCCCGTCTCCTCCCACACCCTCAGCTCCCGTCACTCACGGTTACAGCTCAGCCCCTGTTTGCCAAGACCAATGCTCGACTCGCACAGGTTGCAGTAGACGGGTCTGGGGAACCTCTTGGGTCTCCACATGTGCTGCCCGTCGTCCCTCAGAGTCTGGGAGGACGCAAGGGTTAGGGAGCCTCCCAGGCCTTACAGCACCGACCCCTGGGGCCACACCCTGGGCAGCGGCCTCCCCGTCCTCACACGCCTCTGACACTCACCATCTCCAGCCCCAGCAGCACCAGCAGTGGTACAGTGGTGGCCCCGGCCCGCACCCACTCAGCTAGCGAGACAGAGCCACTGCCATCATAGTCAATCTCCTTCATCATCTCCTGAAGAACCTGCGCAGAGAGTGGGAGGAGACTTTCCATCTGAGGGGTCCCCCAGGCCCCACAGGACACCCAGCACGCTGTCCTAACCGAGGGAACCAGGCGGCCCATCAGTGCAGAACCCACGGATGAGAAGGTGCGGGGAGGGGCCGCAAGAACTGTCTTACCGGCCTCAGCTCAGACACATCCCAATCCAAGTATTCGGCCACTCGCATCATCTGGAGGATGATTTTTTCCACTTCCTGAGGCAAAGAAGGTAAGCGTCAAAGCCACAACCACAACCTCTTCATTCCTACTACTCGAATTCTTCTCCTGAAATTGACATCCATTCCGCCCCCAGACCCACCCTTTCATTCTCTTTTTTTTTTTTGACACAGGGTCTCGCTATGCAGTTCAGGCTGGTCTTGAGCTCCCTTTGTAGCCCAGGCTGGCCTCAAATTCACAACGATCCTCCTGCCTCAGCCTCCCAAGTGCTGGAATTACAGGCATGTGCCATCATGCCCGCGGCAACCCTTTCATTCTTTTTTTTTTTTGTTTTTTTCTGGTACCGGGAATCGAACTCATGACTTTGCGCTTGCCAGGCAGGCGCCGTGCCGCTGAGCTAAATCCCCAGGTCCTAACCCTTTCATTCTCAAGCGCCTCTGGCAAGTAAATAAATGTGCTTATGTATTTGTAAGGCGTTCTCTATTCATGTCTCTAGCCTTCTCTTCTAGGAGTCAGGAGTTTAAGACCTACTCCCCCTCCCTATTTTTTGAGGTAGGGATCAAAGGCAGGGGATTGCACCAAGCCAACACCCCCAGCCCTTTCTCTGCTTCTTAAAATCCTGGCCACGCTGGGGCAGGAGTGCCCAGACAAAGGGACACACACTCCCCTGCCCAGCACAGGGATCCCACAACTCACCGAGCTATCCAGGATCCCGTTTCTGTCCGTGTCATACAGCTTGAAGGTGACTGTGGGGTATTTGAGGGACACCAGGGTCAATTTGTGGGAGACACCCAAAGAATTCACACCAGAATATAGGAGAAACAAAGAGCTAGGGGGAAAGGTAGAGGTCTGGATGGAAATGAAAAAGGAGATAAAACCGGAAGGAAACGGGCATGGGCGCCACCCCCAGCTGAACCTGAGAGGGGAGACAGCGCACACTGCCATCTCCCGAGAATGGGCCGGGCCACCCACACGCGCATGCGTACACACGGAAACCGGAGAGGCTATGAGACATAGCCTTAGGTATAAGCAGCCTCCGGGAACAGAGAAAATGGGCCTATTCGGCCCATCCTTTGTCTGGCCCTGTCAGCCTTTAGGAATTCCAAAAGATGACAGGTTATTTGGGTTTTTTTGCACCGGGAATCGAACTCAGGACCTTGCGCTTGCCAGGCAGGCACTTGTGCCGCTGAGCTATATCCCCGGCAGGAAGGCAGGTTAGAAACCAGGGAACACCCCTCCCTTTCCCTCACCTCCCCTCTCCTGGGCCAGAATGGCAGCTCACTCACATTCTAGCTTGTCTTCTGGCCGGCCCCCCTCCAGGAGGGAGAAGTAGCAGGAGACATCACTGAGGCACACCACATCTGCCACAGAAAAGTACAGCAGCACTGAAGTCAGGGTTCTTTCCCCTTGGGCTCCTTGCTTCTCCCTCGTTTATGCCAGCTCTTCCCTTCAGCTTTCTTCCTGCTGCTCCTGCTCCGGCCTGACCACCCTCTGCCACTCTCTCCTCACTGTCCACAACGTGTGCCGCAATTCACCTCTCCTCCCCAAACCCGCGCTAATCTGACCGTTCTTCCGCAGGCCCAGCTCCATCCTACCTGCTTCACTGTACCTTTTTGCGTAGCTTCGGTTAAGCATTGACCAGTGTGAAAGGACTGAAACAGCGCCAGGCTTAGGTGACTGGGAACGTCATCCACCTCCAGATAGATTTTCAGGAACTGCTTAAACCCCTCGTACCCAATGGCCTGTCATGAGAGCGTGCATTACCCTGAGGAGTCCACAGGGCAGGTGGGGACCAAAGAGCAGGGAGTAGCAGGGACAGAGACAAGTTCAGCGCTGAGAACTATCTGAGGCAGAGGTTTTTTTAATTTTTTAATTTTTTTGTGTGTCTTTTTGAGACAGGGTCTTGCTATGCAGTTCAGGCTGGCCTTGAGCTCACTTTGTAGCCCAGGCTGGTCTCGAACTCCCAACTGTCTCCTGCCTCAGCCTCCTGAGTGCTGGGACTACAGGCATGTGCCACCACACCTGGCAGTATTTTTTAATTTTTATTTTATTTTTTGGTGGTACCGGGAATCGAACTCATGACCTCATGCTTGCAAGGCAGGTGCTGTGCTACTGAGCTATATTCCCAGCCCATCGTTGTGGGTTTTTTTTTGTTTTGTTTTGTTTTGTTTTTTTTGAGACAAATCCTGAGTTAATAGGATCCCTTGTTTTCCCTAAAGCAAGAGCTGTAGTGACCATGTCCAATGGGAAGACAGCAAGCCCAGAATACTCCCTGGAAGCTGGGGACCCCAGTGAAGCAGCAGAAACAAAGATGAGAGGAACTGGCCAAGGAGAGGATTTCCCAACTGCCACTCACGTCTCCTTGGAGATACTTGGCCATCTCGCCATCTTCAAAGAGCTTTAGGACATCACTGACCTTTTGGGTGGAGTCTGGGTGTGAAGACAGTAAGAGAAGAGCATTAATCCAGCTCAGCTGTCCTGCTCTTCCGCCCGGGCGTCCCATTCAGACACCAAGCAGGACAAGAGATTGGAATGAGACGAAGAAATTCCAAGCAGAAGCACAGAAACACAGTGGGAAAAACATTTCAGATCCTCCAAATCGGTACCACTCTCTCCTCTTCTCCGAGGCCTGGAGCAGGGCGCCAAGGTATAGAGAAGGTGGACGGAGCTGAGACCTCGCGCGTCTCCCTGTCTCCTCTCCTTTCCCGTCCCCGTCCCATCTGCGGGGCGGACTGGCTCAAGGCCACTGGGGAAGCGGGGGTGGGTGCTCTGGGGTGTAACGAGCGAGCAGGAAGAGGGTTTCTCGTCCCAGAACTGCAGGGCTGGGAGGCACACTCACATTCCATGTATTTCTGCAGCTGCACAAAGTCTTCGGGGCTTATGAGGCCCCTCTCCTTGGCCATCTTTTTGTTTTTCTTAAGGATGCTCACAAAGGCGGCTTGGTAGTAGTACTTCCGGAGCTTGGTCCTCCTCAGGGATAAGGGCTGCAGGAAGACAAGGGCGGGTGTGGGGAAGGGCCGGCTGCCTGCATCTTCTGCCGTCCGTCTGCTCTGCTGCCACTACCCCCGCTCTTTCCTTGTCTCCGAGCCTCTCGCCCCCCAATCCTTCTCCCCGCCGCCGGGTCCCTCTCCTCTGCCGCTCTCTCCACTCTGCCCGGCGGCGTCTGTCCTGTCTCGCCCTGACTCATTTCTGACTTTCCCTCCTTCGCTGTGGATTCTTTTCCGTCACCTCCCCACCCTCCGCCCCCGCGATCCCAGTCCGTGCTTCTGTGGCCGGCGCTGCCTTTTCGCCCTCCACCCGCGGCCTCTGCAGCCCGGGCAGCCCCGCTCCGCCCGCCTCGTCCTGGCAGCCGGGCCGGGGCGGCTCTCACGGCGGCGGCAGCTCGCCTCCCGCTAGCTCGCCTGGCAGGCCACGACCCCATCTCGCTCCGCCTCCAGCCCCGGCCCGGCGCTGCCGCCCACTCCCCAGCCGCCCACGCCCGCAACGACTTCCAGCGCTTCCGACGCGCGACACGGAACCAGGCTGGCGGGGTCCCCAGCTCGCCCCGCCTGGGGAAGCGGGACGGCCGGACTGGGGGCGAGGCGGGGAGGCTGTGGGCACAGGACCGGGTTAGCAGAGCCCCAACACTCGGCTATGAGACCTAGAAACCAAGGAGGAGCCGTCATGTGGATCCCAGCCCGGGACCAAGTCGCAGAGGGAGACTTGCCTTGATGATTCAAAACAGCCACAACTGTAATTACCTACTTAACGTCAATTCGTACTACAGCATAGTGTGGGAGTCAAACAGAGCCCCTGTCAGTCCCGCCAGGGTCCCATTCTCAGCTCTGATAGCGTTGTATGTTAATAAGTCATTAGCCCAGCACAGTAGCGCTTGCCTGTTCTTCCGGCTACTGGGGAGACTGAGGCAGGAGGATCTCACATCCAAGGCCAGTCTGGGCAACACGGGGAGACCCTGTCTCAAAATGAAAACGGCTGGGAATGTAGCTCAGTGGTGGAGAATTTGTCTGGCATGCTCGAGGCTCGCCCCACTACTGAAAAAAGGAAACAAAAAAAGTCAAATCCTGCCTGTGTGAAATAAAAATCAATGGTACAGCCATTCTGAAGATGGAGAAGCTGGAACTCAGACAGGCTGGGATTTTTTTTTTTTTTTCTTTTCTCTTTCTTTCTTTTCTTTTTGAGACAGGTTTGCACTCTGCAATTCAGGCTGACCTTGAGCTCACTTTGTGAGGCTGGGATTTTTTTTTATAGATGTTGTGAGTTTGAAGCTGTGTTATTCCCAGATTTCTTTCTTTTTTTTTTTTTTTTGGTCCCAGGAATTGAACTCAGGGACCTTGTGCTTGCCAGGCAGGTGCTGTGCTGCTGAGCTGTCTCCCCGGCCCAAGGCTGGGATTTTCTAAGGCAGCTATTAAGTAGAGAACCCAAGCACCACATGGCAGGGCTTCTGCCTGTCACTGTGGTCTTCCTGTTCTGCTATCCCTGTCCTATGGATTTCTAGTCCTCCTTCCTGTTCCTCAAGCCTGTCAAGGTCTTACCAACCAGGGCCATGAGATTTATAGTTCTGTCTACCTGGCACATCCTTCCCTACTGGAGGCAGAGCCAACTTTTTGCCTCAATTGCAATGCTAATTCCTTCAAGATAATTTCCTTGTTCCTTCCTTCTTTCTTTCTGTGTAGTTTAGGCTGGCCTTGCACTTGTGGTGATCCTCCTGCCTCTGCCTCCCAAGTTCTGGGTGCTCTTTCCATTTTAAAGTAGTTCTCCTGCTTTGCACAGCACTCTCCTTTGTTTTCTTTTATAGATTCATCACAAATAGAAATTATTTGCCCCATTCACTCGTTTTTTTCTTTACTGCTTGTCTTCTGCCAAGATGTTAGTTCCAAAAGGGCAGGAGTTTGTCAGTCTTGTTCATCACTGTATCATGGGTACCTAAAACATTGCCCAGCATGTAGTGAGTGAGTGCTTGGTACTGATTGTACAAACAACTGTATAAAGTTGGGCAGTCTGCCTGTAATTGCAGCACTTGGGAGCTGAGGCAAGAGGATTGTGAGTTGCAGGCCAGCCAGGGCTACTTAGCAAGTTCAACACCATTCTGAGCAAAACCCTGTCTCAATAAACAAACAGACAAAAAGCTGGGAGTCATATTGATCCAAGTATGGTTAAATGGAACGCTAGAGTGTCACTTGAGAGATGCATATGACATAATTTGGAACACATAGTAGGTGCTAAATATGTAGTTGTTAAATGAATAAATGATGCTAAAAAGCACTTATTGAGGTACTCCATCAAACACTCTGACCTCTATTCATTCAGGGCTTGTTGGGTAAAATCGGAGAGGCAGTTAGGGCCTGCAAGAATAAACCAACCAGCTGGGCGTGGTGGCGCATGACTGTAATCCTAGCACTCGGGAGGCTGAGGCCGGAGGATCGTTGTGAGTTCGAGACCAGCCTGGGCTACAAAAGTGAGCTCAAGGCCAGCCTGAACTGCACAGCAAGACCCTGTCTCAAAAAGACAAAATAAATAAATAAATAAAAAAGAATAAGCCAACCAAGATGGGGGTGGTGGTGCATGCCTGTAATCCCAGTGCTCAGGAGGCTGAGGCAGGAGGATCACTCTGAATTTGAGGCCAGCCTCAGCTACACAGTGAGTTCAAGCCTAGCCTAAACTGCCTAGCAAGACCTTGTCTCAAAAAACAATCAGACAAAGAAACAAAATACCAAACAAACAAAAAAGATAATGGACTTTTTTCTTGTCTATGTGTGGTACTATAGATTGAACCCAAGGCCTTTGCACTGAGTATATCCCTAACACACATACACACATATACACTTATGTAGGTATGTATGTATTCACTTGAGACAACTTCTCAGTGAGTCACTAAATTGTCCAGGCTAGGGTCGAACTTGTGATCCTCTTACCTTGACCTCTCAGAGTGCTAGGATTACAGGGTGTGTCACCACGCCCATAGAGAATGGACTTTTGAATTATGCACAGGTTAGAATATTAGCTCTTAGATGACTCATTCCATTTTCCTGAATTTAAATTTTCTGTCTTTAAGTGGCACTGGGGATCAAACCCAGGACCTCTTCCATGCTAGGCAACCACTCTGCCACTGAGGTTTCTTGTTTTGGTTTTTGTCTTTTTGAGACAGGGTCTCGCTATGCAATTCAGGTTGGCCTTGAGCTCACTTTGTAGCCCAGGCTGGTCTGGAACTCGCAAGGATCCTCCTGCCTCAGCCTCCCAAATGCTGGGATTACAGGCATGAACCACCACGCCTGGTTACCACTGAGTTATATCCCCATCCCAACTTCAGTTTTTTCATCAGTCAAATGGGTACAGAACAGGGATTAGATAGACTAAGTAAGATTATATAAACAATGTATATACTGAACTGCATGGCACAGATTAAAAATTCAATAAACGTTCACTATTGTTTTTGGACTGGGAATCGAACTTAGGATTTTGCACTTGCCAGGCACTATTATTACATAAAGTGATAACTACAGATACACATCTGACCAGGGGTGGTGGTACCTGTCTGTAATTCTAGCACTCAGGAGGCTGAGGCAGGCAGATGCCAAGTTTAAGGCTAGCTTGAGCTATATACTGAGTTCAAGGCCAACCTGTACTACATAACAGGACCTTGTCACAAAACCACTCCTAGTTACTCAAAAAAAGGAAACACATTTGGACCTTAGGAAAAATGATACCTGTAAGTCAGGAAGGCACCAATCTAGAGATTTTTAGCAGTAACGAAGAACAGTACACCCTCCACCCTTTTTTTATATATGTCAGGTACAGACACGTAATAATATCTGAGTCCTGCACTTTGCCTCTGGGAAGAGGATGAGGTGGCTAGAAAACAGACTGCCAGGGTCCAAGGACATCCCTAGATTGGGACCTTGGACATAAGGTCTCCTGGGTTTTGTTTAGTTATCCTCCTGACTTCTCTCACTGAAAGTCTGACTGTCCCTGGAGCTAAAGGGCAGCAAACTGCAGGACCCTGGTGCCTTAAAAACTTGGAACAAGTCCCATTTTGTCCTCCAGCTCCATCCCAGCCTGAAGGTTACAACCTAGGCTAGTTCAGGCAACTGCCAGGGCTGGAAGGGTGGGGTCTGCCGCGTGCCTGCCTGCCAGCTACTGTGACTCATCCTTCCCTTCCCTCGTCTCGCTTCCCTACCCACCTCTACCAGCTTGGGGTGAGAAAGAAGGCAGTTGTCTTGGAGGCAAAGAATCCGAGCGGGAAGTTACCAATCCCCACATTTTACCAAGGGGGAAACGGAGGCCCAAAGAGAGAATGACTCACAGGGTCACCACCAGACTCTAGAACACCCTGCCCGTCTCAGTCCGTCCCACTAAATCTTAGTGCTTCTCATTCTCTAGATTTAATTTGACACATCCATACTAAAATTGCTTTGTTTTGTTTTGTTTTTGTACGGGGACCTTGCGCCCGTCAGGCAGGCGCTTGTGCCGCTGAGCTACATGCCCGGCACTAAAACTGCTGTTAACCAAGAGATAAATATTATATCCAAAGCTAGTGCAAACATTTAAAGTTTCCTTTTCACTTCAGTGTTCATTGCTCACAGTCCAAGTCATACAAATACACTTTTTTTTTTTTTTTTTT
>NW_004955458.1:3514731-3518638 GCF_000276665.1 Chinchilla lanigera | reverse complement strand
CCGCACCCGCGGCCGCCCGCGGCAGCCCTGCCTCTGCGCTGCTTTCCCCGCGTCGCGACCCTCCACGCCCAGCGGGGAGGCCGAGGCTGGAAGAACTGGCAGCTGCGCATCCAGGCGGCCGCCCTTCGCTCCCCTCCTGACCGCTGCCGCCCGGGACTTCCCAGCCGCGCCCTGCATCACCCGGAGCGCACACGCCCGAGACCCCAGCCCGGGCAGGGCCGCGGGCCGCACTGCGCAGCCCGCGCCCGGACCCCTCCGTGCCCTCCCGGCGCGGCCCCGCACCGCCTGACTGCTGGAGACAGTCCGCCCGCTTCCTCCGCCAGGTTCCTCACCTCCCTTTCCCGCCTACCCTCCCGAGGCAGGCCACCTCTTCCTCGCAAGATGCATATCTTCGCCTTAGTTTTAGGGTGGCGGTTTGGGTGCAAAGAACACTGCCCTGTGTGTGCCCTCCCTCCGTGCCCTAACCCTGCCACTTTACCCGCTGACCTTGCAGGTGGTGCAGAAGGCCCTAGCGCAAAGTAGGGGCACAAAGGAGCTGCGTTCAGCTTCTGCCTCCAGGCGGTTCAGGAGCTTCAAGGCTCTTGGGCGGCATGGGTGGTGCTGAGGCTGGTACAGCAAGAGGGAGAGACAGAGGCCCACGGACTTGCTGGTAGGAACGGAGACCCAGGCGTCCTGCCCCCTGGCCCCGCCCCAACCCCTGTGAGCGCCCTCCTGCCCTTCATGGAAGTAGGGCAGAGTACCAGTGCCTTGGGTTCCTGGAATCGCCCTTTTTACACCTGACGGGTGTGTGTGTGGGCGTGGGGGGATTTCTGACCAGAAGCCTGTACATGTGTATGTGGGGTGTGTTTGTATATCTCTGTCCACACACACACACACACACACACACACACACACACACACACACGATATACACATTTTTGAAAGGGGTCGGAGAGGAAAAGGAATGAGTACACTTATAAGGCCCTCTAGTGGGAACAAAGGGACCTAAGAAGGTCTGGATAGATTCCAGACAGGCTTGTTGAAAGAACTCCTCCACTTTTACCAGAAATATGGGGGCTGTAGTAACAGGCTGTGAGAGTATTATTCTTGTATCTAAACTGGGAATGTGGCGCCGGGCGTGGAGGAGGGCCTGTCTCTCTGCCTCTGTGACTGTACAGGTCTCATCCACAGTCTTAATAAAAGACAAGGGCCCTGCCTCTCCTCATCCTTCTTTTTTTTGCAGTGCTGGAGACTGAACCCAGAGCTTACAGCATGTTGTATGTGCTCACCCCCACCCCTGTTCATTCCTTTTCTTCTCTCTCTTTTTTTTTTTTGTACAGGGTCTTATTGTGTAACCCAGGCTGGCCTAGAACTCCCATCCTCCTGCCTCAGCCTCTGGGTAGCTGGCGTTACAGGTGTGATCCACCGCACTTGCTCTTGATTCTTAAGTTTTTTCTTTATCATAAGCAACTTCGTCCTCCTATATGACGTCCTTAGTCATAGCCAACAAACACTTTCGAAGGCTGCTATATACCAGAGCCTGTACTTAGCTCCACACTCAGGCAAAAACAGCTCAGTTTAAGGACTGCATCAGAGTGGCCCGGTGTGCGGCAGATGTGTCTCTGCCCTGAGCCACCCTAAGTAAACGTATAAGACGAGGTCCGTAGTCCCTCTTCTAACAGTCTCTACACAATTTAAAGACATTCTTTTAAAGTTTCTTTTTTTTAATTATATGTTTGTTCTCTACACAATTTAAAGACATTCTTTTAAAGTTTCTTTTTTTTAATTATATGTTTGTTTTTGAGGTAGGGTCTTGCTCTATAGTCCGGGCTGACCCTGAACTCACTGCGTGGCCCAGGCAGGCCTTGAATTCCCGGTGATTCTCCTGTCTCAGCCTAATGAGTGTTGAGATTACAGGTGTGCACCACCACGTCCAGCCTTTTAAAGTTTTATTGAACTTCACTGTGGGGCTGTAAGTTATTTCTCTAACAAGGAGTAAGATGGAACCAGTCCTATTCTAGCCTTCTTGATGTCTTCATTAGGTTCTGTGCTCCATTTTACTCCGGCAGTTATTGGTGGGGGTGGGGGAAGAAAGGCCAAGAAACATCTGAGGCCGCGTCTAATGCCTAAGGTTCCAGGTGCTCACTTCTTTAATCAACCACATCATAAAAGTCAGAAAGAAAGAAACCACAATGAACAAAGGGAAAGGAAAAAACAACAGCTTGTTCTCCCCTGCCTTCTTTCCTCTCTTCCTCCTCAGGATAGGGGGGCCACATCCGGGGCCCAGGGCTGGGTACTAGGCTAGTCTACTAAACAGACAATAGAGTTTCACTTCCTGTCAAACTCAGAGCTGGGGCAGGATATCTGAGGGTACAGTGGGGTGAGAGTAGTAGAAGGGGTTGGGTAGTGAAGAGGGGCCCCTTGAGGATTCCCCCCTTGCAGAGCGGGTTCATCGGAAGCTCCAGAGGGTTGGAAACGAGCCCCCAGATTCAATTTATTGGTGCAGATAAGGAAGCACTCAGACACCAAGTAATCTCAGGCAAGGTTTTTTACTTTTGCAAAAGGCCCCAAACTTGAAGTAGCAGACCCGGGACGAAAGAAGGTTGCGGGTTTTGCAGGTAGCTGACCTCTTTCTCATTGGCTGGTTTGGAGGTTCACAGTGTATTCCGATTGGCTAACTCAAAGGGACCCTGAGGGAAAAGGAGAGCAGAGCAGGAGGGGGCTGTGAAGAACAGAAAATCCTTGGCCCATGATAAGCTATCTAGTTTGTAGCTGTGTTCCCAGGATTGGAACCAAGTGGGCATTTTCTGTAATTTAGGGTGTTCAGGAAGGGCTATCTAAGATGGCTAGAGTCCAAGATGGAGTCAGTCCCGTTTGACAGAAAAGACAGCGCTTAGTGTTTCCCACAAGGGAACGCTCCTCTAGGAGTTCAGTCAAAAGGAACGCGTCCCACTAGTTTTCTGGGGCTTCATCCCACCCGCTCACAGCGTTGTAAGGCTAAGGGTAGGATGCTAAACGGTGAAGGGCTGACGCAAAACTGGTGAAGCAACAGGTTTAAGGTTGGGAGTGTCTCAACACTGGCACTGTACTGTAAGCAAACTGTTTACTTTGGAGGGGTGAAACTGAGCGGTATCTTGCTGTGTTGCCTAGGGTGACCTCAAACTCCTTGGCCCATGGGATTCTCCTGCCACAGCCTCCAGAGTACCGGGACTACAGACAAACCACCTTGCCCATTGTATCCACATAGTTGTTAAAGGAGTCTTTTTCAGATCTGAACTAGGCTCCAGGCTGAAATTAAGGAAATTGCAGAACGGAAAGGCAGCAAAGGTGTGGCCCCCTGAAAACTTGAATCTTAGTTTAAGGGTTAGGGTTATTCACTGCTTTTTTTTTTTTTTTTTTTTTAAATAGGGCACTGCTGCCTAGCGTCAGAGTTAGTCACCCGCTCCCTTCTCCCTGATCCCAGTACAGCTGGACATTAACCTAAGCCACAGTGGGGAATACGGAGGAAGGTAAAGAGCTGACAATGAGAAACAATATGGGGGTGGAAGAGGGCCGAGTCGACCCCTAGGAGAGAAGCCTGCAGCCGGCCCCTCTCAGGCTGTAGGAGAAACAAGTTTAAGAGGCCTTAGCCCTGCAGGAACGACAGCTGCTACAGCAGAGGGGGAGGGAGAGCTTTCTGCTGCTTCCGAAGAACGACGAGGCAGGGTCAGGGCAGGACTGCCAAGGGAGTGACCGCGCCGGCCCGGATCACTGGCGAGCTGCCCGCTTTCTATTCCCAGCGCCCGGGGACGCGCGCGAGGTTCCTGAGAATACTAACCGGGTCCGCCCAGCGCCAGCCCTGCCCTCTGACCCGGGCCCTTTGCCCCCGGAGGCGGCCCTGCAGGCGGCCGAGCCCCCGGGGCCGCCCCAGGGGCCGAGCCTGGCCAGC
>NW_004955458.1:3513106-3514631 GCF_000276665.1 Chinchilla lanigera | reverse complement strand
AGGTGACCGGCAGGCAGCGCCGCCCGGCTCGCACGCCCCTTTTGCGGGTCTCTGCCCGGAGTTACGCCGGGTGCCGGGCAATCGGCGCGCCCGTTTGACTCTCCGCCTTCTTAGGGTTGGCTGCGGTCTCCCCGCCGACCTCCCCAACACTCGCGCGCCCCACGTCATCAAGGCAGCGGGGCCGGGAGCAGGCCAGGGCCTGGAGGGGCTTCCTCTCCTCGGCCCCCAGCCCCAGCGTGGGGTACAGGCGGGCCTTGTGGCCTCCCCTCGCGGGTCCTGGACGGAGGAGGACAGCCTGGCTGGGAGGAGGACTGTGTGTTGGAACTTCCTTCGGCGCCCAGCAGACTGTCTTACTTGCAGCCGGGCGCTCAGTGATGGTATACGTGACAGTAAAAGCCCACGGCTTTATTTGAGCAGCGATCTCCGCTTCCGACTCCCTCTTCCTTCTTCTTGACCCAGAAAATGGTGCACGCTCCCTTTAAGACCAAAATGGTGGCGCGCTGGGATCAGGACTCCACTTCCGGTGGGTAGGGGGGCGGGACCCCAGCCCGCTCACGCCGGAAGTGCTTTGAGTTTCCAAGATGGCGACTCCCTATGTAACCGACGAGACCGGCGGTGAGTGCGGGAGTCGCGGAGCCGTTTCTTCCCGGGCGCTCGGGGTAGGGGTTCGAACTTGGAAAGGGGTCTGTGCCCCGCCCATCCCGGGGCCCCTCCTTTGCCCCGCCCCCCGGACCGCCTTCCCCATTCATTCTGCCCTACAGGGTGTCACCTGCGCCCCCTTCTGGTCTCGTATTTGGAGGGGGGTCTCTGCTTCCGGTCACCCAAACCCTGGGGTCCTTCGAGCTCCGGGTCCAGGACCCTCTTGAGCCCCCAGCTTTTGTCTGGCAGTTGGCGCGCCCGCGTCGCTTGGGTTCTCCAGCTTTATGATCTGCTTCAGTCAGTTCCCTCCAGTTCCCGCCCTCCTCTCTGCCGGCAGCCGCGTCTCTTGGCGGTGCCTGCTTTCTGCCCTGCCCCAGCCCGGGTTTCATTCTTTTTCCCAAAGCTGTGTCTGTTGGAGACCTCCTCATCGCCACTCAGTGTGTTTCCTACGCTCTCCCGTGTTTCCCTTTGTTGGCTCACTGAGGTCCAGAGGTGTAAAGTTAATGTAACTTTGAGCTGGAGTTTTCTCCTTCGTGGAACCACCCCTCTCCACCTTCTCCGGGGGTGGGGATAGGGCTGAGGGGCGTAAGGTGAGGGAAGGCGCACAGGAAGGTGTCCAGTGGCCTTTTTCCTAAGGTCTTTCACAAGTCGATGGAACCCGCTATTCCTTCTGGTTTGGGAAGCACTTCAGCCTACCTGTCCGGGATTCCCAAGTGTCTGCTGTGCATGTGAGAGGCAGAATCAAGGCTTTTTTTTCATAGTTTTGTCCCATCTTAACTGCCTTGTCATTAGAAAAATGTGCACAGTAGTAATATTGACTCGGGCAGCCGAGTGTGGTGGTGCACACTTGTAATCCCAGCACTTGGGAGGCTGAGGCAGGAGGATC
>NW_004955458.1:3510117-3512491 GCF_000276665.1 Chinchilla lanigera | reverse complement strand
AAAAAAGAAAAAGAAAAAGAAAATAGTACTTATCGTCGAGTACACATATTTGTACCCTTAGCCTTGACTTAGTAAAAAAATTAAACATTACATCTCCCCTACCTTCCTACCAAAAGATATTTTCTTTTCTCTGTTACTATGTTGCTTTTTGCTTATTTTACTGTTTTGCTTTCCTTCATTACTTTGGGATCATTGCCCTGTCACTGTCATATAATCCTTATAGAGGATACTGACATGTGGCTATAGTAGTTTCTCTAAAATTTCAGTACCATTTTCTAATGCCCAGAAGGAACCAGACCTCGTTTATTTTGGTCTTTTTGAGACAGGGTCATTCAGGCTGGCCTTGAGTTCATTTTGTAGCCCAGGCTGGTCTTGAACTCTCAAGGATCCTCTTGCCTCAGCCTCCTGAGTGCTGGGATTACAGGTGTGCGCCACCACAGCCGGCAACCCAGACCTCTTGAACCAATTTTTTTCCTCCATTGTTTTCTTGCTGTCATTCTCAGTATCTCAAGCACCTTTGGGATTTTCCAGTATCCTGGTTCCTCAGCATGAGACCATTGACTTACCTTTGTTTTTTTTCTGTCTTTTTGAGACAGGGTCTCGCTATGCAGTTCAGGCTGGCCTTGAGCTCACTTTGTAGCCCAGGCTGGTCTCGAACTTGCAATGATCCTCCTGCCTCAGCCTCTCGAGTGCTGGGATTACAGGCATGCGCCACCACGCCTGTCTTTACCTTTGCATTTTCAAACCAGGTACACAGTAAAATCGCTTATAGCCTCATCTATGACCTCTTCTGTGACAGTTTTTCTTCAGGTACTCCTCATCACTTACTTTAATCTCTTTACCAGTCACCTTTTTGACCACTTCAAACACACAGAAGCAGCCTCCCCATCTCTCATACTGGAGCATAAACCCAGGACCCTCTCACTGAGCTACAGCTCCAGGCACCCCCTCCCCTTTAAATTTTGAGATAAGGTCTCACTGAGCTCCCAGGCTAAGGTTGAGTTTGCAATCCTCCTGCCTCAGCCTCCCAGAGTTCTGTATTACATACATGTCCACCATGCCTGGCTCAGAAGCAACATTTTGCCTTCTTTAGGTTCTCTGGTTCTTTTTACGTGTGTGTGTGTGTGTGTGTGTGTGTGTGTGTGTGTGTGTGTAGTGCTGGGAGTTCAAACCTCGGGCCTTGAGCACGCTATGCCAACTGTGTCATCAGCCTTAGTTCTTTGCTTCTCATTTCACTGAGTCTGCCAGTGCCATCGTACCTTATTATGATTACATTTGGTTTTGCCCAGCTAGATCTCTTATGACCAAACACTTGGATAGTATTTTCTTTTCAGTATTGAGAATTGAACCCAAGGCTTTCCCACTGATTTTGATCTTCTGTACTAAACAAGCACTTCTGAAATCTTGAATCATATCCCAGCAGCTCTTTTTTTTTAACTTCTAGACTATAGCATATTGCTTGGACCAAAAGCGTAGACTGAGTACAATGTTAACTTCTGTCACGATCACAGTTTCTCTCCAGTTACTTATTCCTGGTGTCCTTACATTCTCCATGGCTATTCCTTCAACCTTTTCTAATTCTCTGTGACTCTCTCTTTTCATTCCTCTCTTGTGACTCATGAGCTCACTTTCTAATTGTCTGAAAAACCGATGGCTGCCAGGTGTGGTGGGGAATGACCGTAATCCCAGCACTAGGAGGCTGAGGCAGGAAGATCCCTGTGAGTTTGAGGCCAGCCTGGGCTACATAGTAAGACCCTGCCTCAAACACAACAGAACAAAACAAAACAAAAACCTGTCGTTTGTTTCTCTCCACTGCCAGATTTTTTGAACATCAGGCGTGCATCTGTTGTTTCCATTTGTTCGTTGCTTGACCTGTACCTTAACTCTTTGCAGTCATTATTTTTTAATTTTTGCTTTGGTTTCTTTTGAGATAGAGTATCTGTATGTAGTCCGGCTGGCCTCTAACTATGTAGGCCAGGATGGTCTCCAATTCAGTTGTGTTTTTGTTTTTGTCTTTTGAGACAGGGTCTTGCTATGCAGTTCAGGCTGGCCTTGAACTCACTTTGTAGCCCAGGCTGGCCTCAAACTCGCAGCAGTCCTCCTGCTTCAGCCTCCCAAGTGCTGAGATTGTAGGTGTGTGCCTGTACAGTAGTGGTTATTCCTAGCACCACCCCCTCACCTGAGTTACCTGTATTCAAACTGAGATTCAGTTGAAGGTCACCTATTCATTGGGTTGTTATATGTCTTGAGTATCTAATATAAATTTCTCTTCTGCATTTTTTTTTCCTCACAAAATTAGCTTGCTGAAGAGACGGCCATTTGTCCTTTTGTTGTTTGTGAGCTTTTTTTTTTTTTTTTTTTTTTTTTTTTTTTT
>NW_004955458.1:3505856-3509941 GCF_000276665.1 Chinchilla lanigera | reverse complement strand
GATGTTGGTAATCTCATTTTTGAAAACTTTATTGCTTTGATAGATGAACATAATATTTCATTGTTTTAATTTTATGTCCTTTTATTATTAGTGAAAAAAATTTATATTTTTTTCATCTACACATACACAAAATGTAAGCAAGCAGGCTTTGCAACTCACAGCCTGAGTTCAGTATCTTTTTTCTTTTCTTTTTTTGAGACAGGGTCTCACTATTTCTCACTATGTTGTGTAGGCTATCGTTGAACTCACTATGTAGCCCAGGCTGGCCTCAAATTCACAGCAGTCCTCCTGCCTCAGTCTCCCAAGTGCCGGGATTATAGGCATGTACCACGACACCTGTCCTAAGTTGAGTTTCTGATGAAATTTACTAACTGTCGCCGGGCATGGTAGCACACGCCTGTAATCCCAGCACTTGGGAGACTGAAGCAGGAGGATCACCACGAGTGCGAGGCCAGCCTGAGCTACACAGTGAACTCAGATCAGCTCAAAGTACACATTGAGAACCTGTCTCAAAAAAAAAAAAAAAAATTACTAACTGTAACTTTGGGTCAGTTTTTAAATTTCTCAGCCTTTATAAACCTGGAATGATACTTTATGGAGTTGTGAGCATGAAATGAGAATGTTTATATACGTTGAGCACTATACCTGGCAAGCACTTGATGAAGGTAGCTGCTTTTATCTTTTGGAAATGGACTCAGATTGACATGCCATCTATGATGGCTTACTCCCAGACATGAGCACAGACCACATTTCAGTATAGTATCATCATATACTGTATTTTCCCGATACCCTAGAGGGAAACTGGGCTATGTAAGACAGGTGGGAGCGCAGTGTGACGATGTGTAAGCCTTGGTGTCCGACCTGAGTTCAGATTATAGTTACGTGCTACCTTCATGATCTTGGACGTGTCTTTAAGCCCTCGAAAACTTTCCCAAGCTTGTAAATGATAGCATCTACCTACTGGCTGGATTAAACAAGACCCTGTGTCTCGTTCCTGGTATAAAGTAGCTACTTGCTAGTAAGTGTTCATAATTATTCTTAACATACTATAGCTTTTCCACCGCTATGATTTTGCTTGTTGCTCCTGTTTGAACCCCCTTCCCTTCCATACTCTGCCTGTAGAATTATTGGCTGATGTGTGGTAATTATGTTGCTACTATCTAGTCTTTAAGCTCAAGTCCCTGAGATTTTCCCTAAGTTCCTGTCACTTTCTCCCATCAAATGGGATGTGATTGATCATTCCTTATGTATCTGTTAGGTTACTGAGGACTGATGACATTTATATTGTATTCCTTTTTTTCCCAAGACTGGAGATTCAACTCAGGGTCTTTGCACTGAGCTACACTCCCACCCTAGTCCTAGGAGGACCATTTTGAGACAGGGTTACTAGGTGGCTGAGTGCTCAAGTTGAGCTTGAACTTACAGCCTTCCCACTTTAGCTGCCTAGAGTGCTGAGATTATAGGTGTGTGCCACTATACCTGGCTTTGTTTTATTCTTTGTTGCCTACCTTCACCACCGCCTCTGTATGTAGATTGTAAGTTTCTTGAAAGCAAGGATCATTTTGCTTATGTTGGTATAATGAAGTGTAGTACTTTTCTCATAGGAAGCGTTCAGTGAATGTTTATCTTATTTAATGAATAAATTAAATAAGTTCCTGACCACCATTCGTTTCTGAGGCTATATTCTGGGAGATAACCAAGGATTTCCAATTGCCAGTTGTCCTTGTCCTTCATCTCTCTGCTACTGTGTTAAATACTCCCCCGCTTAAAATAGTTTTTTATTTTTTTGTTTTTGTTTTGAGACAAGGTCTCACTATGTAGCCCAGGCTGGCCTTGAACTCACAGGGATCCTCCTGTCTCAGCCTCCTGAGTACTGGGATTACAGGTGTGCACCACCACATGTGGCCAAAACAGCATTGTTAATCACCTGCCATTATTAAAACTCTTTTTGGTCTCCATGGCATGATACTGTCCTTTCCTGTGAGTCATTCCTGTCATTGTTGGCGTAATCATGACCATTTTTCCAGGGTCATTCCTCCAACTCTTAAGCTTCTCTTTTTATATGTTCTCTTTGTTGGAAACCTCATACTAGTCTTACACTCCCAGGCCTCAGAGCATCCTCAGGCTCGGATCTGTGACCCAGATCTCCTCTCTTACTTGAAGCAGGCCCAATGGAGGCCACACGTCTCCCCCAGCCGTTTCTTTTAGACCCTTAGAGTCCTCCCAGCCCTGCTGTGTTGTCTCTTGCTGTCTTCCTGTATCCGCTAAAACAAGGCCCTTTTCCCTTGCAGGGATTTTGTTGCTAAGAGATTTAAGGAGGCAAGTTGAGGATAGCAAAATATCAAGACATGGGGAAATGATGTTTAAAAATTTCTTGAAGTCCCTAATCTGTAGTTTCTGACTCTCTCAAAAATGTTACCTAAAAGTCCTGATATTCTGCCCTTGGTTTTTATTTCTAGGGGTGGGAATCGCCAAACCTCTCCCTTCTTTTTGACTTCACCTTTGGATACCATCAAGGCCAGAGGATGGAACCAAGATAACATAAAATAGGTGCTCCTTTGGGATAATGGCTTGTTTCTGTCTCGGAGGGCTTCCGCACAGGACGGCCATTCAAGAAGCTTCTGCTTTGCCTTTCCTTACGATCTATTTCTCTTAAACCTTTAACAGCAGTCCCCTTTATCTGCAGTTTTGTTTTCTGTGATTTCAGTTTCCTGTAGTCATCTGAGGTTCAAAACTATAGTATAGTATAGTACAATAAGATGTTTTGAGAGAGATCACATAACTTTTATTGTGATACATTGTTACAGTTCTATTTTATTGCTGTTAATCTCTTACTGTGCTAATTTATAAATTAAGCTTTTTCATTGGTATGTTTGTATAAGAAAAAACATAATGTTTAGGGTGAGTATCCCTTATTCAAAATGCTTTGGACCAGAAATGTTCTGGATTTTGGATTTTTTTTTTTTTTTTTTTTTTTTTTTTCAGTTTTTTGAATATTTGCATATACATTATGAGATATTTTGGGGATGGGTTCCAAATCTAAATACACTATTGACATTTCATTGATAACTTTATACACATACCCTGAAGGTAATTTTATGTAATATTTTTGTGTACCTACACAATTTGTGACCTATCACATAAGGTCAGGTGTAGAATTAGCCAATGATGGCATCATGTTGACAATTAAGTCTTTCGGATTTTGGACCATTTCAGATTCTAGATATTTGGATTAGGGATACTCAACCTGTGTTTAGGGTTCAGTGCTACAGTTTTAAGCTTCTCCTGGGGGTACTGGAATGTATCCCGTTAAGACGAGACGGAACTACTGTTTCGTCTGTGCAGTTGACATAAATATATATTTCTAGAATATATCTTTTTCTCCATGATTCCATGTATGACACTGCTTGTCTAGAATTAGTTGTTTTCACAAAATTGTCACCTTCTCTGGATTTTGTTGATATCGGTGGCTTTTATTTTCCCAATTTTTCACATTCAAGAGTAATATTGTAATTAGTGTTCTCATTTATTATCTTCCTCATTAGGAACTTGCCTGCTTTATTCATTATTGTATCTCTAGTTCCTGTAGTGCCTGGCACAACAGTAAGTGTTCAATAAACGTTTAAAATCCATGTGTGAATAAGTGTTATTCCCATTTACCCAGAGAGGTGGTATGAAAAATAAGATAATGCATATGAAAGGCACCAGATTGAATCCACTGTAATGCTGTTTTGATTATTCCCTAATTCAAATCTTCGCAATCTTTGGATCCTGTTAATTTATTCTTCATAGGGAATTTCTCTTTCATAGTCCTTTCCATACCAGAGCCTAGCAAAGTCACAGTCTCACATTGCAGCTATTGCTTTCATAGTCTGTACTTCTAGTTTGTGGTACAGTTGCCTCTTGGTATGTGAGGTTCTAGATCTGCCAACCAACCTCAAATTAAAAATATTCAGAAGTGAGTCTGGTATATGCCTATAGTCTTAGATACTGGGGAGGCTGAGGCAGGAAGATTACTTAACTCAGGAGTTGGGAACTAGCTTGGACAACATAGCAGGATCTCCATCCTGTCTCCCCACTTTGTG
>NW_004955458.1:3496611-3505531 GCF_000276665.1 Chinchilla lanigera | reverse complement strand
TAACATTTACATTGTATTAGGAATTATAATAATCTAGAGATGATTTAAAATATAGGGGAGGATTTGTATGGGTTCTATGTAAATATTATGCCATTTTCTATATAGCCCTTGAGCACCTGAGCATTTTGGTATTCCTGGGGGTCCTGGAACCCTCCTGAGGGATGATATGCATATTTTCAGATTAGTCTTTTTTTTTTGCTTTTTTTTTCCGGTACCAGGAATCGAACTCATGACCTCGCGCTTGCTGGGCAGGCGCTGTGCCACTGAGCTAAATCCCCAGCCCCTTTTCAGGTTAGTCTTAAAGCAGTGCTTTTAGCAGATCTACCTGTGCACCTTTACTGGCTATCAGTGTTCTCCTGCAGTCTGAGGTGTAAGTCCAAACTCAGTGGAGATTTGAGACCTTTCACACTCTCCCAAACACCTCTAGTCTCTTTCTCATTATGTATGCCTTTGTTCAAAACATACTGGGCTCTTGCTGTTCCCTAATATACTTACATTTTTTTATTCATTAATTCAACCAGTATTTACTGTCTCCTGTGAGCCAAGCTCTTTATGACAAGGTTCAGAGAGAAAATCCCTGTTTTCGAGCAAACAGTTCAGTAAATGTTAGGCAGAGCATGATAAAGGCTAAAACAGGCGCTTGCGTACAAAGGGCCGCGTCTGACTGGACTGTGAGGTCAGCGGGGCTGCACTGGGAGCTTACACCCGGACTTCACCTGCAAGTCCAGTAGCAGTTCACTAAGAGAAAAAGCAAGGAGAAGTGTATTTAAGGCAAAGGGAAACAGGAAGATGGCCTAGAGAGTAGAAGCACGGTTCTGGGTGCGAATTGTCAGCGGTAGATCCAGAGCCGCTGGCTGAGTCCTGAGTGGCTGGGGCCCAGCTAGAGCCAGGTCAGGAAGGCTCCGGGTGGGTGTCCCGAGGCCACGGGGGTCCAGGAAGGACTTCATGCAGAGGCGGTAACAGTCCCCTTGTGTGAAGTACTGCCCTTTCTCCACCTTCCTCCCCGTGCCGCCTCCTGCTCATCCTCCAGGGATCACAATCGATGCTGTGTCCTCCATAAAACCTTTATGAATCACCTGGTCAAAAATAATTTCCCTCTGCTCTGTGTACCCATAATTCTCCATGCCATTTAGGCGTGAAACCTAAAGCCGTACTTCGGCGGTGTACCGCAACGCTCGCGGGAATTGTTTAAAGAAAAGTGATTTATAGTCTCATTACTTCGACACACCGTGTTTTCCCCAGTTCACCTTCTTAGCGCCAGATGGATTGGCCTGGGACTGTGTTTAAAGGACTTACTTAGGCTCCTAAAACAATTTTGGGGGATAAAAGGTTCAGTTCCTTTGACAAATACTTGCTGAGCGCACGTGAGGGGCCAGACCCTGAACTCCTCACCTGGCACCGCGGGCCGAGCTTGCGCCTCACCAGCCTTCCTGTGGCGCACACTGCTCTACCTGCCATCTCCTGAAAATGCCACTGCATTCCTGTGTCTGAGCTGTGTCAGCATGAGCTTCCTTTTCAGATCCATTCTGTTCCTTTTAATTTAATGTGACCGTTTCTTCAGAGCCCAGCTGTAGTCTCCGGCCTTCCTCCAAAGCCTCTCAGTTTTTTTTATCTTCGTTTTTATTCTTGTCTCCACATTGCTGCAGCAAAACCAAAATATCCCTCAACATGTCCTCGGCATTTTTGTTCACCAGATAAAGTCCAAATTCCTGGACCTTGTTTTTAAGTCTTTCTAAAATCTGGCCCCACTTTTCATTCCTTGTCCTGGTCACCTTGCCTCTCCTTCTGTCCCCAAATACCCGAGCCCATTGTCACATGCCTTTCTTTGCTCGTGATTTTTCTTCCCTCTGTCCCTGCCATCTGTCAAATCTTACCTATTTTCTTTCTTTCCTTTTTTTTTTTTTTTTGGTACTGGGAATCGAACTCAGGACCTTGCGCTTGCCAGGCAGGCGTTCGTGCCGCTGAACTATATCCCCGGCTCCCCCCATTTTCTTTAATAATTTTTTGGTTGTCGTCTATTAGTGTTTACATTTTGAACAGAAAAGCCAATCCATGTGGGAGGA
The DNA here is from genome assembly GCF_000276665.1 of Chinchilla lanigera. Classification (NCBI taxonomy): domain Eukaryota; kingdom Metazoa; phylum Chordata; class Mammalia; order Rodentia; family Chinchillidae; genus Chinchilla; species Chinchilla lanigera. Next base: position 3,503,468 of record NW_004955458.1, on the reverse strand, counting down.
GCTAAACGACTTAAAAATCTCTGTATTTACAAAAATATATAATATACTTATCAAGTATAATACTTATCAGTACTTACCAAGTATAATACTTACAAGTGCAAGTACATGTTGTATGTATTGCAGGTATATTACACACGTGTATGTCCGCATTCTTCCAGGTTATCCCTTTGAGGTGGCTAGAATGAAAGGCTTAGTGGGGGCTGGGGATTTAGTTGGGCTGGGGATTTAGCTCAGCGGCAAAAGCGCTTGCCTGGCAAGCGCAAGGTCGTGAGTTCGGTTCCTGGTACCAGAGAAAAACCAAAAAAAAAAAAAAAAGAAAGGCTTAGTGGGTCCTTCCATCCCTTTCCCTTTGTACCAGTCCTAATAGGCCTTTAAGTCCTGCCCCTTCCTTCAACAAAAATGGGGCCTTACCCATGTTGGTATACCAGCTATTTTCAAAGTATTGTCTGCACCCTTAGGGAGGGGTCCTGAAGATCCTTTTAGGAGTTTTAGAAGCAAAACCATTTTTGTCTGTGTGTGTGTGTGTGTGTGTCTTTGAGACAGGGTCTTGCTATGCAGTTCAGGTTGGCCTTCAGCTCACTTTGTAGCTCAGGCTGGTCTTGAACTTGCAACAATCCTCCTGCCTCAGCCTCCCTAGTGCTGGGATTACAGGTGTGCACCACCATGCCGGGCCCAAAACCATTTTCTTTCTTTTTTAAAAAAAAAACAAAAACATTTTTATAAAAATACTGAGAATCATTTGCCTTTTTCACTGGGTTGACTTTTGCACTGATTGTATAAAAGACTTGGATAGGGGGCTAGGGATTTAGCTCAGCGGCACAGCACCTGCCCGATAAGCACAAGGTCGTGAGTTCGATTACCGGTACCGGAAGAAAAAAAAAAAAAACAACTCTAAAAGACTTGGGTAAAACTGGCTCCTGAAGCATGCCTTTGGCATGGAATAGCACCAAACTGTACTAGTTATTGTGTTCTTCATCGCCATACACTTCCAGTTAATGCTAGTTTCACTTACGTCACTTGATTATGCAGTACCAATTACACATCTTTTCTAAATAGGAACTAAGCACGAAAGACTTCTGCCACATACTGAGGATTTCTTAACTCAAGAAACAGCAGTGGCATGATTGCCTCAGTTGCAAACTAAATAAACTCCCCTTTCATGGGACACCGTTTTTATGAGAGAACCACTGACAAACTCTGGAGATTCAGATATGTCTGACAGTCATGTTCCTGAAATGAAGAAAGCCTGTCATTTCAAGGCAAGTCATTTGTATTTGTTGCCAGTGATAAAATTCCATGCCTCATGAAAAAAATCAGAGAACTTGTATCTGGCATTGTGAACCTGACAGCTTCACGGTACTTAAAGAGATTTTTCTGAAGAGATTTATGAATATGACTTTTTAACTATTGCATACAGAAATGTATATTTCAAAATAAGACCGTAAAGGATGTCCAGAAGTAACAAAGTTTGAAGACCTCTACACATTTTCCTGCAACTTGCTTTTTCATTTAGGGTATCAACTCTACTCAGGTTCAGGGTCTAACAGTCTTTTAACAACAGCATGATGTTCTGTTGTGTGGATGAGCCATATCTATTTGATTATTCACTTTTTCTGAGACAGGGTCTTGCTGTGTAGTTCAGGCTGACATTGAACTCACTATGTAGCACACGCTGGGTATGAACTCGGGAGATCCTCCTGCCTCAGCCTCCCAAGTGCTGGGATTACGGGTGTGTGTCACCACACCCAGCATTCATTTGCTTTTTGATGGCCATTTAAAGCTGCCAGCTTTTTTGCTCATTTGAATAATATATAAACAAACATCCTTGCACATACCCTTAGGTACTAGTCTGTAATGTGTGTTCCTAGAAGTTGTCCTGTTTTTCAAGTTCCATCTAAATAAAAATTCTCCATCTCTATAAAACATCTTTGGTTATTTCTCTTCCCTGTGGTTATTGTTTATGCCCCCATTTAACCTCTTGTTCATTTACTGTCTTTGATGTCCCTTTGTTACTGCCTTTTTTTTTTTTTCCAGTACTGGGGATTGAGTCCAGAGCTTTTATACTGAATTACATCCCCACCTTTTTTTTGTTTGTTTGTTTTTGTTTTTGTTTTTTTGAGACAGGGTCTTGCTATGCAGTTGAGGCTCGGCTTGAACACACTATGTAGTCTAGGCCGGCCACACACACACACAGTGATCCTTCTGCCTCAGCCTCCCAAGTGCTGGGATGAGAGGCATACACCACCATATCCAGCCACAGCCCTTTTTAATTTTTTATTTTGAAACAGGGTCTTGGTAAGTTGTTCAGGTAGAGCTCAAATAAATGTGTTATGTTTTTTAAAACTTCATGCCAGTCTTGTCTTGCCAAGGAAGTTGTAAAAGTAGAAGCTTCACGCTGGGCATGGTGGATCATGCCTGTAATGCTAGTACTCAGGAGGCTGAGGCAGGAAGATAGTGGAGAGTTTGAGACCAGCCTGGGCTACATAGTGAATCCAAGACTAACCTGGACTATACAGCAAGACCCGTTCTGCAAAGGAAAAGAAAAAAACTGCTGCTGCTCCTCCTCTTTCTCCTCCCCGCCCAGCCCCCTCTCTTCTTCCTCTTCCTCCCCTTCTTCCTCTTCTTCCTCCTCCTTTTTTTTTTGAGACAAGGTCTCTCTGTGTAACCCAGGCTGGTCTTGAACGCAGTAATTTTCCATCCTCAGTCTCCTGAGTGCTAAAATAAAGAGAAGCTTCTTGAGGGCAAGCAGGGTATGCTGCACGGTCGTAGTAAGCAAATAATGAGAGAGCCGGAGGGTTCCTAATGAGAAAAGACGGCTTGAGAATTTTCACTCGGTGGACGGATGGGTGGACGGACGGTGCGGAGGGAAGCTGTGTTCACGTCAGCATTCCTCTCTCGTCTTGGAAAACGTTTGAAAACAGAGAGCTCTTCAACTTGATCTCTCATTCCAGGCAAGTACATCGCCTCAACACAGCGACCCGACGGGACCTGGCGCAAGCAGCGGAGGGTGAAGGAAGGCTACGTGCCCCAGGAGGAGGTCCCCGTGTGCGTGCTTTTCCTGAGGGAGGGGATTTCACGGGTCCCTGCCGAGGGACAGAAAGTGTGTGCACGGGCAAGGTGGACCCTCCTGAGCCCCAAGGAGGAGAAGGAAGGGGCTGGGATTCGGGACTTGAGGGTTCCACGGCCTAGCCTTGTTCCACGACGTCTGTTCCCCAGAATGTCCACACAGGAGCCCCCCCCCCCCCGCGTCACCGAGCGCACAGCACCGCGGGGGAGGACCTAGGGGGCCTAGGGGGAGCGCCTGGCAAGGCGGGGAAAGGGGAAAGCGGCAGTGATGGCTGGAAGTTCGTTGGTATCTTCTCTTTCCTGCAGGTATGAAAACAAGTACGTAAAGTTTTTCAAGAGTAAACCAGAACTCCCCCCAGGGCTGAGCCCTGAGGCCACCGCGCCGGCCGCCGCGTCCAGACCCGAAGGCGGTGAGCCAGGCCTCTCCAAGACAGCCAAGCGCAACCTGAAGCGGAAGGAGAAGAGGCGGCAGCAGCAGGAGAAAGGAGAGGTCGAGGCCTTGAGCAGGACTCTGGACAAGGTGTCCCTGGGGGAGCCAGCCGCGCCGCCCAGCGCGCCGCCCGGCCCCCAGGCAGCGCCCACAGGCGCCTCGGACCCGCCCGACGCCGCCGGCGCCGCCGAGAGAGCCAGGAAGATTAAGAACCTGAAGAAGAAGCTGCGGCAGGTGGAGGAGCTGCAGCAGCGGGTGCAGAGCGGCGAGGTCAGCCAGCCCAGCCGGGAGCAGCTGGAGAAGCTGGCGCGGAGGAGGGCGCTGGAGGAGGAGCTGGAGGACTTGGAGCTGGGCCTGTGAGCGCGCCAGGAGGACCGGACTGCAGAGCAAACCGCCGCCTCGCTCCAGGGGAGTGGGAGCGCCGCAGCAGGAGGGGCGCCCGCCGGCTCTCTCCCGCCTCGCTCCCGGAGCGTAGCCCTCCCTCAGCCCGTCCTCTTCCCAGCGCCTATATTTTGGACTTTCTCCTTCCCATCCCCCCGTTCAAAACCTCGGTGACTGCCCCAGGTACCTGACTTGGGTGTCTCGTTCAAAAGAAAATCGGGTGAGTGGGGTCTGGGAGAGCCGAGGTGGAGGATGGAGGAGCGCACCCAGGTCTTGGATTCTCGGTTGCTGTTCAGTGTTTATGAGTTACTTCTTTGTCTACCCCAACCCACACCTTTTTTTTAAGAACAAAAATAAACTCAGAGTAGAACAACATATCTGTGTGACTTTGAATCTTTCTTTTTAGGTCCTAGTAGGTAAGTATCTCCCATGCCAAGCTCATTTTTTTTATTTCTGAGGCAAGGTCTTGCTAAGTCATTAAATTGACCAGGCTGGGCTCCAACTTGCAATCTTCCTGCCTCAGCCTCCCAGAGTGCTGCCATTACAGGTATGTGTCACCCCACCTGGTGCTTTTTTTTTCCCTTAGTGGTAGTGGGGATTGAACCCAGGTACTTCTACTCGATAGGAAAGAGTCTTAGCACCGAGCTATCTCCCCAGTCCAAGAGAGTCTGACTGTCCTTTTCTCTCTCCCTCGCTCTTCTCTCCATCTCTCTATCTCTGTCTCTCTCTCTGTCTGTGTCTCTCCTTCTCTCCTCTCCCTCTTATTTTTTGAGCCCTCTCATTGTGTAATCCAGGCTGGCCTGTAACTCCCTTGAATTGCCCAGGCTGGCCTCAAACTCATATCCTCCTGCCTCAGTTTCTCAAGGGCCTGAATTATAGGTGTGCAGGTGTGTCTCATGTGCCAGCAAATTGAGCTTCCTGCTCTCATGACCTGGTTTAAACCTAATTATGTCCTCAAGGCATTGCCTGCAAATACCATCACGTTGAGAATTAGGACTTCAACATAGGAATTTGGGGGAGGCCAAACTTAGTCCATAGACTTCCCATGATGTTTTTGTGTAAACTATGTATATATACTTTATGTATATATAAAATAAGTAATTTGTATATATATATAATAAATGTGGGGGGGTTGGTACGAGGAATTGAACTCAGGACCTTACGCTTGCCAGGTAGGCACGTATCCCACTGAGCTATATCCCCGGCCCAAAAGGGGTTTTTTTAGGGGGGTTGTTTTTTTGTTTTGTTTGAGACAGTCTCACTTTGTAGTCCAGGCTGGCCTTGAACTTAACTATGTAGCCCAAGCTAGCCTTGAACTCATGGTGATCCTCCTGCCTCAGCCTCTCGAGTGCTGGGATCACAGGCATGCACCACCATGCCTGGCTATGGTAAGTTTGAAAGTCATTGATTCAATCAATAATGAGCTAAAGCATCACACATTCTTCCTGTTGTCCCTCTACTTGGGGTGTGTGAAGTAAACGGTATTATTTAATTACTCCCCTATGGTAGCTGATAATGAATTAAATTAGGCCCTGGCTTTAATTTTTTTTTTCTGGTTTTAGTTTTTATTCTTGAGGCTATATTGCTATTTATTTGACATTTCTCTTCTTGCATGTCATTCCCTCCTTATGTGTAAATAGCAAAGATGCTGGGGAGCTGGAGGTTATTTTAGGACTGGCTGTTTACAGTGTGTGGGCTTAGAGCACATGTGCTAGTTTCCTACTGTCCGCTAGGTGGTACTAGGAAGGGGCGATATTTGCAAGTTACCCTGACCTGGATTCCAACTTGTTTTTAAAGGAGCAGATAGGTTCACTCTGCTAGATTTTCTTCTCTCCAGGGCCCCAAGCATTTCAGGAGAAGATATTTAGATAGAGCACTCTCTCCCCGCAAATATCGCCTAGATGAACAAATTGAGGAGGACAGAGAATCTGGGACCAAGAGGTTTTTGTTTTGTTTTGTCTTTTTGAGACAGGGTCTCACTATGTATGTCAGGCTGGCCTTGAATTCACCATGTAGCCCACGCTGGCCCCAAACTATGGCAATCCTCCTGCCTCAGCCTCCCGAGTGCTGCAATTATAGGCGTGCACCACGGTGCCTGGGCCAGAATTGCTAACCCTTAAGGATCAAGCATCCTTTCCATTCCCTCATGGAAATTAAAGATGAACTGAAGCAGAAGGGGTGGGGTAATACTCCAAATGAATAGCTGGCTGTGTGTGGGTGAGAGAGGTGGCTGAGAGGGGAGATGGGCAAAGGTAAAGGATCTCTCTTTTCTTTTTGGGGGTACTGAGAATTAAACTCAGGACCTTATGCTTGCCAGGCAGGTGCTGCACCACGGGGCTACATCATCAGTCCTCTTTCTTTTCTCTGTCGTTTGAACGTGTTCCCTAAAGTTCACCCCTTAGGAATTTAATACTCAGTGCAACAGTGTTGTGAGGCGTGGTGGTGCGTGCCTGTAATCCCAGCACTTGAGAGGCTGAGGCAGGAGGATTGCTGTGAGTTCGAGGACAGCCTTGGCTACACAGTGAGCTCAAAGCCAACCTGGACTACATAGGGAGACTGTCTCAGTGAACCAAACCAAACCAAAACGAACAAAACCCCCAATGCAACAGTGTTGACAGATGGGACCTTGAAGAGGTAATTAGGTCATGAGGCTTCTGCTTTGATGAATGAATTAATGCTGGGATCACAGGAGTGGGTTAGTTAGGAGGGAGTGGGTTGTGGAGAAAAATGAATTTGTATCCCTCTCTCTTGCTTATTTATTTATTTATTTATTTATTTTGCTTATTTATTTTTGAGACAGAGTCTCACTATGTAGCCTAGACTAGCGTGAACTCACAATCCTCCTGCCTCAGCCTCCAGAGTACTGGGATTATAATCATGCTTGGCTCCCTACTCTCTTGTGTGTGTTCCCTTTGAGCCTTTGACCATTCCCCATAGATGGTGTAGCATGAATACCCTCACCAGATTTCAACTTTTTTTT
>NW_004955458.1:3493650-3495318 GCF_000276665.1 Chinchilla lanigera | reverse complement strand
GGAAGAGCAGCTTGCAAAGATTTTTTCGCCATTGTGTAGACTGTCTCTTTACTGTTGGTTGTCTTGCACGGTGTGCAGGAACGCTTTGATCTGATGTGGAACCGTGTGTTGGTTCTTGCCTTTGTTTCCTGCGTCTGGAGTTCTGCTCAGGAAGCCTTTGCCTGTGCCTGTGGCTTCGTGTGTTTCCCCTGTTCTCTTTCATCACTTCCAAAGTTTCAGGTCTCCTGCCCAGATCTTTGATCTATTTTGAGTGTATTTTTGTACAGGATGGGAGATAAGGGTGTAGTTTCAATTTTCTACAAGTGGAAATCCAGTGTTCCCAGCACCATTTAGTTAAAGTGTCTGTCTTTTCTCCAACACAGAGTTTTGGCTCCTTTGCCCAGAATCAAATGGCTGTTGTTGTGTGTTTGTTTCTGTCCCCTCTGTGCTTGTGCCGGCAGTGGGCTGGTATTGTTACTGTGGTTTGTAGTATGATTTGAAGTCAGGTATTGTCACGATACTTACAAACTTCCACACTTGCTTGCCCTACCTCCCCAGCTTGCTCTTTTTGCTCAGGATTGCTTTGACTGTTCTAGCTCTTTAGTGTTTCCATATGATATTTTTTTTTCTTTTTTTGAGGCAGGGTCTAGTTATGCAGTTCAGGGTGGTGTTGAGCTCACTTTGTAGCCCAGGCTGGTCTCAAACTCACAACGATCCTCCTGCCTCAGCCTCCCAAGTGCTAGGATCTAGTTCTGTGAAGAATGTCAGAGAAATTTTGATGGGGATTGCATTGAATCTGTAGATTGCTTTTGGTAAGATAGCCATTTTGACAGTATTGATTTTTGTTTTGTTTTTTTCCTGTCTTTGAGACAGGATCTCGCTATGCAGTTCAGGCTGGCCTTGAGCTCACTTTGTAACCCAGGCTGGTCTCGAATTCACAACGATCCTCCTGCCTCAGCCTCCCGGGTGCTGGGATTACAGGCGTGCGCCACCACACCTGGCTAACAGTATTAATTTTATTAATTCCATGAGCATGGAAGGTCTTTCCATCTTCTACTGTTTTCTTGAATTTCTTTCCTCAGTGTTCTGAAAATTTCACTGTAGAGATCTTTCACTCCCTTAGATGGATGCTTGGGATTTTTAAAAAACAGCTGTTGTGAATGGAGTGTCCCTGTCTCATAGTCCATTATTGGTGTATATAAAAATTATTAATTATTTTTCTTTTTCCTTCTTTTTGAGACAGGGTCTCTCTATGCAGGTCAGGCTGGCCTTGAGCTCACTTTGTACCCCAGGCTGGTCTCGAACTTGCAACGATCCTCCTGCCTCAGCCTCCCAAGTGCTGGGATTACAGGCATGTGCCACCGTGGCTGGCTAAAATTATTAATTTTTCAATGTTTATTTTTTTGTACTGCGAATTGGACTCAGAACCTTACACTTGCCAGGCAAGCGCTTGTGCCAGGGAGCTATATCCCCATCCCTCAGTGCTGATTTCGTATCCTCCCACTTTGCTGAATTTGTTTATCAGCTCTGAAAATCTTTCGGTGGAGTCTTTAGGGTCTCCTAAATATAAAATCAACCAGGTGTGGTGGTGCACGCCTGTAATCCCAGCACTCAGGGGGCTGAGGCAGAAGGATCACTTCAAATTCAGGGCCAGCCTGGACTACGTAGCAAGACCTTATCTCTAAATAA
>NW_004955458.1:3490712-3492050 GCF_000276665.1 Chinchilla lanigera | reverse complement strand
AGCCCCCAAGGTTTTGTTTTGGCATTAGTTTTGATTTTGGTGCTGGGGATCGAACCCCATGCACTCTCACCAAGTGCTCTACCACTGACCTACATCCCAGCCCTCTTTTCTATCATTTTGATGTTCTAAATTTATTACAATAAACATGCATTATTTAAACTTAAAACGCACCAGGGAGATTATTTTAAAACATCTTGTTCATTCTTTAGAGCACAGGTGATAATAACGAATTGTTTTCAGGGTCTTTGAAATGAAATTAGTTCAAAGACCCTGAAATTACATAGAGTTTTCCTTGTTGAAGTTGTTTTTGAGCTTGCCATGGCTCCCACGCTGAGTGTGTGCAAGATTCCCTGACCCAGCACGGCCTAAATCTGGGCGATCGCTATTTCAGCTTGACCTGATTCACGTCTCAGGTTGGCACACTTGGGTGGGGTCGTGGGTTCATGTTTTTTGAAGGCTAACAATATTTGAGTGAATTATTTAACCCAGGATTTGCAAATAAAGGAAATTACTGAGAGCATAACACTCGTAGAAACTACTCATATAGTAGGCAATTAAAGTAGACAATTAGGCGGTTAAAGTGGACACACATAGCGCTCATTTCAGGTGTGATTTTGTTTAATCCAAATCCCTTCTGCCTAGGGTTTCTCTCCTTGGGTGGCAAGGCTGTTTTAATGGGATTGTGAAAACCATCCTGTCTCATAACTATGCTGGAGAGAGTAACGTGACGGCCGTAACTCTCCTAAAACACTCCAACACAGCAGGAAATTCCATGAATCATTCCTACAGCACAGTGCTCTACATGGGAGTAGAAGAAAGACTAACCCTAAGTCTGTCTGAATCCTCGGGTTCTGCTACTCGTACATCACGTAATATAATAGAGAAGTTTGTTGGATGAATCCAGTCCCTAGGGTTTGAATCAGGTCACCCAGGTTCAAATCACAGTTTCGCATGCCCTAGGCAAAACTCTACTTTCCTCCACCATAAAAATGAGACTGATGGTAAAACCTAGCCAGCAACACTGTTATGAGAATTAAGTGAGATCATGAATGTAGAGGCACTTTATAAACTCTAAATTATCCTATGGTAAATGTAGTTGTGGTAATAAAGATTTGAAATAAGTGAGCTGATGATAAAATTATGGACTAGCCAGAAGATATAATACTCAGGTATATATTTTCCAAGAGACCTCAACAGGATGGTATTTATTTATTTATTTATTTTTTATTTTTTATTTTTTGAGACAGGGTCTTGCTATGTGGTTCAGGCTGGCCTTCAGCTCACTTTGTAGCTCAGGCTGGCCTCAAACTCACAACAATCCTCCTGCCTCAGCTCCTG
>NW_004955458.1:3489262-3490277 GCF_000276665.1 Chinchilla lanigera | reverse complement strand
TTATTTTTTGGTCTTTTTGAGACAGGGTCTTACTATGTAGTTCAGGCTGACCTTGAGCTCACTTTGTAGCCCAAGCTGGTCTCGAACTCACAATGATCCTCCTGCCTCAGCCTCCCGAGTGTTGGGATTACAGGTGTGCGCCACCATGCCCTGCTTCCATGGCAAGAATTTTAACACTATTAGTATTGCTATGGAATAGACATCTGATTTTGTCTGCGTAGAGAGAAAATCTAACTCTGAATGTCCAGAATGGAAAAGACTTTATTCTCCATCTCTTGATGTCCTTAAATATCCATCTTATTGCAAAGAAAGGAATTAAGAGGAAAGCACAGAAAGACAAGTCACTTCTAATTTTGCTAAGTCCTAAGAAAACATTACAGTCTAGCAAAAACATATGTTCAATTTTTTCAAAAATAAAATTTTGATATTTTGATGTCAGGAAGAGGGTATTTGTGCAAGGATGACTAGTTCAAGTTGTAAGTAAAGGCTGACAAACTATGAATTCAAAAAAAAGAAATAAAAACCATGCAATATTTAACCTTCTGCCTCTGATTTTCTTCCCTTAAAATTACAGTCTCAAGATGTACTCAACCAAATGCCTCTAATTTTTTTAGATTGGCAATTTTTATTCAAAAACCTGTTTCCAAATGCATAAAATAAGGATGTTATGTTAAAGATGTTTAAAATTTGCTCCCTTTTTTTTTTTCTTTTTTTTTTTTTTTAAGACAAGTTAGGGGCTGGGGGTTTAGCTCAGCGGCACAGTGCCTGCCTGGCAAGTGCAAGGTTGTGAGTTCGATTTCTGGTACTGGAAGAAAAAAAAACCCCACCCTCCCCTCCACACACAAAAAAGACAAATTCTTGTTATCCAGTTCAGGCTGGGCTTGAACTCGATATACAGTCCAGGTTGGCCTCCTGTGTGCTGGGATTACAGGTGTGCACCACCACACCTGGCAGGATGTACATCTGTACATGAACTTTTGGCACAGCCCTCATTACTACTTCAGGTTAAATTTCT
>NW_004955458.1:3486300-3488376 GCF_000276665.1 Chinchilla lanigera | reverse complement strand
GTGGTCAGATCCTTGCTTTACTATTTCTTTTCTTTCTCCCTACCTGCCTTTAACTACCAGTGAACATGCAAGGAGATTAGAAAGAAAAAGGAAAGAAGAAAAAGGAAGCCAAAAGCTTGATTTTGTCATTTGTGTGCACGAATATGCTTGGTCAGTAAGTGCCTTTTTTTAGTTGCTGAGACACACTATCTGACCCCCAAAGTTCAAGGAGGAAAGGTTTACTTCAGCTCACAGTTTGCAGAGGTTCAGTCCCTGGTCAGCTGGTTTAAGGCAGAGTGGCATGGCAGGGGAGAAACAGTCCATAGCTTGGCAAGCAGAAGACAGTAAGTAGCAAGCAGCCAGCAACAGCAAGCAGCGGCAGCAACCAGCCTTTCCTCTCTCCTTTCACTTTCCATCCAAGCTGTAAACAGTTGATTGGTACCACTCACACCCAGGGTTGGGTACCCTTAATTAATCCCAGCATCACACTTTGAATCCCAGTATCACACCCTTAATCCCACATCACACTCTTTTTTGGGGGGAGGGGGCACCGGGAATCGAACTAAGGACCTTGCACTTGCCAGGCAGGCGCTGTACGACCACACTAAACCCCCAGCCGCCCACATCACACTTTTAATCCACATTCACACACCTTAATCCAACCACCTTTGAAACTTTCCACCTATGACCTCATGAGACTTTGGGGGAACATCTAGATACAAGCCATAACATTCCTTTTTTTTTTTTTGGTCTTTTTTTTTTTACTATTTTCTTTTTTGGTACCAGGAATCGAACTCAGGGCCTCGCACTTGCCAGGCAGGCACTGCGCCGCTGAGCTATATCCCCAGCCAGCCATAACATTCCTTAGAGACAGAAGTTGCATCTTACGTTTTGCATCCCAGTACATAAATTCCCGGTACCATATTGGTCTGTGGGTTTGGGCATACAACATGCATATGTTAGAAAAGGTGAGGATTAAAGCCATAGAATAAAGCATCTTTCTGGGGTACCAATGCTTTTTGTGTGTGTGGCACTGGGGATTGAACCCAGAGCCTTTTGCATGCTAGGCAAGTGCTCTACCCCTGAGCTAGATTTTCTGTCGTTATTTTCTTTTACTTGTTGAGACAGGATCTTGCCGAGTTGGCCAGGGTGGCCTCAAGCTTGTGATCATCCTGTCTGAGTCCTGGAAATAGCTGGATGATAGGTACAGGCCATTATGTCTGGCTCCGGTGCACCAATCATACTGGAACCTTTTCTGTTGACTCTAGTAAGGTTTTGTCATATGCGTGAATTTCATTTTATTTATTTATTTATGTCTTTTTGAGGCAGGGTTTTGCTATACAGTTCAGGCTGTCCTTGAATTCACTTTGTAGCCCAGGCTGGCCTTGAACTCACAGAGATTCTCCTGCCTCAGCCTCCCGAGCGTTAGGATTACAGGCACGCGCCACCACGCCCAGCTAAGGGAGAGATACTGAGAGAGGGAAAGAGAATTAATTATGAAGTTACAAGAATTTTTGTATTCCTTCCCTTTTACCACAAATATACTGGCTCAAAAAACTTGTAAATGTATTATCTTACCGTAGTGGAGGTCAGAAATCCAAAACTAGTCCCGTTAGGCAAGCACCTGGGTGTCAGCAAGGCTGTTCTATCTCTTTTTTTTTTTTTTTTTTTTTTTTTTTTTTTAGCAAGGCTGTTCTCTATGTAGAAGCTCTATAGGAGAATCTGCTTCTTCCTCTTTTCCAGCTCCTCGAGGCTACACAGCTTTCTCAGTTCATGGTTACACATCATTTCAACCCCTGCTTGTGTCCTCACATCTCCTCTCTCTGTCTCTCCCACTTCCCTTTCTGGAAGGATCTTTCTGACCACTTTGGCTCACTGAGGTAATGTAGGATGATCTGTTATGGCTTGTATCTAGATGACCCCCACAAAGCCTCATGAACTGGGGGTGTGTGGCTCTTTCGAGGTGGCTGAATCTAGGGTATGTGCTGCTGGGATCAAGGATATGGTGCTAGGATTAAGGGTGTGAGTGCTTCCCACCCTTAGGGTAGGTACCTGGATAAATTATAAGAGACAGAGACAAAAAAAAAAAAAAAAAAA
>NW_004955458.1:3482313-3485810 GCF_000276665.1 Chinchilla lanigera | reverse complement strand
TGGTCTTTTTGAGACAGGATCTCACTATGCAGTTCAGGCTGGCCTTGAGCTCACTTTGTAGCCCAGGCTGGTCTCAAAGTCACAGCGATCCTCCTGCCTCAGCCTCCCAAGTGCTGAGATTATAGGCATGCATCACCATGCCCGTCGTATTTCACAGTATTTAATCACATCGGCCAAGCCCCTTTTATAATGTAAGGTAATATAGTCACAGGCTTCGGAGTTAGGACATGGACATGTTTTGGGGGCAGCATTTTTCAGCCTACCACGGTGTTACAAAGAGGATAGAAGGGCAATCTGGCTGTGACATCTGTGGCCCTGCTGAGTGCCAGGAGGACGACCTTCCCTGATAGCGGAGGACCATTTCCTCCATCAAGGGCCTATGAGGAGCTGCGCTGTCCTGCTAGAACCTACAAACAGTTCCCGAGGTCCACAGTGTTACAGAGAATCAAGAGCAAGAATGCCACTTGGGGGCCAGGGGGATGGCTCCGAGGCACAGTGCCTGCTGGCGAGCGCAAGGTCCTGAGTTTGATTTCCGGTACAAGAAAAAAATACAATAATAAAGAATGCCACTCGGCCTCCGGATCTGGTAAACTGAGATTGCCATGAAGCACTAATTTGGGTCTGTTTTCGTTGCTCCTCTTGTCTCGTGTGAGACCCTCTGCTTTGGGCTTCTTCGCTTCTCCATCCTCAAGGGGAAAAATGGCCACACCTCACTGCCCGAGCTTCACAAGGTTTAGATCTAGTTATGTAAGAGTCTAACTTATTTCTGCCTTAGACTCAGTTCCTAGTTCCTTGGGATTGGGAGGAATAAATCTGCTTGGTTTAGGTGTCTGCCTCTAGTTCAGTTGGTACACGAAGGGAGAACTTTACGTAGTGTACGCCCGGATGCTGAAAGCCATCCTCTGGCCCCCTTGGGAGGGAGACAGGGAAGGGGTAATCGTTATGAGATGACGTAACTGAGCCGGGCGTGGTGGCGCATGCCTGTAATCCCAGCACTCGGGAGGCTGAGGCAGGAGGATCCTTGCGATTTCGAGACCAGCCTGGGCTACAAAGTGAGCTGAAGGCCAGCATGAGCATATCGAGACCCTGTCTCAAAAAAAGAACAAAAAAAAAAAAAAAAAGAGATGACGTAAGTGAGGAGGTAACCCCCGTAGTTACTGTGCCTTGAAGCAAATATTATCATGATATCCTTGAGGTATTTGGGGCGAAAAGTTTAAGCTTATAATCCTAGTTACTCAAAGGGCTGAGGCAGAAGAAGAAGAAGGAGGAGGAAGAGGAGGAAAAGGAGGAGGAGGAGAAGGAGAAGGAGAAGAAAGGCAGAGGCAGGAGGAGCCTGATTTTGAGGTCAGCTTGAGTAATTTAGTGAATTAGCAAGAACATGTCCTGAAATAAAATAATAAAAAGGGCTGGGGATAATAGAGCTCAGTGCTCCCTGGGTTCAATTCCCAGTACTGGGGAAAAAATTCTGAGACTACAGTCTTCCTCCGGATCAACTCTTTCTTAGTTACTTTTTCCTATGCCCCATTTCAAGCACTTTTTTTTTGGCCTTGTTGAGACAGGGTCTCGCTATGCAGTTCAGGCTGGCCTTGAGCTCACTTTGTAGCCCAGGCTGGTCTGGAACATGCAAGGATCCTCCTGCCTCAGCCTCCCAAGTGCTGAGATTACAGGCGTGCGCTACCGTGCCGGGCATTCAAGCACTTCTTTTATTTTATCTTATTTTTTTATTTTTTGTTTTTTGTTTTTTTTTTTCTGGTACCAGGAATCGAACTCATGACCTCGCGCTTGCCAGGCAGGCACTGTGCTGCTGAGCTAAATCCCCAGCCCCAAAGCATTTCTTTTACACGTGTGTGTGTGTGTGTATGTGTGTGTGCTCACCATGCAAAAGCTGCACATAGCTCAAATTCTAAGTGGCACTGGGCCGTTTTAGCACTTTAAAATCCTTTCCGTCTCTTCCTCACTGTGTGCAGTGTGTTCTTGTATAGACCGTCAGCCCTTCTCCCACTGTGAAATTAATGAATTCAATTAAAATCCGCCCCCCAGGAGCCCAATCTCCCAAAGGCTCTCTCTGCAGCTGCTGGCGGGCAGGGCCTGAGCTAGGCCCCTCCCGGGCCTCCCTCCCCGCCTCGTTAGGGCCCTCTTCAAAACGGGAAGCCAGTGCCGGGCCCTGCCCTGCCAACTCCCTGTCAAGGCCTTTGTCAACAGAAAAGCGAGCCGAACAGATTTTTCCAGGCCCTTGGCACTTGCCAGACGTCAGGGCAGATCTGTTTCCTGGGGCTACAGTGAGGACAGGAGGCCAGAGTACTCCCCCGCCTCGCACCTTGCTCGGTAAAGCAATAAAAATCTTTTTTTTTTTTTTTTTTTTTAATTAAACGGCTGCTGTTTCCAGAAGGAGCAGACTCCCTTGCGCTATCACTTCCCTTTCGTCCCGGTAGCCGAGAGTAGCCAAGCAAGCACTGCCACGCCGGTCCCCTCCGCCTTCCAGCAGCTAGGATTTATTCTTCCACGAAGCAGCTATTGTGCTGTGTCGTGAGACCCCCAGAAGAGGCTTCTAGCAGTTTCCGGCAGCATCCCGTGGGAAAACTCCTCTCTCTATAAACTGAAAAAGGGGGTCAGATTTTGGTCTCCCCAGACTTTGGCAGGAGCTGAAGCAGCTCAGGATTTGCGTCTGATGGCCTCTCCTTAGACCTGACTCAGGCCAGGGGTGCAGTAGGTGAGCGTGAGCGCGGCCGTGGATAGGCGGCAGCGCCGGAAAGCGCGCACAGCGCCGGGGGCGCCGGGGGGGCAGAGTGCGCGGCCCCTTCCTGAGTCATCCCCAAGCCCCTCCCACTTGCTTGCTCACTAACCAGTTCCAGCTGCGCTCACTTCCCACACGGTCTCTAGGAACTTATGACTAATTAACTGAGCGTGTGAACGTGTGTGGTGTGTAGCCTTAAAAACAGAAGTTTCCAGGGTAACAGCTGGGAACGCAACTCCAGCAGCCCGGGAAAGCTTCCTCTCGCCTGACCCCTTCAGGCAGCTGAGGGAAAAACAGGCCGGAGGGTCACCTTTCACCTTTCTCTGCACCAAGGACAGGGTCCCGGCCGGCCTTAACTCGGTTCAAACCTCTTTTTCGCCCCGCTCCTTCTCAGTTTCAGACCTCTGTATACTAGGATGTCCAGCCCGGGTGGCCTCCACTGGGTAAGCGAAGCTGTGTGTGGAGTGGGTGCTAGGTGATGGTTAGAGTGGTTTCTCCTACCCTGGAAACTCGATCTCGTGCCTGCCCTCGCCACAGCTCCGTGGTCCCTGGTGATTAGTAAATCATTGGTAAATGCTCTCAAACTCTCCCTACTTCTTCCTGCTACAGCGTCATTAAAATACTTCTATACTGCAATCCCAGCACTCGGAAGGCTGAGGCAGGAGCATCCTTGTGAGTTCGAGACCAGCCTGGGCTACAAAGTGAGTCCGAGGCCAGCCTGAACTGTATGGTGAGACCCTGTCTGAAAAAAAAAAAAAAAAAA
>NW_004955458.1:3475100-3482213 GCF_000276665.1 Chinchilla lanigera | reverse complement strand
AATACTTCTATACAAACTCTTCTGCCACAGGTGGTGGCAGAGAGGGAAACCAGCTTGCAGGAAGGGGGTGAGCAAACGGAAGACCTTGGCGTTTCTTTTGGTGTTAAGTTCTCTTTGGGGGACAGGCTCAGCACACGTCCCGGGCCTTTGCACACATTCCCACATCTGCCCCAGTGAGAGATGACAAATCCCGAGAGAAAAAGAGCAGGGTCAGCCTGGCAGGGGGTGGGGTGGGGTGGCAGGGGTGGTAATGACGAGGCACAGCGGGAGCAGCATTAGTCATGCAGGCCTTGCACAAGTGCCCAGACCGCAGCCTGAGGGGGTTTGTTTGGGTGTCTGTGGAGCTCCGGGGGACTGAAGGGTGCTAGACTCTGCCTCCACCTGCAGATGCATTCTTCTTCTGCGCAGAGGTGATAGTCCTGAGGCACAGGCTTGCTCCCGAGGGTAAATGAAGTCAGACGGCTTGACAGCTGTTAGCATTTCTCACACACACACACACACACACACACACACACACACACACAGCTCCCTCTCAGGCCTTCTGAGACCAGGAGTAACAGGGTTGGGGGAGAGAAAGGAGAGAAGGGACGAGAAAGAGCCCTGCTGGGGGCCAAGCGGGAGCTCGTCCCCGGTCTCCGTCACTTCCTGGGTGCTTCCGCTTTGGTGGTGGCCTCTGTCCCTCACCGCTCAGAGATTCTCTGTTCCCCTGCCTGTCACTGACCATCTGGGACTTTGTCACCCACTTGTTACCCAGCGCTGGGTCACGGGGCCAGCACCACTGAGGGCAGCACCCTGAGTCAAGAGAACTCCCGCCTCAACCCTGCAGGGTGAGGGTTCCCAGTGTGCGGCCTCCCCCGGGGCGTCGGGCCGGCTTCCACCGGGAACACAAGTTTGTCAGCCTCCCTCCCTTTCCCGCGCATTTGAACACGTGCAAATGTGTGATGCGTCAGCGCCAGTGGACCCTTCAGTGCCCCTTGACCGCTGGGGTGTAAAGTTCTGAGAGTCAGTGGAGTGCCTGAAAAGAGTGCATGTTACCGAGTCAGCAGAAGAATTTGAATGTAGGCCAAGCCAGTGAGGAGCTCCATGTTCTTGCTCAAGTTTCCCTCTTTTGTCTCCATTTCCTTTTTCTTTCTTTCTTTTTTTTTTTTTTTTTTTTTTTGAGGTGCTGGGAGGTCAGTCTCAGGCATGCTAGGCAAGGAATGTACCACTCTGCAGTCCCAGCCTCTTCATTTTCTCTTATAAAACAGCCAGGAGCAGGAGCATTGCCTGTAATCCCAGCTAAGCAGGAGACTGAGGCAGGAGGATCACTTGAGCCCGGGAGTTTAGGCACAGCCTAGGCAAGACCTCTTCTCTTTAGATAGATAGATAGATAGATAGATAGATAGGAAAGGCCAGGACAACTCTTTCCTCAGAGGATATTTGTGAGAATTAAGTGAGAAAGTAGTCAGTATTTGTTTATGTTTTGTTTTGAGACAGGGTCTCACTGTGTAGCCCAGGCTGGCCTTGAACTCTTGGCGATCTTCCTGCCTCAGCCTCCTAATTGCTGGGATTACAGGCGTGTGTGCCACCACCCCCGGCAGTACTAGATATTTGTAAATTAAAATTTTCCTTGTTATTGTTTTTTTTGTGGTACCGGGGATTGAACTCATGACCTTGCGCTTGCCAGGCAGGCGCTTATGCCGGTGAGCTAGATCCCCAGCCCTTTCTTGTTATTCTTACATAGCATTTAAGGTCCTCTGTACACTCTGGTTTCTAACCCAGCCACCATCATTTGATAAAGACATATTTGGTGCCCCTCTAAAGCATGGGGCCAGCCCAGGTAGGTAAAGAGTCACAACCCTTCCCTCTTAGAGAACATACCAGGCTCTCAGCTCTGCACCGTCCTGGCCCTCAGTACCTTTGATTCTTAGGAGTCCTCAAAGCCTAACTCCAGCCCTGCCTTCTCAGAGAAACTCCCCACAGCCCACGGCCCTTAGGACGGTCCCCTCCTGTCTGGCATTCTGGTTTCCCTCTTTCCTAGGAGGAAAGTTTCTCCCTGAACCTATCTGTAAGCTCTTCACAGACAGGCTCTGCGCCCTTCTTTGTGCCCTTCCCCCATCTTCCAGGCTGATTAATGCTTGAAATAATGACTGTCTCTTAAAGCAGTCTTCAAGAGCATTTAAATTCCCAACTCACTTTTGGGTGCAAAGGAACTAAGACCTTGTTCCTGATTCCTTCGCCTGAAACCCAGGCTGCCTCAGCTGTCTCCTACCTCTTTGCTGTTCTTTATTTATTTTTTTCCCATGGAAGACCTGGCAGGGAGACGTGAAGGTTGATGCTGAGGTATCACTAGACCAGGGTCCCCGGGACACAACTCCAGGCGGCAGCCCTGCTGCTGTCCAGAGACGCTGCTTCTCAGCCTGCCTGGAGGCTCCCCCTTGGACAGAAGGGTCTTCCTGGCTCCACAGAGGACCCCGGAGGGGACAGGGGGCGTGAGGGGCTCTTCTTGGCCTCTGCTCCCTGGTAGGGGAGAGGTTAATGGTAGATTGCAACACGTCTTTGGGCTGAGTCACCTGCCCTTCCCCCAGTTCAGTTTTATAAAGAGGACCAGAGGCTGGGAGTGCAGGGAAGTGGAGGCCGCCCTCCAGCCCTGCTGCCTTGGGCGCCCAGAAATCTGAGGTCAGGGAGCACAGCCAGCCCCCGGGGCTCTTGTCAGCTGGGACCATGAACTGGTGGTGGCAGATGTGGCTGGGCTTCCCGCTCCTCCTGACAGTCCCGTGCGGAGCCCTGGGGCCTGCAGGGCAGGAGGCAGCTGTGGTGAGTCCCGGGGGGTGAAGGAGCCAGCCAGAGAGCGACGGGGTAACCCCTCCGCAGCTCCCCGGAAGCCCGCCTCCTGTCTGCACACTGCCGGCCTTTCCCTGCTTCCCTCTCCTCCCTGGTCCTCCCCACCACCTCCTGCTCCTTCCTCTGGCTCCACCTGAGCGCATTCTCTAAGCTGTTCCCCCTTTAGTCCTTCCTTTCTGTCCCCGCCTCTCCTAATGGGCCTCTTAGGTCTCTTAGAACCTTTGCCTGGAGACTAACTCCCTGTCGCTGTGCTATCTCCCCACCATCATAGGATTACCTGCTGCAGTTTGGGTACCTGCAGAAGCCTCTAGAAGGACCTGGTAACTTCAGGCCAGGAGATGTCGCAGAGGCTCTGAGGTGAGAGGTCACAGGGTCAGAGCTGAAGTTGCAAGGTCTTGTCCCTTCGCATCCTTTCTTCCTCATGGCCCTGCCTCTGCCGGACCCAAATGCACACCGGGGCTCTGTGGATGGGTGCT
This sequence comes from Chinchilla lanigera, assembly GCF_000276665.1. Classification (NCBI taxonomy): domain Eukaryota; kingdom Metazoa; phylum Chordata; class Mammalia; order Rodentia; family Chinchillidae; genus Chinchilla; species Chinchilla lanigera. Next base: position 3,478,914 of record NW_004955458.1, on the reverse strand, counting down.
AGCAATGTTGGGGTGGTGGCACATAGGGTGAGATGGGGATTCAAGATGAGGAACAGGGCGTGGACACAGCTCAGCAGCACAAGCGCCTGCCTGGCAAGTGCAAGGTCCTGAGTTCGATTCCCGGTACAAAAAAAAAAAAAAAAAAAAAAAAAAACAGATGAAGAACACAGTCATTGGATTTGCTAGGCTCTAAGCCCCCCTCTGCAGCGACTACTCCACATCACAACCCAAATACTAATATTGAGGTTTAGTGCACATGAAGTATGAGTTCCACGTCCAGCCAGGAATTGGGGTGTTAGGTGATGTTATCTTTTATGGGTACTGAACCCAGCCAACCTTTATTTCTATTTTGTAGTTTTCTTTTACATTTTTATAATGGGTTGTTTTTCTTCATGTTCTTAGAAATGTTTAGGTCCTTCGAAAAGCACATAGGCCCTATAATAGTCCATAGAGAGACGAGATTGCCCCACAGCAGGCTGGGCTGGAGGTGGGTCCAGCCAGGAGGAGAGAAGGCCAAGGAGGACAGGTCCTGGCGGAAAACTGAGGAGGAGGGGGTAGAATTTGCAGAGCGGGTCTGACCACCTCTCCAGAGGAGGAGAAGGTTAGAAATTGTAGTAGCGGTGGAAGCCTACACTTGGGGGAATTTTACTTGAATAAAAGACATTGACAGCTGGGCATGGCGGTGGCATGCCAGGAGGCTAAAGGAGGAGGACTGCAAATTCCAGCTCAGCCTGGGCAACTTAGTAAAATGCTGTCTCAAAAAAGGATTGGAGGGACTGGGGATTTAGCTCAGCAGCACAGTGCCTGCCTGGCAAGCGCAAGGTCGTGAGTTCGATCCCCAGTACCGGGGGAAAAAAAAAAAGGATTTGGGATGTAGCTCAGAGGGAAATCCTGGGGTTCAGTCCTCAGTACTGGGAAAAGAGAGAGAGGGAGGGAGAGAGAGAGAGACTGACAGTGAGAGAAGTTAGACTGTTGCCATTTCTACAGAACAGAAGAGAAAGTCCTAATTATGAGGACTAGAGGCTGGGGTTTTGTGCCATTCTTGGTCACCGCCTTGGGCAGTAGGACGCCAAAGAGCTCTCTCCAGTTCTTAGTCATTCTAGATTTACCTGCCCTGGTGGACCCGTCCCTCTCCCTCTTTCCAGAGCTTTTCAGGAAGCGTCTGAGCTGCCAGTCTCAGGTCAGCTGGATGACGCCACGAGGGCCCGCATGCAGCTGCCTCGTTGTGGCCTGGAGGACCCCTTCAACCAGAAGACCCTCAAATACCTATTGCTGGGTGAGGACGGAGCCCGGGAAGAGGAGGGCAAGCAGAGTTTGTTGTGGCTCTGGAGTGTGGTGGCCTCAGGACAGCCTGGACCAGCTCAGTGTTGAATGGATGATCGCCTGGTGATTACCTGGTTATTATCCGTCCAGAGGGGTTGTGAGTTCCCATACCCAGAGGAGCTCTCTGGGTTTGGGAGAAGGATCTGTGTTTCCAACCTAGAGAAGGATGTGTGTTTCAAATGTATCTTCTGGTCCATTAACTAGGGCGATGGAGGAAAAAACACCTGACCTTCCGCATCTTGAACCTGCCCTCCGGCCTCTCAGCCCACATAGCCCGGGCGGCCCTGCTTCGTGCCTTCAAGTACTGGAGCAGTGTGGCCCCCCTGACCTTCCGGGAGGTGCAGGCTGGCTGGGCCGACATCCGCCTCTCCTTCCACGGCCGCCAGAGCCCATACTGCTCCAACACCTTTGATGGGCCTGGTAGGTAGCAGTTCTCGGCTCTCGCCTCCCGGACTTCTGAGATTCCCTCTGTTTCTCTGAGTCGGTGACTTTGGAACCTTACTATTCAGGCTGATACCTCCTTCCCTGGCTTAAATCTCACCGAGGCATACGTGAGAGAGGGCTGGGCCACCGAGGAGAGGGAGGCTGGGAGAAGGGTGGAGTAGAGGGACGGTGCTGGGCATCTGGATGACGACAAAGGAACCTGAGAGAAACCCCCCACAGACAGGGAGCGCGGCCGGGGGCGTTTAAGGAAATGGAGCGCTCTGGGTTTATGATGGCAGGGTGCGCCCCAGGACTCTGGGCTCTGACCTCCCCGCGCGCCTTGGCTTTCTGCAGGGCGGGTGCTGGCCCACGCCGACATCCCTGAGCTGGGCAGCGTACACTTCGACGAAGATGAACTCTGGACTGAGGGGACCTATCGGGGGGTGAACCTGCGCATCATCGCCACCCATGAGCTGGGCCATGCCCTGGGACTCGGCCACTCCCGCTACACGCAGGCGCTCATGGCTCCGGTCTACGCTGGGTACCGACCCCACTTCAAGCTGCACCCGGATGACGTGGCAGGCATCCAGGCTCTCTACGGTCAGTCCTCTCTCTCGTGGGTGTGAGGGGCAGTCTGATCAGCACCTTTTTCCACTGAAAGAGGCAGGGCTCACATCCACGGAAGGAGGCGGCGTGGCTTCTTTTCCTTCCTTCGGCCCAGCTGCATAGGCTTCTTCACTTCCAGGAACGTATCTCACTGACTCTACCATGTATAATCTTCCTTCCAGGCCTTTCTCCCTTCATTTTCCCTTGGAGATGGAGATTGCAGATCCCAGGAAGCCTCCTCACCTTTTTGGTTGCTTCTCAAAAATTAAGAATGTGTCTTTTGCCGATGTCAATATGAAATTGTTGCTGGGCGCGGTGGCGCATGCCTGTGATCCCAGCACTTGGGAGGCTGAGGCAGGAGGATCGTTGCGAGTTTGAGGCCAGCCTGGGCTACAAAGTGAGCTCAAGGCCAGCCTGAACTGCATAGCGAGACCCTATCTCAAAAAGAGAAAAAAAAAAAAAAAAGAAATTGTCCACCACCAAGAAAAACTCTCTGAGTTCTCTGTATCCTTTCTACGGGAGCACTGGGCAGAGCGCGCGGTAGACAGGTGCTACCACGTCTCTTGCACAGCAGCACCATTTCATGTTGCAGGCAAGAAGAGCCCAGAGACAAGGGATGAGGAGGAAGAGATGGAGGTGCCCACTGTACCCCCGGTGCCCAGAGAGCCCAGTCCTATGCCAAGCCCCTGCAGTGGTGAACTGGACGCCATGATGCTGGGTGAGGCCTTTCCTCTCCAAGCCATAAACAGGCAGTGGGGCCAGGCGTTGACCTTAAGGCCTGGGCAGATGGGAAGGCCGTGAGGCCACAGCATGCGCAGCGGAGGTCAGACCCAGGGAGGGGTTGGTGACTGCGGGAGAAGACGTGTAGCACAGATAGGGAGGATTCAGAACTGAATAGACTATTTACAGTGTTTCTCAGAGCTAAAATGCGCTGAAAAACAAGGGGGAAGCCGGACACTAGATCCTCCTCCTCTGCCTTTACTTTTCTTCTTGAATGAAAATTGGATGAAGTTTTGAAGAGTCAGGCTGTGGGAGGAAGGGTACAGTATCAGCCTACCTGAGACACTGAGGTCTTTGTCTTTTTGGTTTTTTTTGTTTGTTTTTTTGGTGGGTACCGGCAATCGAACTCAGGACCTTGAGCTTGCCAGGCAGGTGCTTGTGCCGCTGAGCTATATCCCCAGCCCATGTCTTTTTGACTTGCTGACACATCTTTGCTCTCAGGGCCCCGTGGGAAGACCTATGCCTTCAAGGGAGACTACGTGTGGACGGTGACAGACTCAGGGCGGGGCCCCATGTTCCTAGTGTCTGACCTTTGGGAGGGGCTCCCGGGAAAAGTGGATGCTGCTGTCTACTCTCCTCGAACACAGTGGATTCACTTCTTTAAGGGTAAGGGGGCCGGGAATGATGGCGACGCCTGTAATCCCAGCATTTGGGAGGCTGAGGCAGGAGGATTGTTTCAAGT
>NW_004955458.1:3460554-3474969 GCF_000276665.1 Chinchilla lanigera | reverse complement strand
AAAAAAAAAAAAAAAAAAAAAAAAAAAAAAAAGTCTTATCTGAGGAGGTCCTAGTCATAAAGAAGCCACAAAAGGGAGAGTCAAGAAGTTTTTTTTTTTTATACCGGGAATCGAACTCAGGCCATCGCACTTGCCAGGCAGGTGGTATGCTCTGAGCTATATCCCCAGCCAAGAAATTTTTAGAAAGGATGGAATTGCTAGGCATGGTGGTGCATGCCTATAATCCCAGCACTTGGGAGGAAGCTGAGGCAGGAGGATCATTGCAAGTTCAAGGCCAGCCTGGACTACATTTTGAGACCCTGCCTCAAAAAACAAAACAAACAAAACGGTAGAATTAAGGGACCAAAAGCTAGTACCTGAGGATAGAAGTGACTTGTTCTTTATCCTTATACACTCTTAGGAGACAAGGTGTGGCGCTATATTAATTTCAAGATGTCTCCCGGTTTCCCCAAGAAACTGAATAAGGTAGAACCCAACTTGGATGCAGCTCTCTATTGGCCTGTCAACCAAAAGGTGTTCCTCTTTAAGGTACAAAGTTCCTAAGGCGGGCATATCCCTTCTTAAGGGGCAGGCGAGCTCACAGTCTTTGCAGCTGTGGTGGCTGAGGGCAGACCTCGAGGGGTCTCTAACTTCTGTCTTTGTTGTGCTCTTCTCCACATCCACCCCCCATCCCCAGGGCTCTGGATACTGGCAGTGGGATGAGCTGGCGCCAACTGACTTCAGCCGCTACCCTAAACCAATCAAGGAGCTCTTCACTGGAGTACCGAACCAGCCCTCGGCCGCCATGAGCTGGCGGGATGGCCGAGTCTATTTCTTCAAGGACAAAAAGTACTGGCGCCTCAACCGGCAGCTTCGGGTAGAGAAAGGCTATCCAAGAAACACCGCCCACAACTGGATGCATTGTCGTCCTCGCACCCCCAGCACTACATCAGCTGGGGACACCACTCCCTTGGCCGTGGATACCATCTCGAACACTGGCGCAGTCTTGGACATTACTTCCTCAGCCACAGACTCCACTATGCTTTCACTACCTGCTGATGTCACCTTTCCAGAGGCCTAAGACCGAATCAGATGTTTATTAGAACTATAGCGGGGTCATGAACTAGACCTCCAGCCTCTGAAAGTTTCGACTCCAGCCACTACTCTCCTGAGAGGTGATTCCTTTACCCACACTCCAGCCAGTGTCTCATTGTAGACAGTCTTAGAAATCACTTCCAACTGTGTCATCTCTCTGGAAGACAGTGGTGGAAGGGTGTGTCAATCAGGCCCTTAGCTGACAGGACGAGGCAGCTGCGGAAGCTGGATACCTGGGTTCTGTTCATCCTAGATAAAGTGCAAGAAAATAGTATGGCCAGTAAAATGATTTGTTTTGAGCTCACTTTATAGCCCAGGCTGGTCTCAAACTCGCAACGGTCCTCCTGCCTCAGCCTCCCGAGTGCTGGGGTTACAGGCGTGTGCCACCACGCCCGGCTCTGGCCAGTAAAATGAGCAAGGGCTTTGGACTTCTCGAGAATCACATTTGCCTGCTTGCCACTTGGGCCCACTAATTCACCTCACTGACGCCTGGATTGTCCATTAGCAAAGCAAAGTTAATACCAACCCTGCACAGATGTTGCACGACATGAAATACTGTGTGTAGACAAAGTGTCTCGCAAGTCTGTGGTTAATAAAGGCCAATTCCGTGTTTCTAAGAAAGGACTCAACGCTCTTCCTCTACCCGTCTGAGTGTGCAGCTCCTGCAGTGTTTGGTCCGATAAGGGCACGCCTATCGGATTTTTAGGAGACAGAAGATTTATTAATATGTCTACTTCTTTGAGGCTGCAGGGGAAAAACAGTAGCAACAGGAGAGGCAGAATTCCCCGGTTGTTTTCAATGCCATTTTATTCACATGGCCCCTTGTCCTCCCTTCCTCCAGCACAGCCCTGCTGCCCTGGAGAGATGCGTTCTCCTTCATGCTGTCTGGGAAACCAGGGACAGACTGGGGAGCAGAGTCGAGGGGGCGGTTAGTATATGTGCTGCCAGGGTGAGCACATCGAGGGGGCAGTTAGAAGGGGTTAGTGGCTGAAATACGACTCTGGTTAAGGAGAGAGTTAGTATCACCCGCAGGTGGAGCAGGCACTTTTCTCCCACGCAGCCCTGAAGACCAGACTCCTTTGGGCAAAAGGGCAAGGCTCTGGCATGTGGCCAATGCTATCCTCTTGGAGCAAGAAGCCAGCTTTTGGGAAGGTGGGTGTTGAGGCAGGTGCTGGAGTCTTCCCCAGGTTGGGGAGAGAAGGGGAAGCAGCACGGAGGACAGTGCTCCCCACTGAGGTAGGAAAAGGGGGCTCAAGCCTATCGGGTGCAAAGGGAAAGGCCAACCAGAATCCCAACTATGTCTTCATGAGCGGCCTGGGGAATTCTGAAACTCTTTTGTGCTGTTCTCTTCGTCAAAAGCCGTCCTATGTCTTAGGAAGCTCCCTGATTTCCCGTAGGTCCCGTAGCCCCTTATTTCACCACTGCGAGGCACACTGAGATGGGTATTTACCTGGGTAGAAGCCCTCCCTGCTTTGGAGAGAATCCGGGAGTCGGTGTCTGTAGGGAGCAGGGCGCCTCTATTACCGGGCAGAGGTAGGTAGTCATATTTCTGTTCCTCTCCCCTCCCCACAAGATTGTTCTCTTCCTGTCCCTGAAACATCTACAAGGCTGGCCTGGAGAACAGGTCCCACCCCCCAATCCAAGAGGTGGAGAAGTGTGTGTATGGGTGCTGTGGGCCCATTCGGGTGGGGTGTCAGTGGGTGAGGCTCAAGTCTGAGTTGAACCAGACGGTGTGGTGAGGGGTACGGTGGAAGCACAGTCAGAATCCAGGTCCAGGATGGTGCTGGGAGCTGTGGCCAGGGCGCCTGGTCCCAGCTGGCGGTCTCGAAGACTCTGGAGATAACTCTGAAGCGGTGCAGAGCAAAAGGACAGAGGGGGGCCCTGGGTCAGAGCCCCCTCGCATCCTGACCATCCCCATATACCCTCTGCCCCATCCCCTCAGGGTGCCCCAGCCCCCCACTCACTGGAGCCAGGCTGTCGGCAGGGCTCCGGGCACTGGCGGGGAGCTGGCGCCGATAGCTGCCCTCACATGGTCCCACCCCAGAGGGGGTGCGGTGCCACTTGGCCTCTTGTGAATGGATCCGAAGAAGCTGGAGATGCCTTCGCTGGTGGCTCAAAGCCACTGAATTGGAAGGGGGAATTCAGACTTAAGGGGGGCTCTTGAGGCCCTGAATTCTACTCCCAAACACACTCATACGCTACAGAAACCCATTGGAACTTGCTGTTGTGTTCTCTCAAGCCTCAACTCACCCTCAGTTACTGGAATTTTACTTTTTTCTTCTAGGAGCTTCCTTTCTTCTCTTTCACGAGAGTCCCAGATAACTTGCCCCTGCATCCCCTGAAAACTCCTCGTCCTCACCCAGACACCCTTGGCTACTCCAACTCTAACTTTCTTCAATGCGCCGTCCCAGCTGGCTTGGATTCCCTCCCCCATTCTTGTCCCTAATGTCTGATTTCTCCCCTTTCCTTCCTCAGGTCTGGGAAGTAGCGACACAAGCAGGCACAGGTTGGCTAGTTCTACGCCAAAGCACTAACTCACCGTTGGCGTGGCCTCCGCGTTCCTCAGTCATGAGCTTCCACTGGGCCAGGGCCCCAAGAGCCCCCAAGGCCGGCCAGGTCCCTAGTAAGACCCAGCTATACCAGCAGAAAGGAGGCAAAGCCGTAAGTGCCTGCAGGCGCTGGCCCAGCCGACTGCCCAGCGCCAGCCCCTCCAGGAAGTAATCAGCGCAGGCCACTAGCACTGCAGCACCCAGCAGGGCTGTGCCCAGAATTGTGAAGTGACGAGGCCACCGAAGTGTCAGCAGGGCTCCCAGGAGTGCCAGACCCACCAGCCCTCCGACTGGTACCCAGGCTGAAGGCGGTTGGTAGATGGGCTCTGTGGCCAGCAGGGCCCCAGCGCCCAGGGTCAGACCCAGCAGGAGACCAGTCAGGAAGAGCCCAACGCTGCGAACCAGCATGGTGACCAAGCCGCAGAGGAGTCCGATGCCCAGTGCGATGCCTGCGCTCACCTCCAGGCTCAGCTGTGTCTCCAGCACCCGCTCCTTGTGGCACAGCAGGAAGATCACCAGAGCTCCTGACAGCAGGCCCGAGAGAAACATCACTGCCTTGAAGCAGCGGTACCCTGGGAAGGGAGGCAAGAGGTACTGAGAGGTGGAAAGGGGGCTTGATCAGGGAAGATTTGGGAGGATGGGGAAGGACGGCTATCCAGAGGGGCAGAAGACAGAAGCAGCACATAAGGGGACCTCAGGGCGAAGTGAGGAAAGGGATAAGCTTAGGGCTGGAGGGGAGGGGCGTTTAGGAGCTGTGGGGGATGGGAGGGAAAGTCAGGAGGCAAGATGAACGCACTGAGGAGAGTAACTGTAGGAAGGTCTAGGCCTTCTGCAGATAAGCCATAGGAAGAAATGACCACAGGCTGATTCAGGTTTCTGAGGAAAGGTGAAGAAGTCTCAAGAATGGAGGATAACTGGGCATGCAGTTCTGAGGGATGAAGGCACAGGAGGATAAATGATCGACGGCAGAGATCAGAGCTGGAGGGCATGGGCAAGGCGGCGGGCAAAAAGCTGGCAAGGGCAGAACGGGCCACTCTGAAGGTAGGCATTCCCTGACAGAGTGGGAACAGACACATCTGCATCCTCCTTGAGTGTAACAACCTCAGGCAGCTGCCCCCCAGGACCTCGGCCCTGCCCTCACCAAAGCAGCAGTAGATGATTCCAAAGCAGCAGCAAAGGGCACACACCAGGGCAGGTGCCAGCTCAGGGTTGTCCTGGGGCTCCAAGATACATCTTGACTCCGGAGGCTCTGGGAGTTGCTGATTAAAGGGCCTGGGATCCGCTGTCACGGTCAGGGGTAGCAAGGCTTTCTCCATGGTCCGGGAGGAGGTGGTCACAGAGTGGGAGGTCAGGGTCCGCTCCTCTCACCCATCCATGAATGTCTCGAGGGTGTCGGGAAACCTGCAGGAGGACAAGGGAGAGAACGCATGTGTTCCTCAATCTTGAGGACTCTGCCTCTGTTTTAAAGAATGGCCAATTTTAGGCAGGAGAATGGCTCTGTTGCCGTAACTAAAGAAATCTACAGGCTTTTGTTAAGGGGAGTGGGATGTCTCTTTATCGCCCTCTAAAATGAGGACACTAAGGAAAACTTAAACGAACTCTCCTGAGGTAATGAGCCTTTGTTTTTCAGGGTGAAGTAAGAGTAGGAAGCCCTGGGTCTGTGAGGAGAAGGGTGCCAGGGCTTAGGGGCTGACGCCCCAGCAGCCTCTCTGAAAAGAAAGCCTGCCTCATCTGCAGCAAAGACTGAATACTCCTCCACTGGATTGGAAAAGGCAAGGTTAATAAACAGGGGAGAAGGAGGGGGAAGAGGAGAGAATGAGTCATCCTGGGGTCTCAGGACAACTGCTGTAACCCCAGGGAGGAAAGAGGGAAAAAGAAAAAAGACACCAAAACAGTTTGGGACAAGGAACTAATTAGGGACAGTCATGCTGTTTGTCAGGGGTTTGAAGCCTTGGCTTGGGGCTGAGATGGAACTGTTGGGGGCAAGGGGGTTTGCCTCCGCAGTCCAAATCCCGCACATGGGACAGAGGAGCCTCGCTCACGGAAGTCTCACATCCTGCCATCCACTTACTCCTTCCCTCAGGACATTGATGGAACTTTTCCTACTCTTGCCCCAGGGGAGTGAGGGCTGCCAACGGGATCTGAATTCAGATCCTGAAAGGAGATCACCAAGGAAGGACTGGCAATTGGAGTACTGTGGGAGCGGGGTGGGAGAGATGCAGGCACTTTCCTTCAGCTGTCTTTCGGATACCAAGGTCCTAACAGGCTGAGGAGTGGCTTGGGGAACTGCTGGGACCCTACACAAGAGAAGGTTGGGGAAAGGATATTAACTACTCACCACCCAGCCAGGGCTGAGGCGAGGAGCGGGGGTGGAAGTGCTTCCCTAGACCCCCAGGGGCATCCTAGCCCAGAGGTCCTAGGTGCCGGGGCGGGTGTCGGGCGTGGGCACCCCCAGGGCCACTCTGTTCTTTGCTCCCTAAAAACTCTTGCAAGTCGTAGCCCAAGCCCGGTGAGCTAAAAGCAACTAGCCTGGGGGGCGGAGGAAGGGGACAGGGTGTGTGTGTTGGGGGGTGACATCACGGGGCGGGCTCCTCCAACCCTTTCGTCTGTGTGTGGGGGACACAGTGGCTTACTGGTCTACTCCAGGACCAGACTCCCAACCATGGCGGGGAAGGGTCTTTGGGGACATAGTAAGAGGTTTGGGGAAACGTCTGTGAAAACTGAGGAGAAAACTGCACAACTCGAAACTCTCAAAGTCCCAACTGGGGTCTCAGCTCCCCCCTAGCTCCAGCTTGGTTTCTTCCACTTCCCAGAGAATTGGAGTATTGTCTTCTAGAGAACTGGGTGGTCGGGATCCCGGGGGGACCCAGGGAAGGGGGTTTTACTGGTCTCGGGGAGGTGGCGGAGGGGTTTATGGGTCGAAAATCTTGCGGAGCAAAACGGGGTCTGGATGGAAAAGGGGCAATGACAGAACTGTAAGACCGGAAAATGTGCAGAGGAGGGAACCCAGGGTCTGCGTGGGGGCGGGGGCGCGTGTCGACGTCGGCGGAAAGGCTTGGTATGCAAATGAGATGCAAAGCAGCATACAGATGAGCGCAGTGTTCTATTGCTCTCGGCCCTGGTTCTAAGCCCGGCCGAGCCACGCTCCCCGTCCCCTGGCTTCGTTCTGTGACCAGGCCTGGGAACGGCGTCCCGAGGGGGGGGATCCGGGGCGTGGGAGCTGCCGTTATAAGGGAAAGCTCGCCAGCTGGGTCAGCCGCGGTGGAGGCCGAAGGCTGCTGGGAGAGGAGGGGCAGCGCTGCAGAGCCAGGGCGGGGGCTAGCCCGGGGCATCCTCTCCTCCGCGGATACAAAAGGTCCTCTGTCCTTGCTACAGCCGGTAGGGAAGGGATCTGGGCGGTGGTTCCTCTGCGACCCCTGGCCTCGTCTGCAAGGGAAACAGACTATGTGTGGCTCGGTAGTTGTCCTCCATCTCCCGCTGTCTGCAAAGCCCAGGAGTAGAGCCGCAGCAACTCTGAGACTCGGCCCCCAGCCCGCAGGCACTGCGGCAGAGCGGCCGCGCTGCGCCTTCGGCCGCGCCATCTGCGGGCACAGCCGGCCCGCACGCGGAGGGCAGCCTCGCAGGGCCCTTTAAGGGGCGGGCCGGCGCTCTCGAGGGCCGCCTCCTCCGCTTTGATTCAGCGCTAAGTGGACTGGCTTGCGCCTGGGCCAACTGCTTTTTCTTTTCCTTCCCGTCGCTTCCCCGATGACCCCGGAAGTGGAAGTCGGCGCAGGTCGGCGGCCGCGGCGGGGACGGAAGGCGGAAGCGGAGCGGGAGCGGGAGGCGGAGCCGGGGGAGCTGCTCGCGTAGCTCCCCCTGGCCCCAAGGCCCAGCTGCTCGAGGGGGAGGAGTTACCGCCGCTCTTCGGTACGTTACTTCCGCCCCTTCCGTCCAGCCCCGTGGGCTCTCGGGGAAGCCGGAATTCCGTCTCCAGCTTTTCTTTTGGGGCCGCACGGTCCCCACCCTTTCCTGACAGTTTGCGGTTACCCGCTTTCCGGCTGTCTTTACCTTTTTTCCTAAGAGTGACCCTTGGACCACACCCTTTGCAGTACCTCCTTTTCCGGACTGAAGATTATGGCTTCCTGGAGGAAGAAGAAAAACTAAGATTTGGAGGAGGCGGGAGGGTCCAAGAGGGGTTTTGGTTACTCTGCTTCTGATTTGTTAAGGATTAGTGAATGCCCCGGGGGATTTGGGATAGGGAGGGAGGAGAGTACATGAAATAAATCCCCAATGTAAGTTTAAGTCCCCTTTGGCCCCACCCCTGACTATGCCCACTTTAATACCTTTGTTCCAGGCACCAGGACGTCCCACGATGGCTGTGACTTAAAACCCTCAGGAAGCCCTGGGGTCATGGCCCAGAAGCATCCGGGAGTAGGAGGGTTGTGTGGAGCCCGCCACGGTGGTGATACCTCCCTCAGGACTTTAGGACCCTCCGCGGACCCTGAAATACTTGCATTCTCAGGACTCAGGGACTCAGCAGGAACTGCTCCTAATGGTACCCGCTGCCTCGCAGAACACTCTGGTCCTAAGTACACACAGCTCCCAAATCCGGCCCATTGGTCAGATCCAAGCCATGGCCCCCCAAGGGGCCCAGGACCACCTAGGGAAGGAGAAGACCCTGATCAGAGTGAGGCATCTTCAGAAGAGGAGTCAGGAGTGGACCAGGAACTCTCAAAGAGTGAGGGTGGGTACCATGAGGATGGGAACCCTTTTCTTTCCATTCCATCTGCTTGTAACTGCCAGGCAACCCCTGGAATTCCACAAGGGCCTTACTCTGAGGGAGGAGATGGCTCTTCTACCAACTTTTGCCACCAATGTACCTCTCCGGCCTTGGGGGAAGATGAATTGGAAGAGGAATATGACAATGAGGAACCTCTTAAATTTCCAAGTGAATTTTCACGAGTGTCCAGCGGAAAGAAACCTCTATCCCGGAGACAGCGGCACCGCTTTCTGACCAAGGAGGATAATCGAGAGGGTGGACGCAGAGATCCCAGGTCCCCTGGTCGACATCGGCTGGGCCGGAAACGGAGTCATACAGATAAGCGCAGAGGCCTGGGGTTATGGGGAGCAGAAGAACTATGTCAGCTTGGACGGGCAGGTTTCTGGTGGTTGATTGAACTGCTGGTGTTGGTGGGAGAGTACGTGGAAGCTTGTGGCCATCTCATCTATGCATGCAGGCAGCTGAAAGGCGGTGATCTGGACCTTTTCCGAGTTTGGGTGGGAGCCTGGGCAGGGCGGCTGGGCGGCTGGGTCCAGGTAGTGTTCCAATTTCTAAACCAGGGATTTTACTATGGGGCAGGGCTGTTCACCCGTTTTCTTAGGCTAATGGGTGCTTTGCTGCTCCTGGGTCTGGCCCTCTTTTTGGGCTGTCTCCAGTTGGGCTGGCAGTTTCTGGTGGGCCTGGGTGACCGGTTCGGCTGGAGGGATAAGGCCACCTGGCTGTTTTCTTGGCTGGATTCTCCTACCTTGCAGCGTTGCTTGACTATGGTGAGAGACAGCAGGCCATGGCAGCAGCTGGTAAGGATAGTTCAGCGGGGTTGGCTGGAGTTGCCTTGGTTCAAGCAGAGGACTAGTAGCCAGGGGAATGCACCTGTAGCTAGCGGGCGCTACTGCCAGCCGGAAGAGGAAGTGGCTCGACTCTTGACCATGGCTGGGGTTCCTGAGGATGAGCTAAACCCTTTCCATGTGCTGGGGGTTGAAGCCACAGCATCAGATACTGAACTAAAGAAGGCCTATAGGCAGCTGGCAGTGATGGTGAGTATACTTCTTCTCAGTTTCCTGTTGCTCTTTGTTCCCTTATTTTATTTTCTACTCCAGTTTTAGGGAGAGTGGAATAAAGGGAAGGCAGAACAGAAAAGTCAACTAGTAGGCGAAGGGTAACATTTGTAGGAAACAGTCATAGGGACTTTTTTCTCTGTACTGTGGGATCTGACTTTCCCTTCTCCATCTTAAATCTTTTGTCTTGAGATTTTAAAAAATAATTTATTTTTTGGATCCTCATACAGCAGGCAGTGTTGAACTTACCTTGAAATAGCTAGACAAAGTCCTTTAACTTTGTATTGGGGAAGAGTCCTATTCAGAGGGCATATCAGTAGCTCTCCCTTGAACAAAGAGGGGATTTTATTTTTTTATTTTTTTGGTTTTTTTCTGGTACCGGGAATCGAACTCACGACCTTGCGCTTGCCAGGCAGGCGCTGTGCCCCTGAGCTACATCCCCAGCCCCAAGAAGGGATTTTAAACATGGGGAAACTCAGCTATCTCTCCAAGAGGCAACTGTGGACCTAGTGGGGGAGGGCTCAGGGAGTGTGTGTGAATGATTATACCAGGATCAGGTAGAAGAAAACAGCTTATGTGAGGCTAGCAGCCCAGAATAGAAGAGGGAAGGAAAAAGGAACATAAATCATAAGGAGATTTATTTATGCCTGTGTGTGTCATATATGAAAATATGGTTGTGCTGGGTGTGGTGGCACATGCCTGTAACCCAGCACTCTGGAGGCTGAGGCAGGAGGATCATTCTAAGTTTGAGGCCAGTTCTGGACTACATAATGAGAGCTTGTCTCAAAAAAAAGAAAAGAAAATATGGTTGCTTTTATTGATAAGGGCCTGTGCAGGTGGGGATCATGATGTACCATAGGCTTGAAGGAAATACCCATAATTTAATGCAAACATTCAGATTAATATTAGAAGTAGATAGTAGGTTGCTCTTTTTAGATACATAATTGTTGCTATTTCTGGACAAGTAAAACTATGTTCATAGCAATGTGTTTAGACTGCATTGGACACTTACTTTTACTGAGTATATATAGAGCTGAACTGATAAAACATCACAGTATACAGATTATCTCCATGGCTTGTGGCACAAAAGAGAAATGAGCAACCAAGGTTTCCATTTAAAGGTACAATAGACTCCCAGGCCTGTAGCTTACTGTCTTAATCCCAACATTGGACCATGGATCAATCATAAGCTCTAGAAGCCCACTCCATGACTGCCTGAGGCTTTTGGGGGACCTCTAGACACAAACCATAACATTCCACCCCTGGCCCCCCAAAGACTCGTACATCCCTTTATGCAAAAGGCATTTTAGTCCATCTCTGAGCTGTCAAAGTCCTAATAGTTGCAGCACTGCCAAAAAGTTCAAATCCAAAGAATCCTATGACATGTAAGGCAAACTCTTAAGCTGTGGACCCTGTACAAATGAAAATTAAACACTTCCAACATTCAGTGGTACAAGATAGACATTACCATTCCAAAAAGTACAAATAGGAGGGTACAAAGCATTGGGACCAAAGCAAGTCTAATATCCAGCAGGGCAAACATTAAGTCCTGTAGTTCCATGTGGAACATCTGAAGCAATCTGTGGTAAACTGTGAGCTCTAAAGGGCTCGGGTGACTCCATTCCTATGGCACTTCTGGTGGTTGTAGCTCCTAGGGCTTGTCTCTTGGGCTGGCTTTGCTCCCTCCTTGCAGCTTTCCTCAAACAATCCATGTTCTTGGCTTTTCCAACTTTCTGAGGTCTCCACTGCATTTTAGGTTTCTCACAGCTTCACATACTGCCCTCACAGGCACACCGCCTAGCCTCCCAGACCTTCCGAAATTGAGGTGGAAGCCTTCTGAACCTCGTAACTCTTGCATTTTGTGTGTATCTAAAACCAGTGCCATGTGGATAGTGCTAAGGTCTGCTGCCAGCTGGAGCAGTAGCCAAGCTTTCCTCTCTCTTGACCATAGGGGTCGAGTGCCCGGATCGCTGGGCACTCTGAATCCAATTCTGAGGAACAAATTCTGTATGCTACCACCATTCTGGGACCTGGTGAGGTTCCCGCCACCATTCTGGAACATGATGCTCTGCGGCTTTCTCCTCAAAGCAAAGTGTTTCATCTTTGCAGGTTTGAGGCTGCAAAGGGTGGAGATTTGCTGCTTCTTATGATGCCCTCAAGCCACCTTTTATATTTTCCTGTTGCTTCTCAGCAGTCGAGATCTCCTCAGCTCTACCTTTGCAATCCACAGCTTTATTGGAGCTTCCTTTCTGGGCAAAGTCACAACATTTTAAATCAACCCTGCTGGACTCTTTGCTTTTGATTCTCAACATAAATCTGGCTAAAAGCCCCCAACAGTAGTCATGCCACTGCCTCAACATTTGACTGCCTTGAAATTTCTTCTGCCAGATTAATTAGTCCACCACCCTTAATCTCAGTCTTAGGTGAAGTCTCTGGACACGAGCAAAATAAGACAAACTTTCTGCCAAGCCATAACACACATCATCTGGAGTTCAACAACCAATGCAGTCCTTCCCAGCACAAACCTCCCAAACCTGGTCTTTACTGGCAGGATTTCTATGAGCCTCTTGTCTTTTGAGCTCTGACCAGAATCTCCCATACTGAACAGCCAAAGGCATTTTAGCACTTCTCTTTGAGGTGAAATCTCTGAACCTTTCCAGACACTCCCCACAAGCCATTTCCGAAGGTTCTTGAACCACAGAGTCAGGTGTAGTCACAGCAATGACCCCCCTCCTCTGGTGCCAAATTATGTCTTGTTACTTTTCTGTCCTTGCTGAGACAAAATATCTGACACCCAGAATTAAGGAAGGAAAAGTTTATTTAGCTCACAGTTTGTGGAGGTTTCAGTCCATATTTGGCTGGCTCCAAGGCAGGGTGGCGCATAGCAGAGAGCAATAGTTCAAGACTGCGGAGGACAGCAAAAGCAACAAGAGCAAAAGGGAGGAGCAGCAAGCAGCCTCTTACCCTCCTTTACATTGTATGCAAACTACCCAGGGCAGGTGTAGCACTCACATCTGTAATCCCAACATTGGACCATGAATCAATCATACACTCTAGAAGCCCGCCCCATAACTGCATGAGGCTTTAGGGGGACATCTAGACACAAACCATGACACTTACCAAAGAACTGATTTAATTTGGTGGAAATGCTCCTTAGTGGAGAACTGGGATATTCTAGGTAGGTATCAAGTACTTACCCTCAGATTGTTACTAGTATTAGAACTCTTTTCTCACCTTCTTGTGTTTTTATAGATCTCTTGGTGAATGTCATTATGACACATATTCTCATTTTTCAGTTTAGTTCATTTGGAGTAGAAATGTAGTTAAGGTCCCCTATCTTTTACACACCTGCCCCTAAAGTCCTCTCTTGTTCTGGGCCAGAGTTTCTGCTGCCTTCTTTTATAAAGCTTCTCACTGATCTTGCTGGTTTCCAGTGTGAACATATCTAAAAGGCCGTTATGCACATATTAGCTCTTTTTTTTGAACTGCAGAATTGACCCAGGGCCTTCACACTGAGCTACATCCCCAGCACTTTATTTCATTTTATTTTATTATTTATTTTGAGACAGTATCTCAGTTCAGGCTAGCTTTGAACTATTTAGCCTAGACAGCCTCCGAACCATTGGAATCTTCCTGCCTCTGTCTCCTGAGTGCTGGGATTACAGGCATGCATGACCACATCTGGCTTATTTTTGAGACAGGGTCTCACTAAATTGCGGAGTTGCCCAGGCTGGGATCAAACTTGTGATCCTGTCAGAGTGGTGGGATTACAGGCATGCACCGTTGTACTTGGTTTATATTAGCTTGATAATGTAGGGTTTTGGTTTTTTGAGACAGGAATTGCTGTGTAGTTCAGGTGGGGCTTGGATTATGTAACCCAGGCTGGCCTTCAAACTATTGTGATCCTCCTGCCTCAGCATCCCAAATACTGGGATAACAGGAATGTGCCACATCTGGCAGAGAATATAAGTTTAACAGCATCCTTTTTATTTGGCTTTAGAAAGGAGACTCATCTGTGTACATTTTTTGGGAACACTGAAGAAGCTATAAGAAAGGTTAACTGTCATGGAGAAAAGACTGAAAATTGTATTATAAACCTCTGAGATCACAATATACTGTTTTATTTCTAGGACTGAAAGGACTATTATAGGAAGTTTTAGATATGAAAGTTTTCTAGTTGGAAAATAAAGAGTTTGAACATGGCACTTTGGAACTCTTACTTTATAAATGACCATAAAACTAAAATGTGAGGGCTTAGTATTTGTGTACCAGTTAGGGTGTCCAACCATCCGTGTTCGTCTGGGAATGTAGAGTTTCTTGATACAGGATTTGCAGTGCTAATTTGGGACAGGCCAAGTGGAATGGTGTCTGTATTGGTTTGGGGCTTATTTTGCAAGGGGAACAACATGATACAGGACACATACTTTATATGATTATTTATAAGTCACCCAAAGAACAGTATACAAAAGAGTGCAGGAAATCTGTCCACACACTAAGACCAAGGAATCCAGCTGAGGGCCTGGATCCCACCATAGTGTCCTACATGAGTTGAGCTGAATACCCACAGCTCATAACAATGCCTCCCATGAATTCAATTGGAGGCCCAGAACCCATGACAACGTCTCATGCAGGCCTGTTTCACGGATTTGCTGGGAAGGCCCAAAGGTCAGTGGTGGAATCTACAAAGTCTGTGCCAGCAGGAAGAAGGATCTGTACTAGTAGGCTGAGGGATCTGCACTGGAGCCAGGAACTGATGCTCAGAAGAACCAGAGCTCCCACGAAAGGTACCACGGCCATCCTCGGCAACTGTGAGGTCCCGAGCTCCTCCGATGATCAGGATGGCCGAATTCCCATCAGGGAAGCCAATGCAGCAAGCTTTTCCAAGAGTCGGGCAATGCATCATCTTCCCCTCTGGAACCAGGCAGCTATGCTCAAGTGAGGACCAGAGCTCCCCAAAGTGAACCAAAGCCATTCTCAG
>NW_004955458.1:3416191-3458714 GCF_000276665.1 Chinchilla lanigera | reverse complement strand
TATAAGTTGACCACCAGTTATCAATCCACTACAGTGGCTCACTGTCATGCCAGATTCTGTCCTGTATACCTCGTACATATTCTTAATTTAATCCTCCCCAAAATATATTGTTGGTAAAATATTCCAAGTTACAGAGTTAAGTGACAGCTCGGACTGGAACCCCGGTCTGTCTGCAGAGCCAGAGTAACTAATCGTCAAGCTATATCGATTCTCTAAAATGAAAGGGAATCCTTTGATCTGTAATAAATCCATGTGTGATTTGTGATGAAGCCTCTTTTTGTCTTGGTAGGTTCATCCTGATAAAAACCATCATCCCCGGGCTGAGGAGGCCTTCAAGGTTTTAAGGGCAGCTTGGGACATTGTCAGCAACCCTGAAAGGCGGAAAGAATATGAGATGTAAGTTAGATGAGACACTGTCAGGAGGGCTAATTGAAGAATCTTCAATAGAAGCCACTGAGCTTGTGGATAAACTCTGAGACGGAGAGGACTGATGCCTGTCTTTATAGCTAGCCAGGAGCCTCAAGAGGTGAACAGAGCTGTCTCTTCATCTCTCCCTCAATACTGTCAGACTTACAAAGCCTTTCTTCTTTCAGGAAGCGAATGGCAGAGAATGAGCTGAGCCGGTCGGTGAATGAGTTTCTGTCTAAGTTGCAAGATGACCTCAAGGAAGCAATGAATACTATGATGTGTAGTCGGTGCCAAGGGAAGCATCGGTATGAAACAGGACAAGGGTGGGAGGACCACAGTTTAGAGGTTAGGTAACCCCAGGCCTTTCTTGTTTTATTGGTAATTGTGGGACACAAAGAGAAAAAGACCCAGAGGTTTCTACTTTTGCCCTACTCTCAAGAGATTGAGGATTCAAACTAGCGGTAAGAAAAAAGATCAGCTTTAAGATAGAAAGTTGAGGGGAGGGTAATTAGGTAACAACAGTGGAGGTCATTTTCAGTATCTTGGCAGTATCTCACAGTAATGGTGAAACTTCTAGCTGGGCGTGGTGGCGCATGCCTGTAATCCCAGCACTCGGGAGGCAGAGGCAGGAGGATCGTTGTGAGTTTGAGACCAGCCTGGGCTACAAAGTGAGCTCAAGGCTGGCCTGAACTGCATAGCGAGACCTTGTCTCAAAAGGACAAAAAAGAAAAAGAAAAAAAGAAACTACTAGCAGTGCCCTAAGGACCTGGAGTGCTAAGGAACTACCCTTTGTTATGTTGTAGGAGGTTTGAGATGGACCGTGAACCTAAGAGTGCCAGATACTGTGCTGAGTGTAACAGGCTGCATCCCGCTCAGGAAGGAGACTTTTGGGCAGAGTCAAGCATGTTGGGGCTCAAGATTACCTACTTTGCACTAATGGATGGAAAGGTCTATGACATCACAGGTATATATTTTTTCTTTTTTGGTTTTATGAGACAGGGTTTCACTGTGTAGTTCAAGCTAGCCATGAACTCTTGGTGATCTTCCTGCCTCAGTTTCCCCAGTGCTGGGATTGCAAGTGTGCTCTAACATCATGCCTGCCCAGCTCATGGGTATACTTTTTTTTTTTGTTTTTGTTTTTTCTCTGGTACCGGGAACCGAACTCACGACCTTGCGCTTGCCAGGCAGGCACTTTGCCGCTGAGCTAAATCCCCAGCCCCCATGGGTATACTTTTGATGTGGAAAAATATGGGATCATACTTCTTTCACCTCATGTGCTCCAAGCATTTTTTTTTTTTTTTTTGAGACAGGATCTCACTATGTAGTTCAGGCCGGCCTCAAACTCACAGTGATCTTTCTACCTCAGCCTCCCAAGTGCTGGGATTGCAGGTGTGTGCCACCACACCTGGCCCAAAGTTACAATATTTTGACGAATTATCTTTCCTGTTTGCAGAGTGGGCTGGATGTCAACGTGTGAGAATCTCCCCTGATACCCACAAAGTTCCCTATCACATCTCATTTGGCTCTCGGATCCCGGGCACCAGTGGTCGGCAGAGGTAGGTGGTATCTCTCTGTTATCCGTGCACTGTTCCAGTTTTGAAAGTGATTTCAGATGACCTGCTGTTAAGGACACATATTGTGTTTCCCTGAGAATAAGACCTAACCAGAAAATAAGTCCTCCCATGATTTTTAAGGATGCTCATGATATAAACCCTACCCCCAAAATAAGAGATTGTCCAGCAGATGTATGTTGCAACATGTGATGGATGTATTGTATGATAAAATATTATTAATACAAGAATATAAGTTTGATATTTAATACCTTAAGAAATGGTAATTATCAATTATAATTATCTGTAAATGCCCAGTGGGCACCTTTGGACGAGAGGTAAATGCTTAGTAAACAGGTGAACTTGAGACTTACTAATGTCAGAGTATAGACACAATGTACAGTGTGTACACTTGATAGCGAACGGACATGGCTGTGTCTAATATGACTCTATAATTCACTGTGTTGTGAGTTTTAACAATGCACTACAAGCAGGCTACATGGACAAGTAGTACTCATTAAAGAAGAGGTCTGTTGCTGGACGTGAGTGATTAAGGCCAATGGTTCTATAGGAAATGGAGTGGCAAGAAATTCAGGCTGGAGTTAGGGTTAGAGTTATGATGTTCCAGAAGATGACATGACTGTATTTGAATAAGTGTAAATTTTTCTAATGAATAAATGTAGATTGTTACGCATGAGGAAAAAAAAAGCGACATCCCTGAAAATAGGCCCCATTAGATCTTTTGGAGCAAAAATTAATATAAGGCCTGATCTTATTTTGGGAAAATACAGTAAGTGTATCATTTTTTTAAAAAGTGTATCATTTTTAAGAAGTTTGAGAATTCACTGTTCTAACAAAAGCAGCTATATGACTTTTTAATACCTCTTACTATTTTTCTTAGAGCCCCCTCAGACGCCTCTCCTGCTGACCTTCAGGATTTCTTGAGCCGGATCTTTCAAGTACCCCCAGGCCAGATGTCCAAAGGGAACTTCTTTGCAGCTCCTCAGCCTGACTCTGGGGGCACTGCAGCCTCCAAGCCCAGCAGCACAGTACCCAAGGGAGAAACCAAACCCAAGCGGAGGAAGAAAGTGAGGCGGCCCTTCCAGCGTTGACTCCCCTTCTCTACTTTCCTCCGATCAATGTCAGGGAGTCAAAAGGGCTGTGTATAGCACAGGATGGAGTTTGACTTGTTTATTTTTAAAGATTTTAAAAAGGGAAAATTTTAAGCTTAAATTGTTCACTAGTACTTATAGGAGGCCCCTGAACCACTATCCCTCCAACCGAAGCACCCAGGAACTGAATCTTGTCTTCTGACAATACCAAAGAAATAGGGATGGCTAGATCAAACCTGGGGCCCAGAACTGGGTTGGACAATATGTCCCCGAGGGGTGGGAAGTGAGTATTTCTCTGGGGTTGGTATGCCTTTGTCTCGTCATTTGCCTTTAGAGCCGATGATCCCCCACCCTTTTAAACCACGAGTCTTATTTCTTGGTCCATTTTAGGGAGGAGTCTCCATCAGCCCGGTAACACTAGTTAAAAGACAGAACAAGGAAGCATGTAGCCCTGATTTTCCAGAGGCACAGAGTTCACAGAGCAGAAACAATGAATTTTTCTTGACTTTCACCTTGTGGGTAAATCACCCAACTTCAGGCTTGTTGTTGCAAGAATGGCCAAAATTAGTAATTTTTAAAAAGCAGACTCATGCCCTCTGCCCTTGGGTAAGGGAGAATGACAGGGGAGTTCTCACAAGCCTCCTTGTTATCCAAGGGTTTGTATTTTTTTAAGTTTGTTCATATTTTTATGTACATAGCTATTTAAAGCCAGGGGATTATCTTTCTATAAACGTATAACTGGCAACCTGTATCTTCCCTCTCTTTTTTGCCCATATAGCTGGGGCCCTTTTTCTCACTTGATAATCTTTTCCTACTGTGAGCTGAAACTGAAGCGCACCTGCTGCTGGGCCAAAGGATAAAAAACTGCTTCAAGTTTTGTACAGTAAGCTAGTATTCCATCTTCCCCAATGTTATGAGGACATCTCCCTGCTTTTTTTCCGCCAGCACTGGGGACTGGATCCAGAGCCTTTGGACTGACATACATCTCCAGCCATTTTTTACTTTGAGACAGGGTCTCACTGAGGATCCCTTGAATTTGCAATCCTGCTGCTTCAACCTCCTAGAGTGCTGGGATTACAGGTGTGCACCACCTTATCTGGCTTCTCTGCTTTCATTTATTTATTATTTATTTATTTATTTTGGTTTTTCTCTGGTACCGGGAACTGAACTCACGACCTTGCGCTTGCCACGCAGGTGCTTTGCCACTGAGCTAAATCCCCAGCCCCATAAATTTTACCAGTTTGCTTTTTTTTTTTTTTGGTTTATCTTCGGTACCGGGAACCGAACTCACGACCTTGCACTTACCAGGCAGGTGCTTTTGCCCCTGAGCTAAATCCCCAGCCCTGGCTTCTCTGCTTTCTTGCTGATCAAATTACAGCCACAGCTAAAAAAATTATCTTTATTATAAGGAAAATACATACACAGCAAAACAGAGTAGGAAAGTGGTAAGGATGAAAAATACTGGCAGTGCCATCATCAAACAAACTGCCTACATATGGCTTCCTGTTGTAGAGGACAGTGATGCGGCTCTTAACCCCGTTTGCCTTTCCTGACTCAGTCTTGCCCTTAGCAGGGCTGGACCCAACAGTTCCACTTTCTTGTCTCATCTCTTCCTGAGTTTGGGAAGGGTTGTACCGTTCTCAGGCTTTCAAGAAACAAAAGACAATGTGGAGAAGGGAAAGATGTTCTGGTCTTTTGCTCTGGTGCCTTCTCCATGCCTGTGGGGCTGTCCTCAGCCCTCCCCCTCAGTATCTGTTGATGCCAAAGAGACGAACCCCATGGAACTGGGGCAGCTTGGGCAGCAGTACGCTAAACAGTGAGGCAGTGTTGATGAGGAAGTGGGCAACATCGTACTTGGTGTAGAAGCTGGCCAGGAGGTAGCTGGGAGAGAAAAAAAACAGGACGAGTGAGGTTTGGCCTTCCCTGTACACATTCATGGCTTTCCAGTGATCTCTTCTCTCTTAAATGGTCAGTTTGATTGCATGCAGTTCTTGGATATCTAAAAATACTCCAGCTATATCAACAGCATTTACTTTGGGATTGAGATAATCAGGCAGCACCTTTAACTGAAGATTATAAACCAGTCTGTATTTGTTAATTGTTAATGACAAATGACAGTGAAAGCTGTTTCAGCCTGTGTGACTGTTAGAGTCCTCTTTGCTTCCACTCTCCAGTCAGTTTTTGAAGATTGGTATCAGTTCTACCTTGATATACTCACTTCTTTTAGAAGGGTAAAGACACTTGGTTTTAGCAGAGATATCTTTTCTCAGTCCCTTCTCCATTCCTCTGTACCAAGGAGGCACCAAGGAGTGCTTGATTACCATCTACTTTTTACTGCGCTCTGTAGGCTCAGAACTGGGATACTATAGTTATCTTCAAAGCAACTTAGATGGGTAGTCTGCCGCTTTCACTTCTGTTTTTTGAGACAAGGTCTCACTATGCAGTTCAAGCTGGCCTCAAACTCCACGTGATCCTCCTGCTTCAGCATCCCAAGGGATGGGATTACAAACGTGTGCTGCCACGCCTGGCTGCTTTTTCAAAGCTTTCCTATGGACTTTTCCACCTGATTCTTGGAGCTGTTTTTAACCTAGCATCTCCCCTGCCCACCACAAACTCACAGTATAACAGGAGAGATGCTAAGGAACTTTCGGGAGGAGGTAAACTGGAGCCCATAGTCCATCTGCTCCCAGTGTGTCAACAGGCGAGCCCTTCCTTGGTCGGGGGTCTCAAAGGGTGTTCCTTTCACTGTGTGTAGGAAGACATACATTGCCTGAGAAGAGGGAAAGGGACAGTGTTAGAGGCACAGAGCAGTCTTTCAGCCCAAGAATTACATGAAGTCCCCAAAGGACGACCAACCCCCAATCGGTGATGTTTTTGGCAGGGAAAGCTGGGGGGCGGGGATACACGGTGTGGGTTTGTACTTACCAAGTTGTGGATGACATTGGTCAGGGTCCAGACAACAGGAATGCTGAGGAAGGGGACGCTGAGTAAGACGACGTGCAGCAGTCCTACCGAGATGGTGTAGGCCAGCCAGATGCCCCGACTGTTCATCACCCGCGTGTTGGGGTTTACTTCACTGTGCGCCACCCCCACATTCATCCTATCACAATGAGGGGATCAGGCAGGAGTCCAACTTAATTTCCTCTCAGCTCCTGTTGGAGTGTGTTTACCCCAGTCACCTCCCTGAAGAACCAAAATGCTCTGAACTCCAGCAGAAACTTCCCTACCATGCGGAAAGGAAAAAGTAAAGATTCTGGAAAAAAGTTTAAAAGATGCTGGGCATGGTGGCCCAAGCCTGTAATCCCAGGGCTCTGGAGTCTGAGACAGGAAGATCACCCCAAATTTGATCACCTGGCCTGATCACCATACATCAGGGCCGCCCTGAACTGCGTACATATGAGACCCTGTCTCAAAAAAAAAAGTTTAAAATGTGAGAAGAGTCTTCCCTCCTTTGGGGGGGCATTTTTACTCTGATTGTCATACTAAAGCTGTAACCTGAAAAATGCCTAGGCTTGGGGGACCACGTCAAGGAGCAGGGTAAACAGTATCTCACTTTACTTGAGAAGTTAGGAATGAACCATGAAAAGATCCCATATGCCCAGAATTACAGAACAGTCATGGTCAATCAAGACCGATGAGAAGGGATGAGAGAGTAAAAACTACCCCAGCCCACAGCCTTTCCTCTGGGGCTTGTCCGCCGCAGCTCTCACCCGCTGGGCATGTCGGCAGCCAACAATCCCACTCCCTGTTTTAAGGGCGGGGCGGTGCAAGAACTTACCCACGGCTTGTGAACTGAACAAGAAAGCCACCCAGACTCACTGCTTGAAGAAATGGGAGTCCCAACCCTGCTAGGGCGGCAGTTGTCTGAACGTGTCGCTTTAAAATCGTACTAGCTCTACAGCAGATAACGCCCGCCCCCAAATTCCCTAAACCCTGGTATTAATCCCGCCCCACGCCCCTCCCAGCTTCCCTCTTTCGCTTCGGTTCCTTTCAGACTCCCTTCAGCACTCTTCTTGCTGTTTAACTCTCCGCCTTCCCGCCGCACTTCCCGCCTCCCACCGTTTACCCCCAGTAGGCTTCTTCAATTTATCGGCAGCCCCTACCTGCCAGCCTGAAGAGCCGGTGCACCTAGGGGCGAGGTGCTTCCTCCTACACCTGTGGTCTCTAGGAAGTACCCGCCCCCTCGTCTGCGTGCTCTTTCTATTGGAGGAGCAGGTTCCTCGCTTCTGTCACTGATTGGCTGGCGGTCGGCAGTGGGCAGGTACAATTGGTCACCCTTTCCGTCTTTGGACCGGGCAGAGCCCGCCCTTCTCTCGGTCCCACCTCTGGAAAGAGCTGGCGAAAGTCGCCCCGAAGCGTGGGACTGACACAGGGCATTGACGAATGGGAAGAGCCGATGATAGTGGGATGGGAGTAAGAGCGGCCATGATTGGTCAGACCTGAGTCTATGCCTAGGCGGGAGCGTCTGGGGGCGGAGGAAACGGGTGGGGGCCGGCGGAGTGGCGGGATAGCAAGATGGCGGCGGAGACGGTGGAGCTCCACAAACTGAAGGTACTCTGAGGCGGGGGAAGGACTGAGGTGGGCTTCTCTGGGGACCGAATTGTATAGGGTGGCTCGCGCCTTCTTATCCTCCGTGCTCTCCCTGCAGCCTTTTCCGCTGCGTTTCCCGGCTTCCTCCGTCGTTCTTTTGTGCCTGCTTTGCTTAATTTCCTATTTCGTCTCCCGTTTTTCTCCCTCTCTCTCTCTACCCCGTCTTTCGGCTCGCCTCACCTTTGTGTTGACCTTCACCCTTCTCCAACGGACTGTACGGGCGCCTTCTACCTGTTACCCTCCTCTCGCCTCGTCAGAGCCGCGTTGCGTCAGGGGTCCCTCCTGCCCCTACGGACTCAGGGGCTTTCTTCCCGAGGTGGAGGTTTCCTGGGTGTTGTCCGGAGCTGAGATTCCCTGGTTAGCACACCATGGCATTGCTGCTTGTTTATATCTGAGTACGTCCCGAACGTGATCCGGAACATGCTCTCATTCCCTTACCCTAGGTGGGGTAACGCCTCCTGGGCGAATTTTGGAACCAGGGAGAGGTCTCGGAAGAGAAGCCTCTTCGTAGAACTTGGGAGTTGAGGCAACTTTAAGAATTTGTAAAACTGTAAACACCTCCGCTTTGAAAGTTTTTGAATTTTTTCATGAGGTTATTTGCCGGCTTTCTCAGGACGCCCTCAACCACCAGAGAAAGAGAAATAGCTGTAGTATTTTGGAAAAACAATTCCAAGGTTACGGTTGTCTATCCTGTTTGATATCGTGGATAGACCCTGCATCTCTTGGTGTCACCAGTGGGTGACACTGACTCATAGGAGTTACCTGTATTTTAAGTTGTGCCTTTTGGAAATCTGGGTAGCTTTCTTATGCTTAGATTATTAGGAGAGTAGTTTCTTTTAGGAAGAATGAAGAGAATATCTTGATTAGTTGTCCCTTTGTGATTTCACAAGTAGTTTTCCCATTGGATGTTTTGGTTACATTACCCAGGAACCATGGACAAACCAGGCTGATTTAGATGAAATTGAAAGCTGATCTTTTGAACTTTAATGCCTGATGAGCTTTAATAAAACAAACAAACAAAAAAATAAGTGGAATAATCGTAGGAGGAGGTCCTTTTTTGGGGGACAGGGTCTCACAATGCAGTTCAGGCTGGGCTTGAACTCAGTATGTAGCCCAGACTGGCCTTGAACTCTGCAGTCCTCCTGCCTCAGCCTCCTGAGTGCTAGGATTATAGGTGTGTCCCCCACACCTGACAAGAGGTCCTGTCTTTAATTACTAGGGGATAGTAATTTACCTTTCTGTGAAAGTGGATATATTAAACTGATGGATTCTAAACTGTTCTAATGGGTTTTTGGTTTTCCCGTTATGCTAGAGTAACTATGAACTTCTCAGTGCTGGAATATGTAGAATACACAGTGGTCTAATACTTACTGTAAGAAGAAAAATTGAGCAACCATTTCATATATATTTGTATAACTTACATACTTTTGTACTGCTGTGTATAAAGTAGACACAGAAAAGGAATTTTTAGGTGAATGACAACAATATTAATAAAAGGTCTAATATTTTCTGTTTGTCCGATTTTTGAAATCTTGGAGTAAACCACCAGCTGTCCTATAACTTGCATGTATGGATTTTTGCATTGGTTTGTGGACTTTCTCTTTCCATCAAGTCAGTATTTATGAGCTCTATATTAAATTTGCATTTGATTGGATAAGTCATTTTTACATAACATCCTCTGACCTGATTTTAATACGAAGAACATGAGGCATTCCTGAGGGCCCAAACAGGTCTCATTCTTTAATCACATTTGCTTGTCTTTGCTTTTTCTCTAGAGCATTTAACCTTTTGGAGGTCACAGATATCTTTGAGACTCTGATGAAAGGTACGGACCCTCTCCCCAGAAAAAGGCATGTACAAATACTTTGCATGCAATTTGAGGGGATTCATAAAACTACCTTGTAACCCTGAGGAGTCCATGGACCTCTGGTAAAGAACTCATCCTTTAAATTTTGACTTCTAGACATTTAATGTTTGGTTATAGTGATGATCTTGATGGAGTGATCCTGACATTTTGGTTTGACTTAGGGTTTGGTTGCCTTTAAAAACTTTTTTTTTCTTAGTACTGGGGATTGAACCCAGGATCTCACACTTTTTTTTTTTTTTTTTTAAATTTTGAGAAAGGGTCTAAATTGACCAGGCTGGCCTTGAATTTGTAATCCTCCCTAGGGCTGGGGTTGTGGCTTAGTGGTAGAGCTCTTGCCTTGCATGCACAAGGCCCTGGGTAAGATCCTCAGCATCACATAAAAAAGAAAGAAAAAAGACCGAATTTGTAATCCTCTGGCAAGGCCTCCCAAGGGGTTGGGGTTACAAGCACATGCCACTGTGTCTTTAAAATCTTTATGTTTTTATAAAAGGAATTTGGGGCTTTAGCATAGCACTTTAGAGGAAAGAAAGAAGCTCTGAAATAGGAGGAAAAATACATACTTGAGTTGATATGTAAGTCCGTATCAACTGTAAATTTCTGAAGATTTTGTAGCAATGCAGTCATTCTAATACAATTTGGAAGAGACTAAACATTGAAAATGCCTTGACCTGTAACAATGTGGGATTTCTAGTTAAACATGGGAAAAGGAATTGCTGATAGGAGAGAACCAGAAAGGTGTAGTATTATCAGAGTGTTGAGAACACTGAGACATTTATATCTCCAAAGTGTGAAGTGCATATACATTAATGTTGAAGAGAAATTGGAAAGTAGATTAACTGAGTGACTATAAAGGTAAATTGGAGTGATACTGGAAAAGACGTTCAAAATTGTAGGAGTCTGGTTCTGTCATGTAGTCTATAAGCAAGGCAGAGTCTTGAAAAATTTGAGAGGAGGATCTTGATATGATGAGTTTGTGTTCTGTTGGCATTGTAGGGGGTAAAGGATTTTACCACTTAGATCTTCCCTGTTTAAACAATCCTTTCCCCATACTGGGGATTGAACCCAGGGGTACTCTATCACTGAGTTGTATTCTTGGCCCTTTTAAGTTTTTTTTTTTTTTGGTGTGTGTAGGGTAATTGGGAATTGAATTAGTTTTGTTTCTGTTGTTGCTTTTTGTTAATAGGATTGAACCCAGGGCCTTCACACTCAACTACATCCCCAGCCTTTTAAAAATTTTTTTTGAGGGGCTGGAGACTTAGCTCAGCAGCTCAGTGCCTGCCTGGCAAGCACGAGGTCGTAAGTTTGATTCCTGGTACCGGGAAAAAAAAAAAAAAAACACCAGAAAAAAATTTTTTTTTGAGACAATGTCCAAATCTCTAAATTGCCCAGATTGGGTTTGAATTTGTGATCCTCTTGCCTCAGCCTCCCAGAATGTTGGGATTATAGGTATGCATAACCATGCCTGGCTTCTTAGTTTTTATTTTGTGACATGGTCTTTCTAACTTGCCCAGGTTGGGCCAGGTGTGGTGGTTCATGGCTGTAATCCCAGCACTTATGAGGCTGAGGGAGATGTGTTTGAAGCCAGCCTGGACTACGTAGTGAGTTCAGGACCAGCGTGAACTACACAGCAAGACCCTGTCTCAGAAAAATCAAATAAATGAATAGCCCAGGCTACCCTTGAGTTTGACAATCCTCCTGCTTCAGCCATCTGGGTAGCTGGGATTATAGATAAGCAAGCAGCATTACCTCCAGTAAAAGCTCTTAATTGTATCCCTTGCCAGTCTGTCCAGGTTAATTTCTGACTGCCACAACAATGACCTTATTTTACTAAATTTCTTCAGAATAACAGTTAATTATCGATGTATATCATTCACTGTGTGTCAGGCATTTGTTGAAGCCATATATGTTCATTAGCTGGTCGAGTTCGCATATTAAACCTATAAGGTAACTCCCCTGTATATTTCAAAAAAAGAAACAATCCCAGAGATAGTAAGTAATTGGGTAACTGTGTCACACAGCTAAGTGGTGTGTCAAGTCCAAGATGTATGTTCCCAAAGTTCTTGTTCTTTGTTACTGCAGGCTGTTTTTCATTATCTCAGAACCCTAAAACTTCGTGCATGTATGTAGCACCTGTGGTTTTCTTTTGGCTGCAGTGGGTCTGTTATCTTCCCTTCTGGGCCCTCCAGGATATCACACAGGATAGGTGCTTCCTTAACCATCAGCCACACACCTCTTTTTATTTTTAAAACAATGTCATTGGGGCTGGGGATTTAGCTCAGCAGCACAGTGCCTGCCTGGCAAGCACAAGGTGGTGAGTTCATTCCTGGTACCGGAAGAAAAACAAAACAGAAACAAACAAACAAACAAAACAGTGTCATTAAGTTGCCCAGCCTTGCCATTGAACTTCCATTCTTGTGCCTCAGCCTCTCAAGTAGCTGACGTTGTAGGCATATGCCACTGTACCCGGCTGATGAAAAAAATTTCTAGTAAAAGGTGTTAATCAAAATTCACAATTAGGAAAAAAACAACAGGATTCATGATTAGAAAAGAAGAAATCACAGAGAAATGAGTGATTAATGTCAAATGTATTACAGGGTCAGTCGCTTTTTCCTTTCTCTGTAAGTCAAATAGGTAGAATGAAGATTGATTATTAAAAAGTAAAAGATTTTAAAATAACATTTTAAATTTTTTTTGAATGTTTGTGCATAAGTTCACAATTCTAAAAGTATTAAAAGATGTATAAGAGGTTTACCTCCTACACTGCCACCAAGTAGCTTCTTCTTTCCAGGTTTAACTATTGTTAACCTATTTCTTGTCCAGGTATCTCGTGTATATACTGTACATCATGCAGGGAGATTTGTGTGGTTTTTTATTTCTTTTGGGTAGGGCCTTCCTGTGTTGTTCGTGCTGGCCTGAAACTTCATCCTCCCATCTCAATGTCCAGAGTAGCTGGAGCTATAGGACAGCAGCTGTGCCTATCACCATACCGCCAATGCCAGAGTAGCTGGAACTATAGGCATGTATCATCATGCCTGGCTGTGGTGGTTTTTACATTAATGTTAGTATCCTAAATACAGTGTTGTGTTACTTATTTTTTAAATGGCCTTGTTGAGATATAGTTCACTTACCATATAATTCACTCAATATACTGTAACTTGCTTTTAAAATATTTTAAATTGCTGGGCATGGAGTGCCTGCCTATAATTCCAGCACTCAGGAGGCTGAGGCAGGAGGATCGTCACAAGTTCTGTGCCAATCTGGGCTACATAGTAAGTTGAAGGACAGCCTGAACTGCATAGTGAGACCCTGTCTCAAGCCCCTCCAAATATTTTTAAACACAAATTCATGTAAAATGAGGGAAAATATTAGTTTTATTTAAAGCTTTTAAAGATTTAGGTTCCCTTATATAGTTGTGCTCATAATATGTGCAAAGAAGAATTGTTTTCACCTATTTTGTGTTTTTACTTGTTTCCCTTTTAAGATCAGATCTCCTAAAATAAAATAATGTCCAAATATATAACAACCTACAATAGAATAAAGAAAGTAATACAACATTAAGGAAAAACTGTGTGCCATTCCCATTTGATCAGAAGGATACATGAAGGTGTTAAGAGGAACACAATGAACTACTGGGGCTGAGAGCATAAAGATGAGTGGCAGTGGCAAGATCAGCGTTGATGGATGTTCTCTATGTCAGTGAAAACCAGTTGTAAACTTGGCATGGTGGCACATGCCTGTAATCCCAGCACTGTCTGGGAAGTTGAGGCACAAGGATCACAAATTCAAATCCTGCCTGGGTGACTTGTAAGATCCTCTCTCAAAATAAACATTTTTAGCTGGGCGTGGTGATGCCAAGGCAGGAGGGTCCCTGCAAGTTTGAGGCCAGCCTGGGTTACAGAGTAGGTTCAAGGCCAGCCTGAACTGCATAGTGAAAACCTGTCCCAAAAAAGACAAAATAAATAATTAAATAAATAAACTGGAATTAGCCATTTGGTTTAAAAAAAAAAAAAAAACTTTTTAAAAGGTCTGGGGATATAGCTCAGTTGTGAAGGCCCTGGGTCTGATGCCTTGTATACATAAAAAAAACAAAAAAAAAACAAAAAAAAACCCAGAATGATCAAGATTCTTTTACTTTAAAGATAAAAAAATGAAAATATTAACAAACACAGACATAAACAAAACAACATAAAAACAATAAGAGCAATACAGAATTTCAGACAGATGATAGGAAATTAACAGTGGTTGTTGCATAAGATTCTTAAGAAACAGACCTTAAAGATTATTTAGACCCCTGAATGGTGGCAGATACCTGTAATCCCAGCACTTGGGAAGCTGAGGCAGGAAGATGGCAAGTTCAAGGCCAGCCTGGACTAGGTTCTCTCTCAAAAACAACAACAAAAAACCCAATCAGTCAATCAATAACTAAATAAAGTGCAGATTGTAGATTAGTAAAATTGTACAGGTGTGAGTCACAGACTAGTACTGGTCATAAACTAGCTATTACTGGTTAGTGATCAGTACAAAAATTGAAAGTTTTTAGAGACTTTCCTAGCGGTGCAGCATCACCGATAAACCAAATGTGTGCTCATTTTTCTAGTAGTTGATATTTACTGATAAATTGATTATTTTTACATAAATTTGATGACTTGAATGAAATAAAAAGCAGCAGTATCAATCTTTTTTTAAATTAAAAACTACTGGTTGAAATTCAGAAATTCAGAACCAGTGATTTTTGTCTATGCTAGTCTGATCCCTCACCCAGTGTCAGGCAGTTATAGTTACTAGTTGCCAAGCACTATTCTAAATGTTTTGCAAATATTTTCAGATTTAAGTTTTTATAATAACACTACTGAGATAAGTACTATTATTATTCCCATTTCACAGGAAAGGAAACTGAGTCACAGAAAAGTTTGTTACTCACCTAGGTTACATACCTGTAACTAGTAAAGCTCCAATTGAACCTAAGTATTTGGCTATGTTCTTAACTCTTAAATTCAACAGTCACTCTGCAATCATTTTTATAAACAAAAGCTTTTTTTTTTTTTGGTGGTACTGAGGATCAAAACCAGGGACTCCAAAGTTTCCTTTGAGATTTAAAGCAAACTCAGGTGTGAGCCCCTGTACAAATGAAAGTTCAGTACTTCCAACATACAGTGGCACAAGGTAGACATTTCCATTCCAAAAGTTACAGAAAGATATAAAGGAGTAGGACCAAAGCAAATCCAAAAGCCAGCAGGGCAGACATTAAGTCTCATAGTTGCATGTGGAGCATCTGAGGCAATTTGTGGCAAGATGTGAACTCAAAGGGCTTGGGTGGCTCTACCCATATAGCACTTTTGGCTATTGTAGCTCTCATGGGTTCTCTCTTGGGCCTGCTCTGCTCTCCTTGCAGTTTTCCTCAGATGATCCATGTTCTGGACTTCTCTAAACTGCTAGGGTATCCACTGCACGTTTGACTTCACGCAGCTTCATACACTGCCCTCTCAGGGGCACACTGCCTGGCCTCCCAGGCCTTTTTCTGAAATCAGGGTGGAAGCCTTCTTGACTCCACAGCTCTTGCATTCTGCATGCACCTAAAACCAGTGCCATGTGGATAATGCCAAGGTCTGCTGCCAGCTAGAGCAGTAGCCAGGCTTTCCTGGATTGCTGGACAATCCAGTTCCAAGGAACAAATTATGCTGCCACCATACTGGAACATGTGCTCTGGGGTTCTCTTCTCAAAACAGTCTTTCACTTTTGCAATTTTGAGGCTGCCAAAGGTGGAGTCCTGCTGCTTCTTGTGATGCCCTCAGGCCATCTTTTCTATTCTCATATTCCTTCTTAGCAGTCAGCATCTCCTCTGTCCCATCTTTGCAGTCCACAGCTTTACTTGAGTTTCCTTTCTGGCCAAACTCATAATGTTTTAAATTATTCTGCAGTGCTCTTTGCGCTTAATTCTCAACATAGATTTTGCTAAAAGCTCCCAACAGTAACCATGCTACCACCTCAACATTCTACTGTCTTGAAATTTCTTCTATGAAATTAATTAGTCTTTTGCCCTTAATCTCACTTTTAGGCAAAGTCTCTGGACACAAGCAAAATGCAGACAAACTTTCTGCCAAGCCATAGCACACGTCATCGGAGTTCAGCAGCCAATGCAGTCCTTTTTCCAGTGGAAACCCCTGGAGTCTGGCCTGTACTTGCTTTCTGATCTTCTGAGCTCAGGCCAGAATCTCCCATTCAGAACAGCCTAAGCTGTTCCAGCTCTCCTTTTTCTGCTGGGATCTCTTGAGTCATTCTAAACTTTTCCCACAAATCATTCCCAAAGGCTCCTGAATCATATGGTCAGGTGTAGTCACAGCAATGACCCCAGTTCTCTGTTACCAAATTCTGTCTTTCTTTTCTTGTTGCTGAGACAAAATACCTGACAGCCAGTTAAAGGGGAAAAGGTTTTTTAGCTCACAGTTTGTAGAGGTTTCAGTCAATAAATGGCTGGCTCCAAGGTAGGGTGGCATATGGCAGAGGCAACAGTTTATGGCAGCAGAAGACAGAAAAAGCAAGGAGAGAGACAGATAGATAGACAGAGACACAGAGTGATGGAGACAGATCTGCGAAACTGCGAGTTGTCTTTAGAACCAAGCATCTTTTTGTGTGCTGATCTGTCTATAGGATGAGGAGCCTTCCTTTTCCTTTTTGTTCTTCTTGGATGGAAATTTTGTGCTTCATAAAATTAAGAATATATAGGTGTCAGTAAAGGCATTTATTAAGGCTTCAATATTTCCATTACTTCTAATTTAGAATTGTTTTGGTAGCCAATCATACTGTTAACTCTTTTTGCCTAAAACCCTGAGGTCCTTGTCCTTTGATTTATTCTTGAACTAGAACTCCCTCATCCAGTTTTGTTCCGTTGAATTTTTTTTCTGTTTCATCTTTTTGAGACAAGATCTCACTATTCAGTTTAGGCTGGCCTTGAGCTCACTTTGTAGCCCAGGCTGGTCTCAAACTCACAAAGATCTTCCTGCCTCAGCCTCCCAACTGGTGGGATTATAGGCGTGCACCACCGTGCCTAGCTTAGTTGAAGTTTTCATTTTTTTTTTTTGTGGTGATAATGGGCGTTTGAATACCCAGGGCTTTTGCAGTGGGCTACATTTCCAGCACTTCAAAAAATTCTTTAGGGGCTGGGGATTTAGCTCAGCAGCACCGCACCTGCCTGGCAAGAGCAAGGTCATGAGTTTGATTCCCGGGACCAGAAAAAAAAAATTTTTTTTTTAAACTTTTATTATTTATTTATTATTTCAAGTACTGGGCATTAAACACAAGGCCTTTGCACTGAGCTACATCCCCAAACTTTTTTTTTTTTTTTTGGAGACAGTGTTTTCCTAAGTCACCAGGTCAACCAGGCTTGGCTGCAACTTGAGATCCTCCTTGGCTCAGCCTCCTGGAGTGCTGAAACTATAAGCATGCAGTACCAAACCTCGTGGAGTTTTGAATCTTATGTGTAAGGTTGCATATGTATACTTACTGCTTTTTTGTTTGTGTGTGGTGCTGGGGTTTGAACCCAGGGTCTCAAAAGTGATAGGAAAGCACTCTTTCTGTGAGCTACACATCAAGCTTTTCCTTTAAAATAAAATCTTCATTATTGGCTCATTTTTTCTGAAGAGGGTTTGTTGTATGTTGTGTCCTTTAATTCTGACCATAATCCAATAATTCTTCCTCTCCTGTTGTCTGTATGGTTGATAAACCTACCTTTTATATCTTTAGTCAAGTGACTGATTTAAAAATCTTCAACAGGGGCTGGGAGTATAGCACAGTGGTAGAAGACTTGCCCACCATGTGCAAGATACTGGGTTCAATCCCCAGCACTGTAACAATAACAGTGATAAAAACAACTTCAATAGGACTTGATGGCATGTTGTTAGATATTTACTTACATTTTGATGAAGACTCCATAGTCATTTCATTGTTGGCATTAAACTAACCAACACATCTGCCTAATTTTCCAATGGTCTGATGTGTATGCATGTATATGGTAGGTTGGGATAACAGGTGTGTTTTAGTTTGTGTCCCACTGCTACAATAAACTACCTGAGCCTGGGTACTTCATAAAGAATAGAGGCTTGCCAGGCATTATGGTAGATGCCTGTAATCTCAGTACTTGGGAGGCTGAGGCAGGAGGATTATTGGGAGTTTGAGACCAGCCTGGGCTACAAAGTGAGCTCAAGGCCAGCCTGAGCTGCATAGTGAGACCCTGTCTTAAAAAGCCCAAAAAAGAAAAAAAAGAAAAGAGCCTTTCTTAGCTCACAACTTTGGAGATTAAAGTTCAAATAACATAGTGCTGACCATCTGATGATAGCCTCATAGCAGATGAAATCATGGTGCAATCAAATTTGAGGAAAGGTCACATGGAAAGACAGACAGGAAGCCAGAGAGCAGGGAGGGGCCAGTCTTGCTCTTTTGTAAGAATCACCCTTTCAACAATTACCTCACTGTAAGAAGTATACATTAGTTCTTTCTAAGGGCTGTGCCCCCCAAAGACCCAGACATTTTCCACTAGCTTTCACTGTTTGAAGTACTGTCACCTCTCACCATTCTCACACTGGGAACCAAGCTTCTAACATATAAACCCCTGAGGATATCTCATATCATATGTATACGATAGCAAAATGGTGGGAAGAACCTTGTAGATCATTAGATTTTCTGCCTGAAAGTTCATTTTTTTCATACAGTAGTTAACACAGTAATCTTAAGGAAAAAAACTTTTTCACTTGGAATTATTCATAAATGGCTAAAGATGAGATAATAAATAGACATACAAATAAAGTGTGATGTTTATTTTTAAATCTCTTTTGGAAAAATCCTCTGTTACATTGAATATTGTTAGAGGAAAAGCGGATCATTTAACCTAAAGTCTTGTTAGGATTAAGGGAAATTGTTTACAATTGAACTTGTTTTTTTCCTTCTTGTATTATCTCTTTTATTCATTTGGATTTATTCTGTTAACTAAGGAAAAGTTTAATTTTTTTTCCTCAGCTTGCTGAGCTAAAGCAAGAATGTCTTGCACGTGGTTTGGAGACCAAAGGAATAAAACAAGATCTCATCAACAGGCTGCAGGCATATCTTGAAGAACATGGTGAGTACTCTGTAAAGTCAGGATGATGTGAGGGAGCCGGATGTGGTGGTGCAAACCTGTAATCTCAGCACCTGGGAAACAGGCAGGAGGATTGCCACAGGTTTGAGGCTGGCCTAGGCTACATAGTGAGTTCAAGGCCAGCCTGAACTACATAGCGAGTCTCAAAAAAAAAAAAAAAATGATGCGAGGTGATCAATTTTTAGCCTCTGCTGCTTAGAAGCTTTCTTCTGAGGAGCCTTTTTAAAATTTTTTTAAAATTTTGAGGAAAAAAATCCCCAAATATCAAAACAAGATAATAGAGTAGCAGTGGTTAATACATTGCATATTGTTATCTTTAAATTAGTTACTCAGAGTAATATAGACAAATACAAAATATAGGCATTTAATTTTCCAGGCAATATTAGCACAAACCTTTCTTTTCAATGAAGTAAGAGAAATTAGTAGTATAACTGTCTTATATATATATGTACATATATATGTATGTGTATTTTTTTTTTTGTTTTTTGGCCTTCCCCTTCCATCTTTTCTTCTTTTCCCCCATCCTAGTTTTTCTTTCATTTTGAACAATTTCTTCCCATTTTACAATATCTGTTGTACATTTTGGATCTTACTTACTCTGTCAGCTTCTCATATTAGGGAGACAATACAATATTTACATGTGAGTCTGGTTTATTTCACTTATGATTATGGTCTTGAGTTGCATCCATTTACCTATAAAAGTCTCCAATTTATCCTTCTTTATGGCTGAGTAGTCCTCCATTGTATTAAAAAAATTTTTTTAGAAGCCTTCTTTTAAGGTCATTGTTGCATGTAAGCTTTTGATTAACAACGTCAAGGAAACTATTGTTGGTCATCCAAAGTAATGATTATAATACAAAAAAATACAATAAAACCTTGGTTGGCAGGCATAATTCATTCCAGAAACATGCTTGTAATCCACAGCACTTGACAGTAAATATATCAAAGCAAATTTCGCCGTAAGAAATAATAGAAACTCAGATGATTCATTCCACAACCTAAAAGTACTCATAAAAGTGATTATAGTACTGTAATGCAGTACAAAACTATAAAACACAAAGTACAAACAAAAATAAGCAAATTATCCTGCTCTTACCTTTGAAAGCCTTAATGGGTGTTGCGAAGGAGGTAAGAGAGACGAGGGTTATTGTGAAGGGTGACTTGCACTATCACTGATGGGATCACTGCTGTTTGTTGGCTCTCTAGCTCTTTTGTGGGGTTGTTTTTGTTTGTTACTTTGTTTTTTTGAGACAGGGTCTCACAATGTAGTTCAGGTTGGCCTTGAACTCACTATGTAGCCCAGGCTGGCCACAAACTTGTGGCAATCCTCCTGCCTCAGCCTCCCAAGTGCTGGGATCACAGGTGTGTACCACCATGCCCGGCCTGTTTGCTTTTAGAACACTTGCACAGAACAGGTTATTGGCAATGTAAGTTTTTTTTACTCTCTTTTTTAAAAGACATAGTTTTACCTCAACTTTTGTGTGTGTGTGTGTTTTGTTTTTGCTTTTTAAAGAAAAGGTCTTACCATGTTCTTCAGCCTGATCTTGAATATTTCAGTGTATCATTTAAAAGTTAGCATGGTAATGCAAAAAACATTAGGCTGAAAATTTGGAAGGTTTAAGTTTTATACTTTGTTTTGGTTGTTTTTGTGGTCCTGGGGATTGACCCAGGGTCTTGTGCATGCTAGGCAAATGGCTGTGCTACTGAGCTACACTCCCAGCCCAAAAGGTGTAAGTTTTAATTCCTTTTATGCTAGAAACTTATTAAGTAATTTAGGACAGTAACTGTTGACATGGCTAAAGGTCTGTTGCTGTGGACCCTTGCAGTCTATAAACCGTAATCTGTAGTTCCTCCTGATTAGACATTTTAAATTCTGCCTTTTAAAAAATAAAACAAAGTGGGCATAGTGGTACATGCCTGAAATCCCAGCTACTTGGGAAGCTGAGGCAAGAGGATTCTAAGTGTAAAGCCAGCCTGAGCAAACTAATAAGACCCTGTCTCAAAAATAGTAAAACGGTGAGGCTATAGCTTAGTGGTAGAGTGCTTGCCTAGCACATGTGTGGCCTCTTGGTTTAATTCCTAGTACCGTGAAAGAAAGAAAAAAAAAACAACCCAGCTTCATTAAGGCATATTACCCTCCCAGATTATATAAATCCCTTCTCTAATTTTTATTTATTCCCTTTTATTGCCATTACTCATTTCACTTCCTTCCAACTCACTTAGGCATCCATTCTCATCATGTTTGTTTGTTTCCAGCTCTTTTTAAAAATGTTTTATTTTGAGACAAGATCTTGCTAAGTTGCCCAGGCTGGGCTCAAACTTTCCAACCTCCTGGAGTGCTGGAATTATAGGCATGTGCCACCATGCTCAGCCCCAGTGAGTTTTACGTATAGTTTTTGTCTTGATTCCTATAAACCACATAGTGTTTGGTATAGTAGTTTCATTTATATAATTGGTAATGAGGCCGTAGCGTTATTTTATTTCTCTTTTTTGCTAAGTATTATGTTTTTTTAAAGTGGTATCTATGTGAGATGAGGTTATATAGTCATCTAATTTATTACACTTCTGCATTTACACAGTATGATTGAAATATGCGGTATTTAAATTTTTAAAAAAATTTTGCATTAAAAGACACACTGACACTAATCCCCCTCAGAGACTGCCCCCACTTGCTTCAGACGTACTTATCCCATTGTTCTTGCCACTTTCTGAAGCAGTTCTGAAAGTCATGTTTCGTGAACGTCTTAGGAGGCGAGATAAAAAATGTGGTGAAAGCTGTTGCTGCACGACACCCAGTGGAAAGGCAGGCCTGTAAAAACATTACAGTGTCTTCATTACCTTACTTAACAGATGTGGCCCCTTACGACTTCTGGCTCTTCCCCAAAGTCTAAATGCCTGTGAGAGGTCAGCCTTTTTAATCCATTCCAGACACTGAGGCAACCATGACAGTGCACCAAAAGGCATGAAAGAAGACTTCCAGAACTGCTTCAGAAAGTGCCAAGAATGAGGGGATGCGTGTGTTCAAAGTGAGGGAAATATTTTGAAGGGGGTTGATGGCAGTGTGTC
The DNA here is from genome assembly GCF_000276665.1 of Chinchilla lanigera. Taxonomy (NCBI): domain Eukaryota; kingdom Metazoa; phylum Chordata; class Mammalia; order Rodentia; family Chinchillidae; genus Chinchilla; species Chinchilla lanigera. Next base: position 3,436,994 of record NW_004955458.1, on the reverse strand, counting down.
TTTTGCTATAGTAAATTTAAAAACATTCACTGTATTTTCTAATCATGAAAAATATGAATACAGTAATACCTCAGTTCATAAATGCTTCTGTTTGCAAGCAATTTGGTTTATACACAAAAGTATTTGGCAGAATTTTACTTCTGTCCACAAACCATGTTGGGAGACAAACATGAATCACAGCCGTCTTCCTCACATAAACACAAATGCAAAATCATGAAAATCCCCAAAATCGGAAAAAAAACGGAAGTTTATAAATGGAGGTGTCACTGTATAGCCACTACATTTTATAATTCATCCGGTGGTAGATACCTGTGTTATCTCCAACGCTAAGCTACTATAAGTAATACTACTACTTATTATAATAATGTTAATGCTTTATGTGTGTAATAGTATACGGTGTACTAATAATGTGCTTGTGTGTGTATATAGTGTGCTATCAGTATATAAACTATATACTCTGCTATCAGTAGATAATATTATTCTGAATTACTGTTATTTTCGTACGTTCCTGTGAGAGTCTTTCTGGGTATACACCCTGGAATGGGATTGGTAATTACTATATATTCATAAGTGTACATGTACTTAATATGACTGGACAATGCCAAATTATTTCCCAGAATTTTTACTTATTTATTATTTTTGGTTTTTTGAGACAAGAGTTTTCCCATGTAGTTCAGGCTGGTCTTGAATTTACTCTGTATCTCAGGCTGGCCTCGAACTCACACTGGTCATCCTACCTCAGCCTCCCAAGTGCTGGGGTTACAGGTGTGCACCACCATACCTGGCTTGGAATTTCCTCTTAAATCTTCTCTCATATTACCAGTACATCAAGGTTCTCATATCTCCACAAACCTAAATTTGGCATTATCCTATCAAGCGGACTGTTTCTGCTAATTTCTTATTTTAACTTACTTTTCTCTATGAAAATAGTTTAAATGTTTTTGGTGTTCATGGTTCCTTTTTTTTTTCTTTTTAAGACAGGATTTCCCTATGCAGTTCACATTGGCCTTGAACACACTTTGTAGCCCAGGCTGGCCTCTAACTCATAGCAGTCCTTCTGCTTCAGCCTCCCTGAACGTTGGGATTACAGGCGTGCGCCACCGTGCCCGGCCTCCTGCCTCAGCCTCATGTTCCTTTACCCAGTTTTCTCTTGATTCGCATCACTCACTTGTCAGTATGTAGGCCTTCTTTTTTTTTTTTTTAACAGTGATTTTCTTGTTCTTGTTTTCGTTTTTTTTTAATTTGTTTTGAGACAGAGTCTCATTATGTAGTTTAGACTGGCCTTTAACTTTCAGTAATCCTCCTGCCTCAGCCTCCTGAGTGCTGGGATGACAGGTGTGTGCCACCATGCCAGTCGACTTGTTTTTTAAATAAATCCTTCCCCGTCACTGATTCTCAAGGATATTTTTTCATAATTACTTCTTAAATTAATTTTATAATGTGACCTCATCACATTTAGTTTTTCAGTCCACATGGAATTCACCTTTGTACTAAAGTTAGATAGAGATCTGGTTTTGTCTTCTCCAAATGTAGTGAGTTTGCTATTCTTCCTTCATTATTGATTCTGATTTTTGGAGAACAAGTTGATTATAATTTTAGCCTTAGCACAGTGATCAATATGGTTTATAGCAAGAGTTGACCTGAATATTTTAATATTCTTTAGCCGAAGAGGAGGCAAATGAAGAAGATGTACTGGGAGATGAAACAGAGGTGAGTTGGACAGAGTAACATTAGTCGCTGGCCTGGCAATATGCCACTGCGTTGACCGTGCTTAACGTCAGTCGTTAGATGCTAATGTATTAGGGAAGTCTGTGAGGGGAGTGAAGGTCCTGTGAGACTGGCTCATGTTGGAGCTCTGATAATCTTGTGTAGATGAGTATACTGTTGTTTTTTGTTTTTTGGAGACAGGGTCTGACTATGTATCTCAGTCTGGTCTTGAACTTGCAGTCCTCCTGCCTCAGCCTCCTGAGTGCTGGGAGATGAGTATTTACTCTTGATTTACATTAACCTTGTTGTTTCATTTGGTTTTAGGAAGAAGAACCAAAGCCTGTAGAACTGCCTGTCAAAGAGGAAGAACCCCCTGAAAAAACTGTTGATGTGTAATTATCTCTTTTATAATCTAAATGTAGAGCAGACAGTTCTTCTTTTACTGGGTTCAGAGTTCACTTTGTTTTACCTTTGTTCTCATTGTTCTTCTCATTTCTGATTAAATTGTACATTTTCAGAGGTGTCTACTTCAGATACATGAAGCAAAGTTGTTTTTCTCCAAATTCTGTAGTAGGTAGTTGGAACCAGGTGACTTCAAGCCAAAACACAATTTAGTTTTTCCTAGCCTTTGTTCTTTTGCAGGATCACCAAAATAGATTATTCTGTGTTAGAATCTGTATGATTCTCTATTCTGTTAACGCTCCTAAATTCTGTAAACTGTTGTCTTTACTGAAAAGTGTGAAACTGTATATAAAGAATCTCGTTAGAGAGGAGTTTTGGGGTAGAGGTAGTGTCTCTCGTATAACCCTGTGCCTGTGTTCTCTTCCTTTTTGCAGGAGGGGAGGGTGACTGTTACAGTAGAAAGTGGATCTGTCTGTTCAAGCTATCCCACAAAGTTGATGTTAAACTTCAGTTATTTGGGACTCTTGCCACAATTGTCTGACCATTTTGTATTATAGCAAACTAAGAGCAGTTGAGTCCCTCTTAACATTTTTGTTCCTTATAGCTGTACTAAAGGCATGTAATTATAAAAGGCAATGTAGGGCTTGGGGATTTCGCTCAGCGGCACAGCGCCTGCCTGGCAAGCATGAGGTCATGAGTTCGATTCCCGGTACTGGAAAAAAAAACAAAAAAAAGAAAGTGGCAAAAGGCAATGTATGTAAAAGTCATATGTTACATAGAGGAGTATAAATTGAAAATTAAATGCCTCTTGTGTCTATCTCTGTTAGAGTTTTTGGAGATTTTTTTTTTTTTTTAGTGGATCCTTTTTGGATATTTAACTGTGTATGTGTGTGTGTGTTCATGTAATAATAATTTCTTTTTCCCCCTGGTACTTTGGATTTCAACCTGAGCTGAGCAAGAACTCTACCACTGACCTATATTCCCAGCCTTTTTTTTTTTTTTTTCTTTTTCTCTTTTTGGAGACAGGGTCTTGCTATGTATAGTCCATGCTGGCCTTGAACTCAAGGCAGTCCTTCTGCCTCAGCCTCTTGAATGCTGGGATTACAAGTATGAATTACCATGCCTGTCACCAGCCCTTTTTAATTTTTATTTTGAAGTAGGGTTTCATTAAGTTATATAAGCTGGTCTGAAACAAAAGATTTTCCTGTCTCAGCAACCTCTGGAATAGCTGGATATGCGGCACCATACCTGAGTAGGACTTTATTCTCTCTAGATGTTAGAAACACTCTATTCTGTACAGTAATTCCTTTCATCAGTGTTCTGTTTGTAGATATTCAGATTACTCATAAAAGCAAAAACAAAAAAAAGTACTGTATGTCTTATCCAACTGTTTTTGTACTTACGAAGTATGTCCATAGGATAAATTCCTAGCATGAGATTTACTATATCATAGGGAATGAACATTTAACATTTTAATAGATTTTGCCAGATACTGCTTTGTAAAGCCATCATGTTTGTTATTATTTTAAACTTTTTTGTTGTTAGAGCTTGAACTCAGGATCTCATGCATGCTAAGCATCTGCTCAGTCAATGAACTATATCCTTAGTCCCCCATTATAGGATTATAATTCAGTACAGTGCCATGAGAAAATGTCTTGGTGGAAAAGATAAAAAACATGCCTGGCCAGGCATACTGGTGCATGCCTGTAACCCCAGGCCTCCAGATGCTGAGAGGGAGTGGATTTGTGAGTTTGCAGCTAGCCTAGGCTATATAGTGAGACCTTGTCTCAAAAGACCAAAACAAATAAAACAGAGGTGTTTTGAGGACTTGGACAAGGAGGACTAATGAGTATAATGATAATTTGCTTGTTTGGGTTAAAATTAATGAGGTTTGAAAATTTTAGAAGTTGATTATGCTTAGCATATGTGAAATTTGTAATTCTCTTATTTGGGGGGGTTTATTCTATTGATAATTTCTTTTGGGGGGGTATGGGAATCGAACTCAGGACCTTGTGCTTGCCAGGCAGGCACTTATGCCACTGAGCTATATCCCCGGCCCTTATTGATAAATTTTGAAACAAAGAAATGCAAAGTGTGTGGAGGCGGTAGTTTTGATTTTTAAAGGGATGGTTGTAGTAGTTAGATTAAGTATGTTCAGCAAGATTCTGGGTTCCTGTAGTTCGTGGAATATTTCTTGTATGTAACTGGGTAGGAGAAAATACTGTCAGTGAAGAGTGGAAATTTCCCATAAGTCCTAGAATGTGGTGTGTGTTTATTTCCTGTTACATTGTGCCTGAGAGAACTGGAATCTGGTAGGAAGACGCTTCCTGTTTCGGATTCCCTTTTTTGCCATGAAGTCTACTGCAGGGATTGTGTTTCAGGATGAGAATGTGGAGGAAGTCATTAGCAGGGGAGAGTGGGGAGGACTGCTCTCTTAATGACATTGGACTTCAAATAAAACATTAAACTTCTGAGCCTTTTTTGCCTGACCACGACAGACAAGGCTGGAAAGGAGGTAGGGATTTCTTTAAAAGTCAGAATTTTCAGGCCTGCCTTAGGTCCTTTGAATATTCAGAAGAAAATTTCCTTGCCTTATCTTTGTCCAGAAGTTCTGCACAAACGTGTCTGTTTCTGTTTTGATTTTTCTTCAGTCCAGGCGGTAGTCTATTGTAGGACTTAGTTATGGTCAGCAGGGGGCACCCGTTGCTTGTCTGTCAGGGGCCCTCCAACAAAGAATAGAGAGGGTAAGTTCCTGTTCCAGAATTGCTTCCTCTGAAGATGTCATTAAACCATTACTACCTTTCAGAGCATCAAATGGGAAAAGTGTCTGGGATATTGGAACAAAAGCCGCCCATGTCTCTAAATGAGGGACCTTAATGAGACTGGTTATGACCCACGGTTTTATGGGAGTTGTTTGGTGGAGAGTTAATGCCCTTCCATTTATTCTGGTACTTCCGAACTTTGTCTCCCATCCCTGTGGTCTCTCTTTTGTTTTGCCTTAACCCTTTTGACTGGTAACTTACCATGTTTTCCTAATTCAAACCCCCCTTATACCTTTTTCCCACTCCCTTTGGCATTTTTATTTGTTCCACTTTGTTTCAGCTAGAGCTGGGGTCCTGTGGGAGAAATAAGGCTTTTGTAAGAGGAGAAAATCAGAGTTTAAAGAGTACTCATTAAATGTTATTGTGATGAAAATTGAGAATTGAAGAGATGATCATTAGTCTAAAAGTAAATTTCAAGTTTCTAAAAGCAAATGAAATGATTTCTGGTCTCCTTTGCATGTTTCTCTGAGCCCAATATGTTTAACCGGCTCATTTCCTGATTACTTTCTTATACCTTAGCTAAAGTAGTTTACTACTATTTGAGCTCATCTCAGTAGATGAGAGTTCAGGAAACTAGAATTCTAATGAACTTCATATTTTCTTGAATTAAGGGGTAGCAGAGGGAGGCAGAGGATAAGACTTAGGTAAATTCTAAATGTATTTCTAAGGTTTTGGCTTAGAATATCAGTTAACTGATTTTTAAAAATCTTTTCTAGGGCGGCAGAGAAAAAAGTGGTAAAAATTACATCTGAGATGCCACAGACTGAGGTATGTATTCTGTTCCTTAATGGAATAGTCTTCATTTCTGTTTCTTACCCTTTTTTAGGTCTGCATCGTCATTTTAAACTTTTTATTTGTAAATAAGCTACTAACAAATTTTGGTGTTGATTTCCCTACCAGCTACTATTAAGAAAATATTTGGACTACTTTTGGAGTTGCAGTCTTTTTGTATATGATTCTGTAGTCTTAATGGTAACTCTAATATGTTTACAAATCTAGGTTAGTTTGAGTGAATTGTGCCTTGGAAAAGTAACATTGATATATCTCCCTCTTAAATTGTTACTTGCCTACAGATGAGATTCAGATTTCTTTGAGTTTTGTCTTGAGATCTCTGAAACCAGGTTTCAGTTGAGATCTTGTGCTCGGTTTTGTGCCTTCAAAGTAGAGAATCATTAGACTCTTTCAGAATGCCGTGAGACAGTGCTGCCTCCTTTCTCATTGGAAGAAGTCACTACGTGTTAAGGCAAACTATTTCTTTTATCTCTGGTCAAAGGTAAACCATAGTTTTTATGGTCTTGGGTTCATGCATAAAATAGGTTTTATTTTATTTCTTTTGTTCTTGAAGGCATGAATTAATGAGTCTTTTTTTGTGTTTGTGCTCTGGAAAACAGCTGTTTCATTTAGCCCTAAGATGGGTACAACCTGGTATCTTCCAGAATTATCAGTATTTTAAGTCTAGATTTTAAGAAATTACTTTGGCTGAGCGTGGTGGCACATACCTATCATCCTAGTGTTGCAGGAGGCTGAGGCGGGAGGATCATAAGTTCAAGCCCAGTTAGGCAACTCGTGAAACCTGTCTAAAAAATAAAAAGAGGTAGGGATGCAGCTCAGTTCAAAGATCCTGGGTTCAGTTCCCAGTATCTCCCCACAAAAATGAAAAGACAAGAAAAAACGTTAATCCTGATATTAAGGTACCATCTCTAATCAACTTGTTAAAATCAGAAATTGAATTTTTCTCCTCTTTTGTCTGTTACCACTCAGAGAATGCAGAAGAGAGCCGAACGATTCAATGTACCTGTGAGCTTGGAAAGCAAGAAAGCTGCTCGGGCAGCCAGGTGAGTGTCTGTAGCCCTTTGGACCTGAGATACTAGTGGTATGAAAGTAGAGCTGCGACCCTGTGTCTACGCTTTGGGTGTAACTTGATTTTCAGTAGAATAGTGGCCCTGCAGAAAGAAAATAAACGTTTTTGACCCCATTCAACACATCTCTGGTGAGACGGTAAGGTAGTTATAGCATGGGCTCTATCATTAAGTGGGGTGTTTTGTAATGGATGGAAATCAGAAATGGTCTGCTGCTCCTCACTCTGACATGGCTTTCTGTAGCTTTGTCTCTGGACTTTTGGTGAGAACAGAGTGAAGCTCTTTCAGGGGGTTGTTAGAATTAGCTAATGATCGCAAAGCTCGAGATCACAAGCGCGGAGTGTCACGTGTACACTTGGCACGGAGACGGACAGTCGGGAGTGTGAGCCCCTTCCTAAAGTTTCACTTGTTTTTTTTTTTCCTACAGGTTTGGGATTTCTTCAGTTCCAACAAAAGGTAAGAGTACAGACATGCTTCCCAGAAAGTTATCTTCATTTTCTTCTTTCCTGGCATAACAGATTTCATTTCTCCAAATTAAGGTAAAAATTATTAGCTATGGAAGTTTGTAGGAGGTTATAGCATTTGCCTTTTTGGTTTAAATAAAATTGTACTTAAACCTTCCTGGGCAAGTAAGAGGAGGTTCTGAAATTAGAATAGAAGGAGGTGCCAACGTATGTCTTCCTTAGACATCTTCAGAGAAGTTTCCAGTACCTTATTTACTTATTATAGTGTCCTGTCAGCATTTTTTCGTTTTGTTTTTTGAGACAGTGTCTTGCTATAACATTCAGGCAGGCCTTGAACTCAACTGTGTACTGGCCTCAAACTCACAGCACCCTTCCTGCCTCAGCCTCCTTTTTTTTTTTTTTTTGTACTGGGAATTGAACCCTGGACCTTGTGCTTGCCAGGCAGGCGCTTATGCCACTGAGCTACATCCCCGGCTACTGTCTTAGCCTCCTAAGTGCTAGGACTATAGGCATGCGCCACCATGCCCAGCTGCCTAAAATATTGTATACCTATTTAGTGCTGTGGGTTACTGTAAGTGGTAAAGGGAACAGAGTATCTCTTATCTTAACAGTTTTACTTCAGGAACTTACAAGGTAATAATCTTGGATGTGCTCATCTGCTTAGCCTTGAAGATTGTCACAGCATTATTTGTAGTTATCAGTAACTGGAAACAACCAAATGTGCAATACAGAATTGGCTAAATAGGGGGCTGGGGATTTAGCTCAGCGGCACAGCACCTACCTTGCAAGCGCAAGCTTGTGAGTTCGATTTCCGGTACTGGAAAAAAAAAACAGAAAACAAAACAGAATTGGCTAAATAAATGTGTGCCATAGTATAGCAGACTCTATTGTCTTAGAAATATTTTAAAATATTTGTCAGAAAACTGCTAAGTGAAAAAACAGCTTCCAAAATTGTATTAAGTATGTTCCTATTTTATTCATAAAAGTGTGCATGTATGGATGAGGTAAAAAGATTAGAAGGGCATATATTAAATTCTTAATACACAATATTTCTGGTAGAATTTTAAGTGACTTCTTCTTGCTTGCTTATATTTTATTTTTTCTCTAATTTTTAAATTTTTTTTTTTTTTGGTACCGAGAATGCTTGTGTTTTTAGAAGCTATTTAGCTGGGCATGGTGGCTCATGCAGGTAATCCCAGCACTCGGGAGGCTGAGGCAGGAGAATCGCTGTGAGTTCGAGGCCAGCCTGGGCTATAAAGTGAGCTAACGGCCAGCCTGAACTGCATAGTGAGACCCTGTCTCAAAAAGACCGCCCCCCCCAAAAAAAAAGCTGTTTAATGCATATGTATTATTTTATAATTAGTTACAGGAAACACTTACTGTTTTTTTAAGAAAAAGAACATAGCATCCTGGCTTGATGGTGCATGCCTGTAGAATTGCTGGTTTGAGCCTAGCCTGGGGCAGTTTAGCAACTTGATGAGTGAGAGCCTGACTTAAAAAAGGGCTAAGGATGTAACTCAGTGAAAGGCCCTGAATAAAACCCAGTACTGCAAAATAAAACAAAACCAAATTTTAAAAATATAGCCCCTGTTCTGAATTAAAAATTTAAAGCTGGGTGTGGTGGTGCATACCTGTAATCCCAGCACTCAGGAGGCTGAAGCAGGAAGATCCCCGTGAGTTCAAGGCCAGCCTGGACTACATAGCGAGACCCTGTCTCAAAAAAAAGAAAATTTAAATATTGTCTCCTAATCTAGTCTGGTCTTCCTAGTCACCTGTCAGTTTTTAGTGTGTTGAGAAAATGTCCCCCAATGATCTTGTAGTATTTTTTGGTTGACTGGTTAGTTGGTTTTTTGAGATAGAGGGTCTCACTGTGTAGTCCAGATGGACTATGAACTTGCAGAGATCCTCTTGCCTCAGCTTCCCAAGTGTTAAGATAGGTATGTGCCACCACACCAGGCAATCTGAGAATTCTAACTGGAGGTTGAGTCCAAGGCCTTCACATTGAGCTATACCCTCCTGCTCGCCCTTTTTGTATTTGTTTTGGGATAGGGGCTCAGTAAACTGCCCAGGCCTGGCTTGCACGTTGATCCTCATACCTCGGTCTCCCAGAGTGCTAGGGTACCAGTCATAAGACTGAAATTACTTAAAATGAATTCTGGAAAGTATGAAATAAATAATTATCGACTAGCTGGGCAAAGTGGCACACGCCTATAATCCCAGCACTGGGGAGGCTGAGCCAGGAGGGTGTCTGTGAGTTCGTGACCAGTCTGGGTTACATAGTGAATTCAAGGCCATCCTGAACTGCATAGCAAGACCCTGTCTCAAAAATTAACAACACTGCCCAGCAAGTACAAGGTCGTGAGTTCGATTCCTGGTACCGGAAGAAAAACAAACCAAGAAAAAAAAAATCAACAACAACAAAATTACTGACTAGTTCAGGATTAGGCCTGTAAGTTTTTCTCTTTCTCTCTCTTTTTTTTCTTTTGGAAGACGAAGTTTCACTATGTAATTCAGGCTGGCCTTGAATTTGTGGTGATCCTGCTGCCTCAGCCCCCTAAGCACCAGGATTATAGGCGTGTGCCATGACACCTGGCTGTTTTTTTTTTTTTTTTTTTTTTTCTGGTTTTTCTCCGGTACCGGGAACCGAACTCACGACCTTGCACTTGCCAGGCAGGCGCTTTTGCCGCTGAGCTAAATCCCCAGCCCCCACCTGGCTGTTTTATTTGTTATGTACATGTGTGTGTAAGTTTTTGTATGGGTGTTATGTTCTCATTTCTCTTGGGCACATATATCTAGTAGAATGGTTGGTCATATGGTAACTGTGTTTCGCTTTTTGAGAAACTGAAAAGTCACATGTTCACAGCAGCAAGTGTAGACGTGCTATCGACAAGTGTTTTCTGCCCATTCTTATCATCATAGGATAAAAGGATATTTGTCCCATATACTGTTTTTATGCTATTCCAATTTGATTTGAAGACTGTTGACGTCCTTTATGACTTCAAAAAATATTAAATAAAATTTTCGTTTGATTTCTTAGGTCTGTCATCTGATACCAAGCCTATGGTATGAAGTCTTTTTTCTTTTCTCCCTTGCAGAGCTAGATAGTAACTATACAGTTAGTTTTAAAGTTAGAGATCACTTTCTCCCCAAAGCAGAGAGTTCTGAGCCGTGAATTTGTTGACTATTTTCAGTACAATATTATATGTCCTAAATAAAGAAAGAAATTGTTTTGGGGTATAGAGAGGTCAGGAAAATTGGCCACATATTCTACCACATGTTTTCCATTCTACCGTGTCTCTTTTTGAAAAGATGGTTAGATTTTGTTAGCTAAAAGACAATCCCTTTGTCTTATGGAACTGGAGTTTTAAGCCTTGTCTGATGGCTTTATTTATATATTTTCGTGGTATGAGGGGTTTGAACCCACAGCCAGACAAGAACTCTACTACTGAGCTGTATCCCCAGCCCTCCAATGGCTTTAGATAATGTCGTCTTTTAACTACCGTAAGAAGATTGATAGAAGCAATTTATGAGCTCTATTTGTAGATGCTATTTTGGTATTTTTAAAATTACCTATTAAATATAAAATCACAGAGTAGAGAATGGTGGAATGGCTTGGGCCATAGTCTGCATGTTCAGAAATGGAGACATGAGTGGTAGAATATGTTCAGCCTTATGAAATCTGCTTTTGGGGATATTATTCAGTATTTTAAGTGAAGTTGAAATACTTCATTATTGTTGTTATTAATTAAAATATGCCAGATCTTATGATTGCAAGTCTTATATATACCAAGGCTTCCAAGAAAAGGGAGGGAAGAGAATCGAGTTGAGTAGTCGTGGTATACTTGAAAATGTGAGCACTGCAACTGTGTTTGTCTTTATTTGAAGGTAGAGTTAAGAACTGTTCGCAGAGGCCATTTATAGGAATTGATGATTTTGGACTGGGGTGATGGACTTGTTTAGAGGGGATGATTTATTACACGTTTGCTTTTTCGAGCAGTGTTTGGCATGCAGACTTTGATCTTCAGCCTTCCTTGGGCTCTCATCACCTTTGATGAATGAGGGAGACAGGGCTAAGTCTTTTACTACATCCCAGAAGAGGCCTTTTACTAAGTGGAGTGGGTGGGTGTTGCTTAGCTTTTGAGTTTGGGACGTAGCTGTCTTTTAATACTGAACTCAGCTTTGGACTATAGTTTCTGCCTTCTCTATTTCCTGTGTTGATTTTTAAATGTATTCCTTTATTTTTGTAGGTTAACCTGGATAAGCTAAAGGAAAGAGCACAAAGATTTGGTTTGAATGTCTCTTCAATCTCTAGAAAGGTAATGTAGACTGGGTGAAAGTGCTGTTTTTGCAATACTAGCACCGCTTGGGGGACTGTCACAGACTGGAAATAACACTCCTGGGAATGTGGCTGGCTACTCCGCACTTCATTTCAGAAGATCTTTTGAACACTTGTGTCACCTTCCTCTCTCTGAGTGTTAGTTACATTACAGGAACCGTTTCATTATTGTGTTCAGCAGTGCTTTCACCCAAGCCGTTAAAGCATAGTCTGTATTTCTCTTGGTTAGGATGTTGAATACAGTAGTGTTAAAACTTATTGCGTATACTTCTTATGATATAGGCACAAGGAAACTTAAATAATAAGGCATGTCTATAATGCTGGTAGTGTCTAAGAGCCCAGAGGATTTTAAGCTTGAGCCCAGCCTGGGGAATTTAATGATATACTGAGACCCTGTCTCAAAAGATAAACAAGGAAGGCTGGTGATACAGCTCAGTGGCACAGCACCTGCCTGGCAAGCACGAGGTTGTGATTTGATTCCTGGTACAAAAACAAAAAAGTCACCAGGATATATGTAGGTGTTGCGTTCTTTTCAGTAAATGTAAAGGTATCCTGTGAACCTTTTTATACTTTATTCTTCAGCTCTGGAAAATTTTCTTCAGTTACTTTCTTAAGTCCATGTTTTCCTGAAAATAAGACCTAGTGAAAATAACGAGCCTTGAATACTAGAGATCAAAAATACCAATCCCACCTCTGGGCATGGTGGCACTCTTCTGTAATCGCAGCACTTGGGAGGCTGAGGCAGGAGGATCGCTGCAAGGTACAGAACAGCCTGGGCTACATGGTGAGTTCAAAGTCACCATGAACTACATAGTGAGACCCTGTCTTTAAAAAAAAAAATTAATTAAAAAGCCAGCCCTAGTTATTCTGCCATTACTGTTCTCTTGCTTAGTGTCTACTCTGTAAGGCAGGGAAGGCAAGAATAGGCTGATTGGGGCTGATTTTTTTGATCCTTAGTTTTCAAAGCTGATTTTTTTTTTCTGGTTAAGTCTTATTTTCAGAGAAATAGGGGATTTTTATCTCAGCTCCATTTGCTTTGCCCTGTTTCAGGTATTCCTATTAAGTATCAATATTATCTCGTGGACAGGCCCTCTGCTTTTCTCTTTTTCTCCTTTTTGTATCTACATTTCTTTGGCCTTTTCCTCTGCATTCTGTGAGAATTTTTGTTTTGTGTTCATTTCGGATGAGATTGGGTATGTTCAGGGTGGTATGGCCATTGTTTAGCATTTATTTCAGCAATTTTACTTTGTGACTGACCCTGTTTGCATGCCTCCTTTAATTCTCATAAAATCCAAGAAATCTTCCATTTGCTCTAATACCACCTGCTTTATAATTAATCGTATACTGCTAATGAACTCTTTTATAAGATGTTCAACACTTTCTAGCTTATCTATAGAAACCAGTACCTGTTTCAAGAGGAGACATTTTTCTGATTACATAGCTTGGTTCCTTCTGAACTGTTGTGTTATGACCTTTTCAATGACCTGTCTTCACAGTGGAGTCCAGAAACAGAGTATATGATTCATTCTTATTTATTTATTTATTTATTTATTCAGACAGACAGACAGACAGACAGGGTCTTGCTATGTAATTCAGGCTGGCCTCAAACTCTGGGCAGTCCTCGGCAGTCCTCCTGCCTCAGCCTCCCTAGTGCTGGGATTATAGGTGTGTGTCACCATACCCACTTTAGTATATGATTCTTAAGCCATGTAACTTAACTGGGAAGAATTATGATAAACCAGAAGTCATTTGTGTTGTGCTTGATAGTGAAGGGGATGGGTGCCTTGGATCTGTGGGTCCCTGTTTCACATCTGTCTCCCCTAAACCCCTTTTTCTGGCCTTGGGATTTGAATAAAGGTCTTCCTATTGCTAGGTAAGGTTTGACCGCTGACCCACACCCCAGCTGTTTTCTTTTTTAAAAAAATTTTGAGACAAGTTCTCACTAATTTACTAGATTGGCTTCAAACTATTGAGTGATCTTCCTGCCTTAGCCACCTGCGTGCTGGGATCACCATGCCCAGTAAATTTTTTAATACTTGTAGAAAATATACGTCTTAGTTACTTTTCTCATTGCTGAGAGCAACACCCAGAGTTAAAGGAGGAAAGGTTTATTGTAGCTCACAGTTTGTAGAGGTTTCGGTTCATGATTGGCTGGCTCCAAGGCAGGGTGGCGTGGCAGAGGAGCATCACAGAGGAGAAACAGTTCATGACAGGCACAAAAGCAGTAAGTGACAGCAGCTCTCTTTCTGTTGCTTGTATTCTATCCAGGCTACCTGGCCTGAAGGAGGGTGGCACCGAGACCCAAGGTGGTGGACCCTTAATCCTAGCATCACGCCATGAATCAATCCTAGTGTCACATCCTTAATCCTAGCATCACATCCTCTCGCTCCAACTCCCTCTCAAAAGCTCTACCTATGACAGCACAGGCTTTGGGGAGACATCTAGATACAAGTCATAAGATTATATAAACAGTTGCAGGAGTAAATCTGGAAGGACAGAAATTGGAAAGGGAATAAGAGATAAAAGCAGTTTCTCTTTTCAAGTAACTTTCCCTGTAGAATTTAGTGTTCTGTATCTAGTTGCAATCCTGAGATTGCAACTGACCACTTTCTCCATTGAGAGTTACCTATTCCAAGCCTTGTGCTTGTCTGTCGCTAGAGGTAAGTTGCTACCACATACTTGGTTGGCCAGAGCTTGTGATATCATTATGCATACACGTATAGGATGGCGAGGTTGGCACATTTCTGTCGACGTCCTTGTGGAGTTCTGGGTTCCAGTACAGCCGGTAAAGTTTGCCCACTTTTCTTTCTTTTTTATAGTTCTCTGGACACAAATTTCAGTTTGGTATGGAACAAATAATGAGAGTAATACAAAGATCTCTCTTTCCCATCCTAGTATTCTGAACAAGACAGTGGGAAACCCATCTCCTATTCATACCTTTGCGCACGCACGCACTGTAAGTGTGCATTTGCCTGATCCAACTCCAGGCCCCACTTGCTTTCTCTTTCTCTTCAGCCTTGGCTGTGGGACAGCACACATGAATAAAGAGCAAGTGTGTGAGAGCAGATGAGCCAAGGGTCAATAGTATTTATGACTCATTTTTAATTTTATTAATTATTTTGGTGTTTTGAGAAAGGGCCTCAGTATGTAGCTCAGGTTGGCCTTGAACTCACTATGTAGCCCAGGCTGACCTCAAACTGATGGTGATCCTCCTGCCTCAGCGTCCCAAGTGCTAGGATGATAGGCGTGTGCTACCATGCCTGGTGATTTTTTTTTTTTTTTTTTTTTAAAGATAGCACAATCTGCTCATCTCTCAGTGTTTGGGGTTGACAGCCTGCACTTACTACAGATATGAGGAAACTGCGTTCCTGCTGTTTTTCTAGGCTGAGTTTTGCATGACTGCTCAGTTTTCAGCTCCATTAGTATCCTATAAACATAGGCATTGCACAGAAACTTAAAGAAATCTGGTTCCCATATTCACACCCCTCCCCATTATCGTTCCCTTTTCCCCTGCACAGTAAAAATCTGTTCATGTTTCCAGCTCAGCTCTCAGTGAATAGGATCCTGTTGGTTTAGGATAATGAGAAGTGACAGGGCAAAGAATAGCACTGGCGTTTATAGACATTTTTTACAGAAGAGGCTGTAAATTGTCCCTTCCAACTCTTTGGACTATTTGAGGATAGAATGGCATGCCTTTTCTCATGTAAGACTCACGGTGACTATGTGCTAAGAAACCTCTTACCCTCTCGAGTAAAACAAAACCCAGATAAATAAGATCTGCCTGGTTGGTTCTGATTGATCACCAGCTTCATTTTCAACCAAGTTTTGTGCTTGACTGGTTGGGGTTTTTTCCCCCCTCTGTCAGTTTTCCGTGCCTCCCAAGAAAAGTTAGTGTTTGAGTCCGTTCTTTTAGTGAAAGACAGGACTTGGCCTGACGCGAAGGAACACATCTTTAAAAGGAATAAGAATTAGATAGAGGAAATGAAGATGGTAAGCCAGTTAAACTGATACATGCTGGTCAAGATACTAGTTTTGGTAAAAACTATATAGGCTTAGAGTTGTAGCATTAACTGATGTAGCTAATTTGAGTGTATCATTTTATTTTTTTCAAACGTTGGCATACTTGGAAAGATAAATTTGGTACTTTAAGAGGTTGTAGGAAATCCATCTAAGTGGGTGGATTCAAAACAAAACAAAACAAAAACTAGCCCAGGCACTCCACACAACATTGTAGTGTGGTTGATACTCTTCTGCCTTCCCAGGAATATATAGGGCAGTGGTGGTAAACCTATGGCGTGCGTGCTGCAGCAGGCTATTCATATCATTGAAAGCTCTAAAAGGTTCACCATCACTGGATAGGGCATTTGGTACTGATTCTGATTCCTTTTTTTTTTTTTTTTTTTTTCCTGGTGCCGGGAATCAAACTCAAAACCTTGAGCTTGGCAGGCAGGCGCTGTGCCTCTGAGCTAAATCCCTGGCCCCCTTGATTCTGATTCTTGATTAGTAGTAGAAGATATAAGCATCTTGCATCTTGCTGACCTTAGTATTAGTATCTCTTTCCTTTTTTCTGTACTAGAGTACCACCAGGTTTTTCCTATGTTTGTAGTGCTTCATATAAGTAACTGTCTTAAGTTATTTTAAGGCCTGTATGTCCTGAAAAGGCTACTTTTTCTCTGGCTTGTGATTTTTGCCTGTTTTCTTCCCTCCTGACTGTGGTCTGTGTGACACAGTGTTAGAGTATAAAAAGGTTAAAAAAACTTACCTTTCCACTGACCGCTGTTTCTTGTTGAGGCTGTAGCTGGAATATTCTTGAATAGCTGCCGTGATAATTTTTATAAGCCTTTTGTATTACATCTTCATTTATTAAGTTGGGTGGAGATGAACTCTTTCAGAGTGAGAGATAGTCAGCCTTGTTTATGGAGAGCTTATCACTGATACATGTTGTGACACGCCCCCCCCCAAGAAAGCTGGGGTAAAGTCACTTCCAAGCACAGGAAAGCACCTGTTTCTTACCATACAAATTTCTTTTTTTTTTGTTTTTGTTTTTTTGTTTTTCTTCCGGTACTAGGAATTGAACTCATGACCTTGCGCTTGCCAGGCAGGCGCTGTGCCACTGAGCTAAATCCCCAGCCCCTTACCATACAAATTTCATAGTGGCTGATGGGAGAGTGGTTTCAGTTTATGCCCCTTTAGAAGGCATTCTAATTTTATATTGATTTTCTTTTATTGTGTGAAATAAATGAAGAACAGTTTTGGTTTTTCCTCTCCTTTGTTGCTGAATTTGGTGTAGAGGTTAACCATTGAAATGTGGACAAAAGAATTAAGTTCATACTGTGGATTTCCAAGTGAGTCACTAACCTTCTCAGATGGTACACAATTAGGACTTTTTAGTTGGGTATGCATGTGCAGACCTTTTTAAAAAAGAACTGGAATCCTGCATAGGAGGACATTTCCAGCGTGGAATTTAAGAGCCAAAGGGACTGTTAGTTTAAGCTATGATGCAGAGTTTCGTGGGATATTTTTAAAGGAGATGGTAGTAGAAGAATTAGGTCCCAGAATAAATGGGAAAAGTAACTTGCTGAGTAGGTTTGAGTTCTTTCCAAAAATACTCAAAGCGGGAGTGCCTTGGCCAAGTACAGAATTTAGTATTCATTATCCTTTCTCCTGGAGCGCCATGGAACTCAGAAAAATGCAGATAGTAGAATTAGATATGGGCAGAAAACGGCACTGTAGGCCCTGCTAGTCATTGTATCTGATTGATGAGGACTTTGGGGAGAACTCCCCCTTCATTCCTTGTTGTCAGTTTTCCCAAAAAAGTTGTGTTCTTGTAGCTTGGATTAGCAGGCAAAAAGAGATAAGAATTGGTTATATACGGAGTGTCCTCAACTTGGAATGGTTTGAGCAAACAATTTTTGACTTGGTGACAATGTAAAAGCAATGCACAGTCAGTAGAAACAGTACTTCAGATTTTGAAATTTGGTCTTTCCCTGAGCTGCCTTTAATTTGGTAAGATACTCTTGTCATTAGCAGCAGGTTGTAGCTCCCATTTTTCCATGTGATCATCAGGGTAAAAAGCAATGATATTCAGTAGGTTAGATATATTAAATGCATTTTTATTTAAAATGTTTTCAATTTAAGATGGGCTTTTAGGGGATATAACCTCGTGTAAGATTGCAAGTATCTGTATATGGTAGACAGAGATGACAGTTGAGAGTAGGTGTCATGGAAGATGAATTTTAGGAAGATCTAAGACCAGAGCTCACATAGTGTTCAGGATTTCTTGAGTAGTGTTTCTCAGAACATTGTAAGGCTCGACAAAAATTTAACCTCTCCTTTCAGTTTGTTTCTAATTCACAATACTTTGAAAATAAATAATATTTTCAAGGAGGTACACAGAATGTATAATTTTTTTTTCTTCTCTTCCTCCTCCTCTGTAAGATAAAAATGTACACTACTTTCCCTCTACCGGCCCAGTGGAACAAACCTTAAAGGAGTGAAGAAGGAGCTGTTTAAAGAGCACACAATAGAGGAAACTCTCTGACCTCAGTTTATCCTGTCATCTGGTTCTTCGTTTGTCCCTGCTGAGGAACAGAAGTTGTCTTTTGTCTGTAACACAAATACATCTTCACCTCCCTCTTTTCCCACTCCCCCTCCACTCACTCCTCTCACTCCCCTCTATTATGGTCCCAATCAATGATGTCATTATGTGTGCCATTCAACTGCTGTTGAACCACTTGGCTTATAGGAATTTTGAAGAGCAAAGGGGCAGAATGGAATTTTTCTTTCCTCTGCCCAGGGCTCTTGAAAATGTATTCTGATTTTAACTGGAGAAACAGGAGTGGAGTTTTTCTTTGCTTAGGTTCTCCTTCTACTCTTCCACTGTGCTCTAATCCGCAGACACGCTTTTCGTGTACTTATGTAAGAGGAAAAAATAATCGAACAAGAAATGTTAGGGTATAAATTGAAATGTTTAAACGGAAAAGTTTTTAAAATTGGGGATTAAAAGTGAAATATTTGATGCTATGTCACCATTCGTGGTTGGTGTTTTGCCGTGTTTACCATAAACTGGATACTCAAGGAGTTTCTGATAGGGGGTTAGACCTCTCTCTGTCAGGAAAGGTAGGTGGTTGAGACCACTATGCTCTTGTCCCGTTTGATGTTGTTTTTTTTTTTTTCTCTGATTTCATGTATTCAGTTTGAACCCAAAGAACAAGTAAAATCACTTGTTTCTAAAAATCACTCTTTTCTTCTGCTCAGTTCCCTACTTCCATTAATATCTTTGCATGCCAGAATCGGTGAGTTTGATTAAAAAAACAAACAGACAAGTTTTATACCTCTCTGTGATGTCTACTTTTCCCCAAGAGTCAACAGCCGGGAAAAGTGTTTCTTTTACTTTTACTTTAAATACTTTCGGTGGTTTTGCCAGTCGAGTTCCTGTGGTGAGACATTTCCTAAGGTGGCGTTTTTTGATTTATGGAAAAAAAAAAAACAAAACATACAATCAAAAAATAAAGTGAGTGTTTGAGTTTTTTAAAATTACAGTAAATGGGCCAGGTATGGTGGCGCAGGCCTATAATACCAGCACTGGGGAGGCTGAGGCAGGAGGAGTGTCACAAGTTTCAGGCCAGTTTGAACTACATAGCTAGACTCTGCTTCAAGAAACAAAACAAAATTACAATAAAATACGCATTTCCGTTAATCCCCCTAAAAATACTCCTCCTTACTTTTTTTCCCCCTCCTTTTAATGTACTTGTCCTATTGTCCTTGCCACTTTCTGAGGCAGTTCTAAAGTCTTCTTTCTTGACTGTCTTTATGAGGTGTGATCAAGGATATTGGTGCATGCTGCTGTGGAATGCGGTGTAGTGGAAAGGCAGGGCCGCGGAAACATTACAGTGAGGTGTCCTCATCTGTCTTACTCACTGGATCTGACATCATGTGACCTCTTCCGAAATCAAAATGACCATGAAAAGTAAACATTTTAAACCCATTCAGGACATTAAAGCAGCCATTACATCGCAACTAAAGACATGAACTGTTTCAGACAGTGGCAAGAATGATGGACTAGCCGGGCACAATGTCTCACACCTATAATCCCGCACTTGGGAAGCTGAGGTAGGAGATCGTCATGAGTTCAAGGGCAGCCTGAATTACGTAGGGAATCCCTGTCTGAAAAAAAAAAAAGATGAACTGAATAAGTCTGTTTGAAGTAAGGGGAGTATTTTGAGGGGGATTAATGGCAGTGTGTGTGTCACTGTATTCTTTAACAGGTGTTGACCATATTTTTTGATACTTTACAGGTTAGTAAGATACTTTTTGTTTTTGTTTTTGTCTTTTTGAGACAGGGTCTAGCTGTGCAGTTCAGGCTGGCCTTGAGCTCACTTTGTAGCTCAGGTTGGTCTTGAACTCACAATGATCCTCCTGCTTCAGCCTCCCAAGTGCTGGGATTACCAGCATGCCACCATGCCCAGCTTTAGTAAGATGTTTTAAAATCTAAATGCACACCATATTTTTTTTAATCATACCTGTTCAGGCAAATTATTTTTTAAAGCACATTATATCTGGTTGTTTACCTAGTTCAGGTGTAACATTGGTGTGACCAGTAGCTGACCTGGCTTTCATAAGTGGAACAGTATCTACTCCCAGATGCTCCCTAGCAGTGGTGAGATTTGTGCTAATGATCTGACTGAGTACTGTGTAACCATCCTAAAGCATCTGTATGGGAAGAAAGAAAATGGTACGGGCTGTTTTTGTGGGAGTTTTTGTTGTTTGTGTTTCTAGTTTTTTGGTAGAGCATTTTGTTGTTCAAAGACTCCTCATGATGTGAGAACTGTAGCAGTTAAGATACATGTTAATGCTTGAGAGTAATAGTGTTCTTTGGACTGGCGCTGATAAAAAGGGTAACACTGTGTACCTATGGTCTCAGTACAAATACGATTTAATAATTGTATGTCAGTTGAATTTTTTTGTTTGTTTTGAGATAGGATCTCGCTGTGTAGTTCAGGTTGGCCTTGAACTTACTGTCTAGCCCAGGCTCAACTCTGATTTCCTTATGTACTCAGCAAAATAGCAAAGTTGCTCTTCATGTCTAAGAATGATGATTGTAAACTAAGGTTTTTAAATATAATCCTTGAGATCCCTTGTTAAAATCTAGAAGATTGTAACTGCTTTCTTCCCTTTTTCTTGTCTCATATTTTTAAAAATCAAAAAATATGG
>NW_004955458.1:3388401-3416091 GCF_000276665.1 Chinchilla lanigera | reverse complement strand
AAAAAAAAAAAAAAAATGGTGATTTAGTTAACTAAATCTTTTCATTTTCAAAGATTCTTAGGACAGGTTATTATTCTTCAAATAAATTTTTATAAACTTATAAAAATTTATTTGAAGAATGTTCTGCATTTGGTTCATATCAGATATTGAATTCAGTGCCTGGCAGTGGAGCCCAGTGTGGTGGTACATGCCTGTAACCCCAGCTACTTGGTAGGCTGAGGCAGGAGGATCACAAGTTCTAGGCCAGCCTAGGCTACTTCTAAAGGGGGAGCCACCATGCCTGGCTCAGAATCTGTTTTTAAATATTCCAGATAAAAATACTTTTCCCAGTGGTCATTCTAAGCTTCTGAATGCTCAGGTAACTGTCAGTCTTTGCTTTTTCATTCTCTGTATATTTTTAGCTAAACCAGCATTTACCTCCACTCAAAAGTTTTAGCTTCCCTCTGTTGAGTTCTTGACATTTCTACCAAGCTCTGTATCGCTTATCGTTAAAAGCAGCTGCTTCCTGGCTTTTAAGAGAGGGAGGTGGAGACTTTTAAAAGAAACTTGGTTTGGGGGTCTCAAGTGTGAAGCCTTTATTTCCTCCACCTGCTTTGCTTTGTCCTACAGTCAGCTAGAGCAAGACTGAGGCGACCTCCTCTGAGGTCAGGAGAGGTCGGGGGAGAGCCCGATTTGGATGAGAGAAAGAAAAAGTGATAGCTAGTGTGGCAGCGAGTGTTTGGTTCTGAGTTTGTTATGCTTCAAGTCCTGTGAAGAGTTACTATTCATGATGGTCTTTAATCCTGATGTACCTTTAAAGTGCCTCGCACCCTACTGGTTCTAGGAAGTTGACTCTGATCTCACAGTTGAAGACCGCTGAGAGTAGGTGAGAGGGTCGTGCTGAGGAGGTGTCCTGTGTAGGTGTGGGGAGACAGTCGCACCGTCTCCGCCATGTTTCTGCTAAGGCCGCAACGTACCGTGCTAGTCTAGCCCATCACCTGTAGTCTGACTAAGCTGTGTGTGTTGGATTTTCGGGACCATCCGTATTCTGTGATCTGGCTGGCATAAAGCCTTGGGAGGAGACAGGTTCAGGTGGGCCTCTGAAACAGGGTAGGAGGTGAGAGCTGTTCAAACATTAAAGTGTCTCTGAGAGAAAAGACCTCAGTTGTTGCTGCTCACCCTGTGGGTGTGCAGTCAGAAGCTCACTTACCCTGCCGTGTTTCGTAACCTTTACCTCGGGAAGTCAAGGCCATGTTGTCATTAATCTGTGAGCCCTGAAAGGCCCAGACCCTGCTTTTCATCCTGCCGTTAGTCACCCAGCAGTGAGATTCAGGAAAGTTACCAGCAGGGGAGGCCCCCTCTTTTCCTTTTTGCCTCACTACATGACCTTCCTTTGGAAAAATCAGGTTGGTCTGAGAACTCTTAACATCTTACTGTAGTAATTTGTAAAAGGGGGCAGTTTCTTGTTATTTTTGCAGAATTAGGACTATTGTAGCTCGTTGTGACCTTCTCTTCCATCACTGTAGGGTAAAGACTTGTGAGGAAAAAATTAGTGGCAGTACTGAGCTTCCCTGGAATGCCCCTTTCTCCCTGTAACGCTAGCTCTGGCTCGGTTCTTCAGATTGAATTTGGTTTTTGTACATAGTGTAAGAGGGGTGATAGGTGAATTTGTTACACCAACCAGTAGCAATGCCCGACTTGGTTAATTCTTTGGTCTCAGAGAATAATGAGGATATTTCTTGAGTCTCCTCAGTATTTGGTTTGTGTCCTTCAGAATTATTGAGTTTAAATGTGCTAAATAGGCCAGGGTTATTATTCTTGGGGTCACTGCTGTGTTTCTCTTTTTTGCGGTCTAGAGTGGCATTAGTAATAAGGTGGAAGAAGGTGAATGCTTGCTTTGAACATGCAGCTGATGGGGTGGGTGCTAATTATATCAAATTGGACTCCTTTTGGCGGAACAAATAGCCACAGAACAGTCCAGGAATGGTATTCTTCATTGTATTCAGGGTAAAATTAGTAAGTTTTGAATTTGAATCTTGAAGATACAAGTTGAGTTTGGAAACAGCTAAAACTCTGTTTTGGGTTGGAGATACTGATACTGGTACTCCACTGGAAAAGCAGCAGTCCCTTTAGAAAAATTTGTGGTATTTAGCTGCCACCTCCTACAACTGACCTTCCACTTGGAGCTCAATTCGTGGCTACAGGGTGTATGTCATAGAAACCATTGCCAAGAGGACTTGATTTAAAATTTCTAATTTAACGGAGTACCTCCTTTTTTTCTTGTTTTCCTTCTGAAGGCATTGAGATATTTTTAGTTAAATCCCGTTATGTTTGGCAAAGAATAAGTTCTTAAGGGACCAGCAGCAGCCCTGTAACACCACACTTCATCTTGTTATCTAAGCTTCTAGCTTTGGTTTTGCTATTTGACCTTTCCTCTCTTGTCTCTCTGTGTCTCTGTCTCTGTCTGTCTGTCCGTCTGTCTCTCTCTCTCTCTCTGCATCTCATATTTCTCTCTCATGTCAACACTTCTGGTCTCTCTTTTCTAATAGAAATATTTTCAAAATTGACCTGCCAAAAGCCAGGTCACACGTTTGGCCTTAAACTTGGTAACAGCTAATGGGAGGAGCTGAACACAGTGGCACAGAGATCTACAGAGTTTACAAGGTAGAAAGTAACATGTTGCTTATGTGAAAGGCATGATAATTTTGGGTGTAGAAGCAAGAAAGAAAATTTCCCATGGTCCTCATAATATAGTAATGTAAGGAACGGCATTCTACATCTTTACAGTAACTCATTAGGGAATTTATAAGCCTCATGAGGTTAGAGATCTTTATCTTATTTATCTCTGTATTCCCAGTGTCCAGAATAGCATCGGACCTGAAGTAGACACTTGATTGATAAACTACTTAATAAATCAACTAATTTTATGGCTGCAAGAACTATTGAAAATGTTGATTTAAACTGACAGCACAGAAGCCAGTGAAAGCAGTTCCTTAGAGACCTGTGGAGTACCTGGAATTGGATCTACAAAGACAGAGACAGGATCCCCAGTTCAGTCTCCTTAGATATTGTTATGGTTTGTATCCACATGTACCCCTAAAGCCACATGTGGCCATAGTTTTTTTCAGAGGTGGCTGAATCTAGAGAATGTGATTGATTGGCAGTGCGGTGCTGGAGTTACGGGTGGGTGATTGGTACTGTCCTTACCCTGGTAGACTGGATACAATATAAGGGACAAAAAGAGGCTTGCCTCGTGCTGTCTCTCGTTGCTTTTGCTGCCTTGCTGTCTTCTGCTGCCATGAACTGTTGCTTCTCTGCCATGTGCCGCCTTGCCTGACTGAAACCTCTATAAGCTGTGAGCTAAACAGGCCTTGTCTTATCTTTGGGTGTCAGGTGGTGCTTGGTGGTGAAGACTGTGGTTTGATTCTGTTGCTACTCTGCTGCACCCTCAGTTTTAGCCCTAAACCTAGTCATCTGTCCAAATGCTCATTTCCCTTGCAGTTAAAAAGTTTCCTGTTGCTGGTCATAGATCCGATTCTTACCATCCTTTGGTATTTCCTCTTGTGCAGAGGAATAAATAGCAGTTACCGTCAAAACTTGGTTAGTCTCAAACTTGAACATTTGAAGGACCAGAAGGAATGTGACAATAAAACCATCAGCTAACGTTTATTTAATATCCCTTAATATAGTTGCTCTGTGCAAAGCACTGTCACATGTTCGTGTCTCAGTCTTGTAGCAGTTCTTTTTTTTCTTACAAATACTTTTTTTTTTTTTTTTTGAAAAATTGAGGATTTGGCAAATGTAAAGGAAACAGAGAGAAATGCATTTTGAAAAGTTGATGTATTCTGAAGTGCTTAGCTTGGCACTGTCTGTCCCATAATGGAAAATGATAGTAATAGCGAGTTAAGGGGGTATTTGGTTATAATAAATATAAGTCATGCCTTCTGTCCTGCTCTTACATGGATGTTCCTCTTGCATAATTCTTTCTCATTTTTAAGTGAGATTTTTAAAGAGAAGCAAATGACTATTTGTGGTTACCATGAGGCTTGCATGTGCTGAAATTATTGGCGTCACTGAGATGGCTTAGTGTTTCACGTATTTTGAAGCAGGGGGAGTCTGAATATATAGTGCTTGCTCCTCTGATTTGGGGGTGCACGTGGTGTGTTTTCTGGAGTTTTCATTTGATAGAGCACTTCAGATTTAGGCACTTCCCTTTTTTCAGGAATATGCATGGGAAGAAGAAGAGTTTTGTCAGTAGTTGAGCATTTGGGGGGAAAAATTGAGAGAGAGAAGGAGAGGCTTGCAGATGCACATGACACTGAGCTGCAGGGGTCAGTACCGCTGCAGATGTACAGCCCATTTGTGCACTTGAGAATGACCTGGGGGAACATTGGCCCGATGAATGCAGAGAGAGATGCATTTTGAGCAAGGTAATTTCTCTCAGATGGGTCTCACCATCCCGTGAATCAAAACCTGTCAGCAAGAAGCTAAAGATGGAGTGAAGTTTATTGTACATTTGTTTCCAGGCGACACCATCACGCTAGAAGGGTTAAGTGAGACAGATCATTAGAACCATGTTGATTTACAGGGACCCTCGTGCACTCTCCCTGCAGGGAAAGGAGGAGAAAGGCCATGAGAGAGCAGCTGAGGGGTGCTGGGTTGCGGGAGGCAGGCTGTTTGTAGGAGATAAGGAAACTGTACACCCGCTGCCAAGAGTCCCGGATGAATCTGGCTCAGATGCTCTGCCTGGATCTCCAGGAGAGGTCCCGAAAATCTGGTTAAGAAGGGAAGTTCATTAGGAAATCTCTGATTTTAGCTTTAGAGCCGTGGTGGCAAACTTACGGCACGCATGCCAGAGGGCTGTTTGTATCATTGAAAGCTATAAAAGGTTCGCCATCACTGCCTTAGAGGGTAGAGAAGTATATTTACTTCCCTTTTTCTTTCCTCACCTTTGAGCTCAAAAGGAAATGCGAGAAATTTAATTTAGATTTCAGACTCCTGCAATGGAGAATATGGAGAAAAACTCTCCCTGCAAGCCAGATGAACTTAGGCTTTGTGATGAGATTTGTGAAGCGGGTGGCATCAGAGTTGCACTGAGATGCTAGCTAGGTTTTAGCAGTCGTTCATTCTTCCTCTGTGTTTTGTACTTGCTGAAGTATTCCTAGTACTGAATTGAATGACAGTTAACATATTGACTAGCCCAGTTTGTTCCCAAGAAGAGGTCCTCCTTCTTATAGTGACACACGCCTGTAATCTCAGCACTCAGGAGGCTGAGACAGGAAGATGTTGAGTTCAACATCAGCCTTATCTACATAATGAGACACTGTCTCACAGACCAAAACAAAAACAGACTCTGGGTGCAGTGGCACACACTTAAAATTCCAGCACTCCAGAGGCTAAGGCTAATAAGGCTAAGGCAGCAGGAAGATGACAAGTGAGCCCAGTCTGGTCAATTTAGTAAGACACTGTCTCAGCAAGTAAGAAGAGCTGAGGATGGAACTCATGCAAAGGCCCTGGGTTCAGTCTTCTCCCCACCTACCTTCCATAAAAGAAAAGATGCTCCCTTTATTTCCTCTGAAAAGGATCTCATTATGAAATTCTCCATTTATATCCCTTCACTTTTATCTGAGTCATAGTAGGGAAAATCAGATATTTCCCTCTTAACTTTAGTAGTAAAAATATAGTGGGGCTTGGGTTTATTGGAAATACTTCCAATTCTTTATTATACTTCAACAAATAGAGCCGGGGATATAGCTCAGCAGCTCAGTGCCTGCCTGGCAAGCACAAGATCCTGAGTTCAATTCTCGGTACCAAAAAAATAAAACAAAACAAATAGAATAGAACAGTTAGCCAAAGTTAGAAACAAAATCAGCTAAAAAGAAAGTGAGGTGTGGTATGAGGCAGCCTGGGGTACATAGCAAGACTCTGTCACAAACAAAATAAAAGTCAGCTAAAATAAACTGTAGTGTAAGAATTCTAGCTGGAGCTGGACATGGTGGTACATGTCTGTAATCCTAGCACTCTTGGAGTCTGAGGCAGGAGGATTGCATGTCTGAGCCCAGCCTGGGTAATTTAGTGAGACCCTGTCTCAAAACTAAATGGGCTGGGGCTATAGCTAGAGTCTTTTCCAGGAGAGCTCCATTATTAACTGGAGTCTTTTCTCTGAATCCTTAATTTATAGTAAAGTGAAGACAGGTGTTACAGTAGAAAGGAAATGAGCATTGACCTAGTGTTATGAGCGATATGAAAGTGGTTAAAGTAACTCAGGTACTTTTAGCTAAAGGTTGTGACGATCTTCTGCCCTCTATTCTCCTACCGTTTCTCCGGAGTAATGCTTATGTGAGATAGCAGAGATGATACCATTAGAAAAGTAGGTTCTTGAATACTTTCCTGGGTTCCAATCCTTATGTTGGTGCTTATTACAGTGTTTGTGAGACTTTGGGCAAATTACTTAAATCTTTCTAACCCTTAATTTTCATATCTATGAAAAGAATTTAATCATACCTACTTCATATGATGATTACAAGAATTAAATGAAGTATTGCATGTAAAGAACTCCATGTAGTACAGTGGCACATAGGAAGCACTCAAGTGCTTGTGATGATAATAGTACTGTCACTTTACTTTATGATTAAAGACCAGAGTACTTTTTCTTAGAGTTTGGCTTAGTGCTTTTCAGTGGCTTAGATTACATTAATTGGGCACTTAGTGTAGATTTGCTAGTGGTTATAAAAAGGTGGAAAAATTTGTAGGCGATAGTTTATGCTAGTAATGTACTATAAATAAATAACTCATGTATAAGATTCCTCACTCCTTCAGAACCTCAAGTTTTCTTGGCTCCCTTCCTGCTCACTAGAAAGCAGATGTAGCGAAAGGGAGAAAATAAACCGAGAGTGCCAGAGACTGAGAACACAACACTCCTGATGCCTGTGTTCACAGAGCTGACTAAATGGAGCACTTAGTGCTGGACAGCTGCCCTGCTTTTGACTGTAGAGGTGGCTGCTGCGGTTACAGGGACATAGGTAATTTCTTTGTTCGGGTAGAGGGTATCGGTATTGAAAAATTCACGTTTTTGTCAGTCTGTTTATTATCTTTGCTTTCGACTCTGTCGTGTTGGAACACCCAAAGACCTGCCTGCCTAGAGACTGGAGAAATACACATTCATTGGGGTTTAAAAAAAATCCAGCTCAGAAGCACCACATGAGAAGCTCATTTAAAGTAAACTGTCCTCTGGTAAGGGTGGGTATGACTGCTGCAGAGTAGAGGGTCTCTTGAGATTATGAGAGGATGAGGTCTTAGGAGAGCTGAGCCAGGTTTTAGAAAATCCTTCCAGGGGAAAATACCTGGAGAGCCACCAGCTATGTCCTCATCCTAAGGCCGAGCCATTGATTGCTGGTGTCAGAGTGTAGTGACAGGGTGTGGGAGGGATGTAATTTAAAATAATTCTAAATGGGATAAAATAGTAACGTTTAGACCTTTGGTAATGTATGTGAAACTCTGACACTGAACGGGGTTGAGTGTGAACAGTAGTTCAGTCTCTGAAACAGCCTTAAGAGAACGGGCATCTCCAACTCGTAGTAAGCCGAAACATTTTCCCCAGTTGCTGGGCAGACATCATGGAGCTCATGGGTTCTTGGAAAGGGTCCAGTTTGTATCTCTCTTAGATGACTGCAGACATCACCTTTTTTTCAAAATTATTTTATACTGTTCAAAACTTTCTGTGACTTTGCTGGGTATTTCAGGCAAACACTTGGCTTTCTTTGTAAGCTTTCAGAAACACCCTGTGGCTCTCTATTGGGTTAATAATATCCCTTAGTTACTGCAGGCTGATCAGGTCCTCAGTCTCCCAAGTGGGTGCACGGCAAAGGCTGAATAAAAAGAGGCAGGTGGAATGATTGCAGGGCTCCAGGAGGATCAAAGACCTTTCACAGAATTCGAGATTCTCTCAGGGCTAAGACCTCTTTCTCTGGGTGGCCCGTATTTATTTGGTTATCAGAAGAAGGGAGAGGGGAGTACTCAAGAAGGGCGGGACCACTCAATGGACTTCTCCAAGTAAGGTATTAAGTTAATCTACCCAGGAGAGAGATGCCTGAGGCTACAGTCTTTATGTAGTTGAAGTTGGATCTCGATGTCCTTGGCTGTGATCTTGTCTTATCCTTTGAGGCCTTCTGGCTTCATCTGCCATTACAGGCTTTAGTAGGGACCAGTGACTCACAGAGGTTCACTTACTATATAAGTCCACGACTCATCTCTAGACAAGGAGCCTAGGCCTTGGACAAAAGTAAACATGAAAGCCAATTGGTTAATTGAAGTCCTGCTCAGGGCTGCTTCATAGTGGTCGCCATCAGCTCTCCTCCCCTTCTGTTCTTCCATAACTAAATGGAACTTTCAAGCAGTTTTTAACAAGTATTTTGGATATTTTCTACCTACTTGTTCTCTATAGTTGATGAAACCTGAGTTTTCCATGTCTCCAAATTGCCAAAATTTGTTGAACAAAGAAATTTGTTTATGAGTATTTCTTACTGTTTCTTTACTTATGATTACCGAGTCCTTACTTATGATTATTGAGTCCTTATTTAACCAAAATTAAGTTTTGATGCCTGGCGTGATGGTGCATGCCTGTAATCTCAGCATTTAGGCTGAGGCAGGAGGACCACAAGTTCAAGACTTAGCCGTGCTAACATAGTGGTATGCTGTCTCTAAATAAACAAATAAGGCCAGGGATATAGCTCAGTGGTAAAGCATGCTAGGTTTGATCCCCAGTACCACCCCCTAAAAGAGTTTTCAGTCATTCTAGAAACAACATCTATATATTGTACTATATTAGCATGCCACCACACCTGGCTTTTTCAAACTTGTTCTTAAAATAATTTGCTCTTGGTAGAACCCTAGGAGAACTACCTCAGTCCCTTCTTAGGCGTGTCGCCAACAACCTAGCCAGGTCCCACTAGATCTACCTCTTAAAGGTTACACCACTTCCCAGCATCTCCACACTGGGAACAAAGCTTCGAGCACTTGAACTGTTAGAGAAAAACCCATCCAAACCACAGTACAAGCTTTATTTAGTGAGTTTTGTGTCTTTTCTGCTTGTGTGGCCTTTAGCTCTTGGTACAAGACTACCTTGCATATTGTAACCATTTTGCCTTATTGTAACCATTTTGCTGCCAGGCAGCTCTGATTGGTTTTTTCGTTTTTGTTTGTCTTTTTAAGACAGGGTCTCACTATGTAGTTCAGGATGGCCTTGAACTCACTTTGTAGCCCAGGCTGGCCTTGAACTCACAGTGATCCTCTGGCCTCAGCCTCCGGAGTGCTGGGATTACACGCATGTGCCACCATGCCTGGCCAGGTAGCTCTGATTTGAATTGACTCACATTGGGCAGCTTGAACCACCAGTGGTACATATGTGACTATCCCAGTGAGCAGCTTGTATTGCTTCTCAGGGGGTCTTTGATTATAAGAAGGCAAAGGCATTGATTTAGCAGACCAGATGTCATCATTTTACAGGTTCTTAAGGAAAACATTAGGATTGTATTAAAAAATTACATTCCTTTTTGAGACAGAGTTTTGCTATGTATGTAGTTTAGGCTGATCTTGAACTCAGCCATCCTCCTGCCTCAGCTTCCTGAGTGCTAGGATTACAGGTGAGTGCCACCATGCCAGGCTAATTTTGTGGTATAGCAGTTGTAAATATATATTATATATACTAGCAATAGGGTACTTATGAGATTTCCATGTTAAGATTTAGAGAATTGATGGGGGCAGTTGAGATGGGGTCTCACTATGTAGTTCAGGCTGGTCTATAACTCACTGTGTAGCCCAGGCTGGGCTCACAGTCATCCTTCTGCCTCAGCCTCCCAGGTGCTGGGATTATAGCCAGCACCACTCCAATTCTGGGATTATTGCCAGGTGAACCACCACACCTGGCAAAATTTAGAGAATTGATTATTAATAAACTATCAACCCATGGAAAAAAGCCATAGGTGCAGATTACTTGAAAACAATCACTTTATAAAAGTTTCTTTAGGATCAGCAAGAAATGCATGCAGTAGCCAGGTGTGGTGGTGCATGCCTGTAATCCCAGCACTCGGGAGGCTGAGGCAGGAGGATCACCATGAGTTTAAGGTCAGCCTAGGCTACATACTGAGTTCAAGCCAGCTTGAACTGCATAGTGAGACCCTGTCTCAAAAAAAGAAAAAGAAAGAGGGAAAGGGAGGGGGGCACACAGGCACAAGCAAAACAGAGAATGTTATCAAAAATTATCTGAAAAAAACGTGTGCTGCTATTGTTTCAAAAAAGCTAGATCATTATATTTTGTGCACTCCATACAAATCAGCCACTTCTATTTATAACATTTTTTTAAATTCACAAATATAAATTGCTTTTAATTTAATGAAATGTATTGATTATTCTAATAATCTTAATTGGTATGAATATTATTGATGAGTATTTATGTTTGGGCAGTATTCAAATTTAAGCAACTAACAGATTTGGTTTGTTTATAGACTTTTTATTAATTTTTTTAAATAAAAAGTTCAGGCCCAAGGATGTAGCTCAGTGGCTTAAGTGCCTGCCTGGCAAACGTAAGGTCATGAGTTTGATTCCTGGTATCAAAAATAAATAAATAAATAAATAAATAAATAAATAAATAAATAAATAAATAAATAAAAATCCAACAAAAGTGATTAGATCCATTTCTACCACCAGTGGTTCAGGACACCCGAGGCAGCAGTCATGCATGTTCCACCAGTCACTCAAGCCAGAGGGAACATGTAAAGTTTCGAGACAGGGTCTCTGAGTTGCCTGGGCTGTCCCCAAATGTGAGATTCTCCTGCCTCCGACTCCCTAGCAGCAGGAACTACATGTGTGCCGCCCCCCGCCATGCCTGGTCATAACTTACTCTTACTTACTTTATGAATAGCTAGCTTGTTTCAACAGTGTTCTTTGTTCCTAAACAGTCTGAAGACGATGAAAAGCTGAAAAAGAGGAAGGAGCGATTTGGAATTGTCACAAGTTCAGCTGGGACTGGAACCACAGAGGATGCAGAGGTGAAGTATACTTATAAAGCTTCATAGTGCTCTTGAAACAGAGGATGAGTACTGTGAGTGGAGAAGATGCCTGTGTTTCTCCAGCCTAATTCCTGAGTTCCCAGATGGAAAGATTTGCCTTTTGCTTGATAACTTTTCTCGGGATGAAGTAGTCACACTGAGTTCCATCAGTGTATTTAATTCGTTATTATAGTCCATTAGCCTAATAACAAAGAACACAGGACCTGGAATCAAGGAGGCTTCGATTTAAAAGTGGTTTTACCACTTCTTATACTTGTAAGTTACAGGTACTTTCCTGACCTTCGTTTCATCATCTGGCAGGCAGAGCTTCAGACTAGGGTTTTGAGAGTGAAATGAAATTCTGAAAAAGGAGATGATTTTATGCAAAAATACTTGAAATGATGCCTGTCATGTTGTAGTAGTGGTTATTACTATGTGTGGGGTATATTTCCTTTGATCATTTAATGAAAGCTACCTCCACGGGTGTGTTTGTGCCCGACTCCCCTCTGGAATAGGATAACATACTCAGATGAGGCTTCATGCTTACAAATAATTTCTTTAAATGAAAGAGTAGGTGTTCCTAAGCTTTGTATTCATCTGTGGGGCTGGAGATACAGCTCAGTGGCATAAGCGCCTGTCTGTATTCGTCTGTATCTCACGTTCTTTTAGGTTATAGTTCATATTCACTGAGCTTGAACATTGACAGATAATGTTGATTTGCCGAATTGAGAGTATCCTTACTGTAATGGAGACCAGGTATCGCCTCGGATGAATATAGAGAACAGTGTAAGCTGGGTGTGGTGGCGCACGCCTGTAATCCCAGCACTTGGGAGGCTGAGGCAGGAAGATCATTGCGAGTTTGAGGCCAGCTTGGGCTACACAGTGAGCTCAAGGTGAGCCTGAACTGCATAGCGAGACCCTGTCTCAAAAAAAAAAAAAATAGAGAACAGTGTAAATAACTATTATTTGTAGAATTACTGAAAATTTCTTGGGTAGCAAGGAACTTGGATGTTCTTTCTTGCTTTTATTTAATCAAGATTTTATTATATTTTTCATCTACTTCCGGATATAGCTTCTAAAAATTTGTTACACACTCAAAATGTAAAGTTTTTAGCCAGACATAGTGGCACATGCCTGTAATTCCAGCACTCAGGAGTCTGAGGCAGGAGGATCACCACAAGCTCAAGGCCAGCCTTAACCCTCTAATGTCCCCAACCCTCTCGACAGGGACTGGAAATATATATGCTGATAGCTCGGAGCATTGTCACTATTAGGAAAATCTCTATTGACAGATTTGTCAGAGCCTAAAATTATACAGCATGGGTTATACAAATAATTTCAGACAGAAACGCAAAGATTGGAGAAATGTGAGCAGAGTTCTTTGTGCTACTGAGAACAAAATGCTACCTGTTCTAAGTATCTGCTTACTTACTGATTTACCAGGATGAGCTTGCAGTAAATGTAGGCTTTTCTCTGGATTAGAGGCCTGAGAGATATCCACTGCCTGGGCCTGACTGTGCAGATGGGCATTCTCACCACTTCCATAAGTAATTACTGGTTAACCCCTTGTCCTCTGAAGTCTGCCATCTCCCCACTGATTAGAAGACCTTGCCCAGCCTGTTAAGGACCCCTTATTTCTAGACTAGCTTGTTCTAAAGCTGAGTGGCGCTCTTGTCTGGGAAGTCTTTCCACCATAATTCTTCCTTCCCCCTCCATAAAAAAACTTGGCCACCCCCCATAATCCTTTCCTCCCACTCCTGTTTTACACTGAAGTACCCCAGTTCTCACTGGATAACTGTAGAGATTCAGGAATGAAATTTCTGGCTGAAGAGCTTAAAGTGTCTGGGTCGTCCTTTCTTCCTGGACCTTGTGACAGTTCATGTGAGTTTGGGTTAAAGCAGCCAGGAACCTAGGCTACTGTTGTCCTACAGTCTAATATTTTTCTTCATGCTTTTTTTCTTACAGGCAAAGAAAAGGAAAAGAGCAGAGCGCTTTGGGATTGCATGATGAAAAGTTGTTGATGCTTTCTCTTCTCCGGTGGTTTCCATTTCTGATTCTTCTTGGTCACATATATCCTAAGTGCACAGTCACGTGCCTGTGTCCTGCCTCGAAATGAGGGGGCATGTACCCCAGGTACATCCGTGAACTCCAGCAGCAATTTGACCTGCTGCTGTTCCAACTTTAAGGTTGTTGTGGTTTTGTTTTTAATTATTTTGCTTGTTAATAAAAAAAAATAGAAAAGACAACAATGTGTTTTATTAGGTGCTCCTTTAAGTTCTTAGAGCCAGATTAGACCAGATAAGAACTTCAGGGGTAAGTATCGGAGGGAATCAGCCATAATGCCTTTATCACTTAAGACAAGGAAGAGGATCGAGTCTCCCTTTAAGCCTATTTAGTCCCTTCTCTCATAATCACAGGCATCTTTTTTACCTCTGGATCCTCTGCAGTTTGGAGTGACCCCCTGAGAGAAAATAGGGAGAACATGGGAGGTTTAAGGTGATACAAAGGATATAAATACAAGGGCTAATGATTAGTATTCTTTATCATAAGCTAACATTGAAGTCTTGTTGGATAAAATGGAATCCAGAGTCCTGCAATAAGAAAGGCCTAGCTGGGTTGGTGCCGCACACCTGTAATCCAATGCTCAGTAGAGTGAGGCTGGAGGCTCGCTGCAAGTTTGAGGCCAGCCTGGGCTACATGGTGAGTTCAAGGCTACCTGAATTACATAGCAAGACCTTGTCTCATAAATAAATAGAAATAAGAAAGAAAGGCCCTATTTTCCAGGATGGCCTGGCAAGATACTCTGTGGTCAGTATGTTGGAGGGATCTTGTTGGTTATGCAATTTAGGAATGTAGATGAGCTACATAGCTTCTCAGAGATAGAAGAGAACTAGAGATTCAAAGCATGACAAAGGATGTCAGGAGTTTTACGCATTCACCATTGGGAACCATATGCAGCTAGACTAGATGCTTGCATTCCTTCCTCCCTTCATTCGTTTTCCTTTTATGGAGCTGGTGGTTGAACCCAGGGTTTTGTGCCTGACAGGCAAGTGTTCTACCACTCAGCTACATTTCTGCTTCCTAGTTGAGCCCTATGCTAATTTATCCCCCTCTGCTCCAGAAGTTACTATTGTAGTTTTTTTTTTTTTGGTTTTTCTCCGGTACCGGGAACCGAACTCACGACCTTGCGCTTGCCAGGCAGGCGCTTTGCCGCTGAGCTAAATTCCCAGCCCCTGTTACTATTGTAGTTTTGATGGTAATGTTTCTGATATTACTAAAGTTGATTTTTCTTGCTTGAGGTTACTACTTAGGAAAAGCTTGGCTTTCCCCTGACAGGTTGCTTGTTTGCGTATCAAATTTTGTGTAGATCTGAGACCTGGTC
Source organism: Chinchilla lanigera (assembly GCF_000276665.1). NCBI lineage: Eukaryota > Metazoa > Chordata > Mammalia > Rodentia > Chinchillidae > Chinchilla > Chinchilla lanigera. The sequence continues at coordinate 3,401,685 of NW_004955458.1, read as the reverse complement.
CTTAGTCTTTTTGAAAGTATTAGTGAAGGATTTGACCTCTTAATGTGTTGTTTTGCTGGTTTCTTGGGGGAAGAGGATGATAAAACTTACAGCTTGGTTCTTTATAGAAGATGTTGCTACCATGATGAATTCCCGTATTGCTGTGGTCCTTATTTCTACCAAACGGTTGTGGTTAATAAAAAGGCAACAGTTTGATCAGTTTCCCTGACGTTAAGAATCTCATTATTTCTGCAAATTTTCTGGTTGGTGAGGATGGTAGGGACTTAAATTTAGACACTTCAAAAAAATAGCCCTTGGAGAGCAGATCCAGGGTTTACCCCGTTGTTGTGAATTTTGCCCCGAGACTTTAGAGAAATGAATGAAGGAGAATGTTGGCTAAAGCTCTGTCACCTCAAAAATTTGCTTTTGGAAACAGGGTCTCACTATGTAGTTCAGGCTGGCCTTGAACTCTTCTTACTAATTTAGTCTTCAGAGAGTTTATTTTGTTTACCTAAATAGAACAGACATTTAGGCTTATAATTCTTTATCAGGGAGCCAAGCACCCTCCCTTCCAGTCCCCCAATCTTCCTGTAGCTGATCTAGCGTCCAGATGTGGTTAGCGGACTCTAATCCTTGTTCTGAAGCCGTGACATTCTCTGCATACCTGGAAGCTCTTAATGAGGGAGTCTATAAAAGCTGTGGAGGAAGCTAGCTTGCTTAGCTATAAATCTGTACTTTTTATGACTAGGATTTTTTTCTCTACCATCACCCTAAACTGCTCTGCTTCCGGCCCCAGCTCCTGAGAGGTGAAGATAGAAGGATAGAAGCTTCTGTAGAGGTGAAGGCCACAGGAAGGTGTGAATAAGGACAGAACTTCTTGGTGTTGTATGTTTGAGGTAGAGTCTCACTTTATAGTTCAGGCTGGCCTTGAACTCACTGTATAGCCCTGTAGCCCAGCCTGGCTTTGAACTTACGGTGAGCCTCCTGCCTCAGCTTCTCCTGAGAACTGGGATGACAGGCATGCGCCACCATGCCCAGTAGTGTTTTGTTTTTGAGACAGTTTCTTAAGATGTTGCCGGTGTTGCCTAAGCTGGCCTTGAACTGGTAGTTCTTCCTGCCTCACCTTCCTGCATGGTTGAGACATAGCTACATGCCGCCATATCCAGCCTCTTTCTGGTGTTAAACTGAGTTCTTTGTTGTCTGCCATGAGAAACAGATGCAGGGAGAGGAAGGGACTTAGATAATTAGGGAGAGATCTCTTTTCCCTGTTCTTTTATATGAGGCATCTGATACACAGTACTACGGATTATTGAGACCCCCCTCCCCAACAGTCTAACCTTCCTTTCTGAAAACATCTCGACTCCTGGTTTTTCCCTCCAAAGGAAAATGTTCACCCCATGTGTTCCTGTCTCATTTTCTCTTTCTTCTCTTGTCCCTGTAGTTTCCCCCTTTTCATACCGCTATTAATAGGTTACAGTGTAGGGTAGGATTTTGTTGCTGTTTTATTTTGTTTTCTGTTTTTTGGAGACTGGTTCTTGCTTTGTAGCTGGCCTTGAGCTCATTATGTAGCCCAGGCTGGCTTCCAACTTACAGTGAGTGAGCTTCCTGTCTCAGCCTCCCAAGTGCTTGGATTACAGGCATGTGCCATCAAGCCTAGATAGAACGTAATATCTTGTAGCAACTGCTTAGCTTCAATTCCTCATTCTGCTATTCTTGTTCTGAAACCTTGGGCTAAGTACTATCTTCCTGACTCTTTCTAGACTCTGCCAATAAAAAACCTTATTGTGAAGGTTCTCATGAAAGTTAAGTGATAGTTACATTATTTAATCAGTACAGCTTACTGTAGTTTGCATAATGGCCATTGAATAAATACTAGTTCTTAATTTTATTTAGGTAAAATTAAGATGTAGAGCAAGTGAAAAAATTTTTCCCTGAACAGTTTCCAGCCAGAGGATGGTGATAGGTGTGGTGTCTGTGCATATACTTGCGTATGCTGTTGTGTTTGGAGAACAGGAAGAAGTGGGCAAGAGTCCTATTTACTCCTTTAACGCCAGGTGATTGGCAGGAGAGCTGTCACTGTCACTGGGGCATTGCCTTTCTTGCTTCTGACCCACTATAGACCAGAAACTAAATGTCACTGCTATCTGGTTCTTAGCTCTGGAAGCACACCTCATACCCTAAAACTGGCAAAAGCAGAGTATAGGGTAGCTGCTCATGTGCGAGCGTGGAGGGTGTTTTGCACAAAAAAAACGAAACTTGACTTGAGAATTGGTTTCTTCTGTGCAGGAGACAAATGAGCAGTAGGGGAGAGGACCCATTTTTGGCTCAGGCCAGTAGCCTAGGAGTAGATGGTAAAGTGGCTCCTTTGGGAGATGAGGTACTGCGTATCACTTCTGTCACTCATCTTCCATCTCAACCGCGCCTGATCCCAGCCTGTTTTGTAGTTGGTCTAGGGCAAGGTGGACCAGTCAGTGTGCTGACAGAACTGACAGGACAAGGAAAGTATGGTAGCACATCGACTGGCAGTGGCCCTGTCCATTCTGGATCAGGTGCTGTCCCAGCCTAGCTTTCTTTTCCTTTTCTTTCCTTTTTTGCTCCTTTTTGAGACAAGGTCTCACTGTGCAGTTCAGGCTGTCTTCAAAGGTGCAGCAATCCTCTCACCTCAGCCTCCCAAGTGCTGGGATTACAGGCGTGCACCATCATGCCCGGCCCCCTTTTTTCTTTTTAAATAGGTCAAGCATCCCAAGATGAATGTAATTATTATGTAACATGTATATCAAAATTTAAAAAAAAAATACAAATCAGGCAAGCAGGACATAGTGGCACACACCTGTAATGCCAGCCTTCTGAGACTGAGGCAGGAGAACTGCAAGCTTAAGCCTACCCTAGGCAAATTACTTTAGACTGTATCTCAAAATCTAAAGCAAAACATTTTTTAAAGGGTGGGGAACATAGCTAAGGGGCAAAAGCCTTGAGTTCAATTCCCAGTACTAGCAAAAAAGAAAAAAGTCAGCTGAGCCTCGTAGTACATGCCTGTAATCCCCACTTGGGGAACTGAGGCAGAAGGGTCACCACGAGTTTGAGGCCACCCTAGGCTACATAGTGGGTTAAAGGCCTGCGCTACAGAGCAAGACCCTGTCTCGAATAAAAAAAAAAAAAAAGAAAAGGCATGGTTCTTTTGCCAACCCCTCTCTTGAGCCCTGGGCATTGTGCTTCTGGTACCTGGCGCAGTTTCTACAGTGGACTCAAGACTGAAGTGCTTGCTTCAGCACTGTTGGACATGGTCAAGGTAAATGGCTGCTGGTTCAGTTTATGTAGAAATCTAGGATCATGGAGTACAGAAGAACAGGACAGACTGGGTCATCTTAAGAGAACATCTAGATTTTCCATTTTGCAGAGGCTGGGAGCGTTTTTGTATTTTTGGAACTGTTTTGGATCAAGCTGTCCAGGTTAGAGTTGTTTCAACTCGCCTCCCCTTTCCCGGCCTCTGTACCTGTCCCTTGGACTGCGTTTCCTACCCTTACCCCACATGCCCTTCGTGGGTTTTTTTCTTGTTCCAAGGACCCCGTTTTCTTAGGTGTAAAGCAAAGGTTTCCTCTCAGCTCCTTTTCCGGTCTCTGAGGTGTAAATATGGCGCTTGATTAGGGAGAAGAGTTCAGCACTGAATTCTAAACTCTTTGACTGCTTTTATTTTTCTTTTTTCAGGTTCAAGTGCTGGATTGTGTCATGTGACCATCCCAAAACTCAGAGCACCCTCTGGCCATCTTTGCCCTCTGTCACATAACTTGAAAACTGCCTGATGGCCTTTTTGCAGTGGTCCCTCCCAGGAAGCCGTGATTTCAGTGAAGAAGTCCTTTCCAGCATTCCAGTGCCCTGTCAGCCCCATATTCCTCAGACACCCTTAACAAACAAAGGCAATCACGCACACGATGTAACAAATACACAAAGGAAATAATCACACTAATAATATGTTCTCAGGGGCGCTCGCCAGGGTCACACGAATAAGGTGGAGGAGGGGTGCTCCCTCCAGGTTGCTGGACTGTGTCCCCCAGCCCCTTCATCCCATGCTCTTTGGGGATAGGGATGAACGGGACCGAGACTTCAGCTCCTAGACTTACACTTGTAAGAGAAACTCCTCCTCCTCCCCTGCAAAGGTCTTTATTTGGTGGTCTAAAGGGGCAGTATGTTGTGTAGTGCCCCAGCTCTCGACTGTGGAGGGAAGTTACCTGATGCCTACTGCCCAACCCTACCCTGTCCAAGATCGAGAGATACTTGATCTTGGGGGAAGCATTTTCTTCACTCTCCTGCCCCTCTCCTACCAAAGAAATGTGAATGCATCGATGGTGAGGTGTCTTACTCTCCGTTGAGGCAGAAGGGTGACGAGCAGGGCTGGAGAGGAGAGGCTTGGGTTAGCGTAGCTGCTGTCCGGGAGGTTAGTTGGAAAGCGTAACAGCTCCTCCTTATTCCTCTGCTGAAACACCTTGTCTCATTTTCTCATTATGAGAATAGGTGTAAGACGCTCAAGCTCAGCATTACCTTCCCAAGGTGACCACGTACCTTTGTCCCTTCCATGGTCTGGTCCAAGCGGGAGAGAGACGCCCTTAGGAGGAACTAGCCTTCCGGGTTTGCTCTCCGGCATGGGCTTTGCTTCAGTTCAGTACCGTTTCCACCAGACCATCACTGTTGGATTTACTTAAGAGTGGGAATTTGCTGCAGGTTTTCAGCCCCGTCTCCTGACGTCCTCTAGGCTCTAGCCTGGAGCCAAGAGGTCCGTGGGTGAGGTATGGATAGGGTGTGGAGATTCTCAACTCAGGCACTCTCCAGCTGGCAGGCAGCAGGGAACTTGGATTCTCTGAAGCCTGTGACTCCTCTAAGCCTCAATCTCTTCACCACTGCTCTGGTGCCCTGGTTATGTGGTCCCACAGCGAGAGGTATTTTATGTCCATAAAGTGCCCGTGGTAAGTGCTCAGAATTCATCTCTTGGCTGTGGCGGGTGCTGCTATTTCTCTTTCCATTGAGGGGAAGAAACTGAGGCCCAGCGAGTCCAGAGGAGGGTGCGCTGGGATTGTGGGAGGAATGAGTGGGCCCAGCTAATGACTTGCAGTGGCAGTCAGTCTGCTGCTTCCTAGCTTCCAACCCAGGGAGTCTGTCCTTCCCGTCCTCCGCTGTAACCGGCCTTGCAGATGCCTGTCCCCACTGTACTGTTCCCTCCCTGCTGCCAGATACTGCTATATTCCAAAAATAAAAAATAAAAATTATAGACACTCTGCTCCCTTGTTTGCCCTCCTTCTACCCTGAGCTTTGGGGTGGGGGGACTACAGTGTCCCCCTGCAGAATCCCTTCCACCTTGGTCTGTTGGCCCTATTCCCTAGCCCAGAGCAGTGATTTGGATTCAGATGCCCTGTAACCTTCAGCCTACTTAACCACTCCTTTCTTGACCCCTCCAAATCCTTCCCAGACCTGGGGGACTCTGGGATCTTTTTTTTTTTTTTTTTTTCCATTGACCTGAAGATAGAGGCTGGGAGCAGGGACATTCCACAGGCTCTTTGGTCTCTCTCTGCTGAGGGGAATTTGGGTTTAAGCAGGCTGTACCTTCTGGCTAAGTACATCAGTACCATGAAGAATGCTGGCCTGAGGGTTAGTAGCTCCATAGCTCGTGGATGTTGAGGACTCGCCTTTCTCCAGCTCTTAAACCCTAGCCCGTTCCTGCGTCCACGCCGTTCAGTTGGCCGCAGGTTGGTTAGGGTACTTAGGGGTTAGAAACTCACATGTGTCAGCCCTCTTGCCCTTTACCCCATTCCCAACCCTGGAGGCTTTATACAAGTGCTTAAGCGGGTGGGCATGGGGGAGGAGCAGGGTTTAGGGAATAAGGGACAAACGGGGCGTAGTGGGCAGGGGCCCTCCTAGTCCAGTAAAGCCAAATACCAACAAATGAAAAGTCACAATAAATAAATAAATAAGATTCCCGAACCCTTTGCCCCTGCCCTCACTCCCCTTCCCCGCCACGGCTGGAGGAAGCGCGGGAAGAAGCTGAGAGTGGGTAGATCTCTCTTACTGAGTAGTCAGGGGTCTCCCCAGACTCAAGCCCCTCACCTTGCCAGTGGAAGGAAGGCGGCTTGGAGCGGGGCGCTCATTTATTACTCCATGCCGGTCTCTCCCAGTGTTTGTCTCTGCCTCGCCTGTCTCCTCTGCCTCTCCATTCCTTTGCCTTCTCAGTGCTGCTCTGTGTGTTCCTCTGTCTCCATCCCTCTGTCTACATCTCTCTGTCTCCCTGCCAAACCTTCTCGCCTACAAACCTCAAACGCTCCACCCTGACCGTGCCCCGCCTCTCCCTTCCTCCCAGCCCCTCCCCTTCGGCCCCCACCTGCCTCCCTCGGGTGTATTGCACACTGCTTGGTCAGGGAACATGGTGTGATGTTCATGGGAAGAGGTGGAGGGAGCTCTAGGGCCTGGGGGGAGGGGCAGGGCCGGGGTCTCAGGGGAGGGTCTGTGGGGGCGGCATCCACTGTCCCCCACCTTAGGAGCAGCCACAGCGATCCACCACCATGCCAGGGATCTTGCCGTAGATAATCTGCTGCTTGTCATTGAAGTAGAGCATGTTGATCGGGGACATCTTGGTAGGGGTGCAGCAGGGCCCGGCAGAGCCCCTCGGATTGGCCTGCTGCACCAAGTGGGTGTGTGGGTACTTCTGCATGAACATGTACTCGCACTGGCCGGAGCAGTAGTTGGCCTTGTAGCGCTTAGGTGCGATGATCCAGTCCCAGCCGAAAGCCTCGAAGTCCACTGTGAGGGGGTATCGGCAGCAGCGGGACTCGCTGGAGTGCTCGTCACAATCCAGGCCCAGGTTCCGCCGGGACCGCTTGGTGTTCTCCAGGACTCGAAGCTCCATGAAAGGATGCTGAGGGTCAGGGAGAGGGGAGAGAGGTGTGACATGGCCCTGAGTAGTTCTTCGTCCCCGTTCCTTTCCCACCTGCCTCTCAGCAGGCATCAGAATAGAGTCCACTGATTTCTCAGCTATTTTCTTTTCTCCCACCCCCAGACCTTCGTCTTTCTTGCTCTCTAGCCATCTCTCCAACTCACCTTCTTCCCTCATGCCTGCCTGGCAACCTGACCCTGAACAGCCCCTTGGCCCGGGGCCACGATAGCCAGGTTTTGTGTTCTCACGGATCTCCCATTAACTGTCACCTTCACCCCAAATTCAGCTTTCAGCTGTTGCCTGGCTTGCGTCCCTGAAAAGTGATAGCTGTCACCCCATCCCCCACCAACTCCGCTAGAATCAGTTCCTGGCCCCAGAGGAACAACACTGGTCCCCAGCCCCCTTCAGGTTCACGGTCTACTTCTACCAGCATTCCCCACTTCCTCAGGGCCAGGTTATACATATCCACCACCACTTCAGGCCCCCTGCTCACCAGCCCCTCAGCTCCTGGCCCCAAGGAGGTGACAGCCAGGTCTGTGCCACTGGGATCAAAGGCGTTGATCTCGATGCCCCAGTTGCTCTGTGGCTGGCGGAACCAGCTGTGTAGCACTTGCTTGAAGTCGATGCTCTGCCAGTGGCCGGAGCGCGAGTGCAGCTCAATCTTGAGTGAACGGATACGGATGTGACGCCGGCCTCCACCCCCTCCCCCTGCAGTCCCTTCCCCAGTTAGGGGTTTCAGTCGCAAGATCTGCAGGTAGACTGTGGCTGGGCGGGGCACGGGCCGAAGGTACACCCACAGCTGGGCCTTCAGTACCTTTGTGAACATCACCTTGGGGCTGAAGTGGAAATGGCAACAGAGAGGGCTGCCATCTGTCTGCACTGCGGGGTCCGCTGATAAGAGAGAAGGGGGCAGAGCATCAGCAAAGGGCGTTGTAGAGGGGGTCGGCAGCACCGGGGGGCATTGGCAGTTTGGACTCAGGCAGTTTTCCTGTTCTTCACCCTCCTCCCTTGCCTGTATGGTTGGCAACTGTTACTGTGTCTTTGATACCCAAACAGTGGCTCCTGTCTCTAGGATGATGTCTTGGGCTGTTCTTCCTGATCCGCACCCATTCCCTCACCCATTTACTCTGTAAGTTCTCTGCTAGATAACCTGAATTCTCCTTCCACCTGCATCCTTCCTTCTTCCGGTGTCCCCCAGCATATAAGGCTTGGACTTTTTCTGTACCTGTAATGTTCTTTACAGAAGCCGTGTCTTCCATCACATCTGCTATCCTTAGGTCACCTTGCCCCAAAATACTCTTTTTTAAAATTTTTATTTCCTTATTTGTTTTTGTCTTTTTGAGACAGGGTCTCGCTGTGCAGTTCAGGCTGGCCTTGAGCTCACTTTGTAGCCCAGGCCGGTCTCCAACTTGCAACGATCCTCCTGCCTCAGCCTCCCAAGTGCTGGGATTACAGGCGTGTGCCACCACGCCCGGCCCCAAAATACTCTTGATTTGCCTGTTGGATAGTGAGCCACCTCCCAAACCAAGATGGCCTCCTGCTAGCTCAGAGTCCAGGGGAGTGTGGTCTAATTATCTCATAAAGTAAGCCAGAATTCAGATCTGGACCTCTTGTCTCATTCCCAGGAGCACACCGTCCAGAATGAACTACCCAAGTGCTCTCTGTGCATCTGACTCCCCACTCTCCCCTAAGAACAAGTTTCCTTAGTTGCTTCCTCATTATCGCCACCATTACCACCTTGGCTTTGGAGAAAAGGAAAAACTTGTTTCCACTTGTTTGTCCAAAGCATCAGAAATAATATTCAACACACCAAGTCAACTGTGGTCAATTTTTTTCTCCCCAGGGCTTTCCTTTGGTTTCTCATCCCAGTACCAGTAAGTCTTCACAAAGTCTCAGCATCCCAATTTCATATTTTGACCCTTTCCCCCATGTTCTGGTCTATGCCTTGACCCTTTGGTCTAAAGGATGATTCTCAGTACATCCCTCTGCTTCGATTCCAGCTCCTCCCAGTTCCCCTTCCTAATCTCTTAAATCAGTTGAGAATGCCCTAAAGCATGTCTTCTCTGGACAGGAATGCTCATTCTCCTATATAGAAAGAATCTGGAATGAGCTTCCAGAGTTCTGTAAGTTTGCTAGGAAGTCCAGGTCATGCACATGTATCATGCGCAGGTCTCACGTACTGAATAGTCATGGAGGACTTGGACCGTTGTCCCCCATCAGCACTGCACCCCCCAGAGGACTGAGGACCTCCAGAGGAGGTGGGAAGGAGGACAGCACTTAATGATCTTCATGCATTCGGGACACCATACACAGAGCCCTTCTGAAGCATATTTTTTCTTGGTTATTGAGGCCCCAAGGCTGTGGTAGTCCTCTCAAGTTACCCCACCGGCTGGAATTTCAGTATTAGTGCAAGGAACGAGGGTTTTTGAAGTGAAGATTGAGAGATTAGGAAAATAGCTGGGGCAGAAAAGCTACTGGGGAGATCAGAAAGGACAAGCAACAATCCAAACGCCACATTATAAAAAATAAATAAATAAAAGGACACTTTATGCCTAATCTCAGCACAGGAATCGACTTTCCTGCCGTTAGATTTGCATCTTGCGGAGGGACACTGTTGGTAACGTGTCTGCTTTGCTTACCTTTGAGTGCTTCCTTGACAAGCAGTACTCAGTAAATACAATCCGAACGAACTCTTAGTTCTACATTACACAGGCAGGGCCGGGGATATAGCCCAGCGGTACAGCGCCTGCCTGGCAAGCACAAGGTCCTGAGTTTGATTCCTGGTACCAAAAATAAATAAATAAATACATAACCCAGGCAACTGCCTGAGAGTTCTTAGTTGAACCAAGTTTAACCGTTCCTTGCCTCCTCCTTAACCTGTATCTGACCTTATCCACCAATATCTGACTTGGCAGTGTGATAAAGATAATTCTTGATTCATAGGAGCATTAAATGAGCATTAAGGGGCTGGGGATTTAGCTCAGCGGCAAAAGCGCCTGCCTGGCTTGCGCAAGGTCGTGAGTTCGGTTCCCGGTACCGGAGAAACCCGCCCCCCCAAAAAAATGAGCATTAAATAATGTGAAAACAGTAGTAGTAGAGGTCCTCAATAAAGGCTGGTTGATTTGTCGTGTACGTTCTAAACATACCTCACTACCTACGCTACCCAGACTTCGGAGAGGAGGGGTGGGCACGATGCCCCCAGTCAGTGGCGCCGGCCTATGGCACTTGTGTCACAGCGGGCTGTTCCTACCACTGAAAGCTCTAAAAGGTTCGGCATGAGTGCTCTAAATCTTCGGTTCCTTTAGACAAAAGTTCCCCCATCTTCACCACAGGGACTCCTCAAACACTTCTCCCCCAGCGGACACGGTGACAGTCAGTGCTGCTGGGGGACAGGATACGCACAAAGTGAAGGGACAGAGGAAAAGCGGGGAGAGTTCGGAGAGGCCGAGGGAGAAATGGAGAAAGGACAGGAACGGAGACAGGTTACAGGAGATCAGCAGAGGAAGGGAGTGGGCGGGAAGATCAGGCTGTGGCGAGAATTAAGTTTTGAGTTGGAAAACATCAAAACGAGGTGGAAAGGAGTGGGTGAGGGTTAAGAGACAGAGGTGGGAAGGAGCTGAACCCAGTGGGGTACGGAGGAAGAAGGAGAGGGTACAGGAGGGGGAACAAAGGGGAAGCAGGTAGAGCTACAGAGGGAAACCGGGCTGCAGAGAGCCCCTGGCGCACACAGGCCCGGCGCCGGTGGGGAGGGGAAGGGGCCACATCTGTGTCGGATTGATCTGGTTGGTGGCAGGCAGCAGGTCAGGTTTAGTAGGCGGTGCTGGTGGGGGAGAGAGGTCATTGCACTATTTTCAGCGAAAGCCCAACCCCCTCCCTACCCACCACAGCCGCCGCCTCCTCCACCTCCGCTGCCAGCCCCCCCACCCTTCTCCCAACCCAGGCTGGAAGGCCTAGGGGCTGGAGGTTGGGCTGAGAGGGCAGGGGCCTCTCAGTGCAGGGAGGAGAGACAAACTGAGGGGCTGGGCTTGGCTCCCTGAAGGGCAGGGGGCTGGGTTCCCAGGATGAAGCCCGGGGTGGGAAAGCCTGAGAGGGTAGAGGGAACTAGGGCAGGCACAGCAGCCTAGGAGAGGTGGGGGCTGGGGTCCAGGGTTGAGGGCTGGGGGAGGGGAGGCAGGGGGAGGGGAGTAGAGGCCATCTCTGCTGACAAACACCTCCCCCGATTAGCAGAGCACAAGTCTCTTATTAAAGCGGGTCCCTGGGGATTAGACTATAAAAGTCTCTTTTTGCTTTTCCCCTCTCTCCCTCCCCTCCCCTTTACTCCCCCTCCTGGTCTTAAGAGCTCAGCTAGCTCTTAAAGGGGACGTACAATACCTGGCTGGAGACCCTGTTCCCTAGTTACCCAAATACCGGAGTGGCACAGGAGTGGAAGTTGGGGTGAGATTCCACCTGCTGCTGCCCCCCACCAGACCTCACCTGTACTGCCCAAAACATGCACGCTGGAGCCCCTTCACTTCCTGGATCCCGGTAACCGCAGCTAATTCCGCCCAGTGCCTTCTGGTTAAGGGATGCTAGGTATCGTGGGGAGCCAGGGCAAGTCCACAGCCGGATCGCCCATCCTGGAAATCCTCGTACTGCCCCACGCACGCCCGGGAGCACCCCCCTTACCCTGCGCGCTCTTTCCAGCAAACTCTTTGTCAGAATTTCTGTGCCACCGTTCCCTGGGATCCCCACCCCCACCGTCGCCCTCGGTCAATCTCAGACTGACCGTAGCTTCCCCAAGCAGAAGCCATAGGAACAGAAGGGAAACTGAGGAACCCAAGACAAATGTCCATTCCTTCCCACACCCCCACACACGGCCCTTCCCACACCCTGGACGTGCGTCCACTTAGTTTCCTGGCTCTCTGAGTTTTCTTTATAGTCCTGACCAAGGACTGTGGAGTGAGTTCTGCAGAAATGCGGGCGGCAGCGCCAGGCACTCCTCCTAGAAGCACACCTGAGTCTCCGCGCCTCTCCTTAGGGTGGGCCGCTGGGACTCCCCTCGGCCCCGGCTTTTTATGACCCATCTGCCAATAAACCGCCCCCCTTCTGTTCAAAGTCATAAAACCAAACGGGGGAAGGGGGACCTTGCCACACCACCAGGGAATACGAGTGAGCCTGGTTCCCCGGAGTTGAAAAGTGGGGGGAGACCCCCTGGGGGAGGGGAAAGTCACCTGACCCTCGGGAGAGCTGGGGGTGGGGGTGGTAGTATTGGCCTGGATTTTCCAGGCCATAAAATTTCAAAGCAGCTCATGTCTATTAACATGTTCATCTTCCGTTTGGCCGGGAGCTTGGATGCCTGGGTCCCCGCACACGCCCCCACCTCGTTCTTTCTCTTAAGTCCAGCTGAGGGTACCGTGGGTGAATAAGGGGCGCAACGCTAAGGGCTGAGTAATCAAATGGTTGCCCTTAACACCTAGGGCATTGGAGTTGAATTCTCTGAGCTTGCTCGGTACCGAGAAGGCGCTGCTTTTCTGGCCCGTGGGATACCCAGGGCGAGATACACAGCTCAGGATGCAGAAAGCCGGCTGTGCTGCCCCGAGGGACGCAGGGTGCCGGGACTGGAAAAGCAGCGCTCAGTTCTCCGCAGCCGGGTGGGTGCGTTGCGGAAGGCGGGGCGGGGAGCGGTGCCAGGGCGGCGGGGAGGCAGCACTGCGGGCCGGCTGGCACTGCGGGGTCCAGGGGCCGATTCTGCTCTGCAGCCTCCCCTGCAAGACCCTTCAGGACCGAGTCGCTGCCCGGTTCCCTCGGTCGCGGCCCCAGCTTCCCCGGGCTGCTCCAACGCGGGTCTTTCCCGCACTCGGGGAGCGGAGCAACGTCTCACCGCCGCCCCGCCTGCCCCCTCCCACCTCCGGGCACCTGGCGTGCACAGAACTCCGCCGCCCATCTCCGCCGCTCGGAAAAAAGTTCTGTGAAGTAGCCCCCGCGCCCCAATCCGTCAAGTTTTCCAAGTGAAGGCTGCCGGGCCGGGGCAGCCGGAGCGCCCCGCCAGCAAGCGAGCGGCGCCCTTCCCCGACCGCGCAGCGCCGGCCGCACCGCTCCGTCCCGCTGCCCACTTACTCTCCTGGGCCATGCTGATGACGGTCTCGGTGGTGGCGTGGTACTCGTCCTCCTCCAGGAAGTCCTCGGGCTGCAGCGCGTCGCCCTGGAAGTCGTGCAGGTCCAGGATCTGCTGCAGCGGCGGCGCCTTGGGCAGCAGCTGCTTCACCACCTCGCGGCTGATGTTGGGCGCCTCCTTGAGCCGCAGTTTGCTCAGGATCTGCGACTTGATGCTCTCCAGGCGCAGCTCGCGGCTGTGCTGCCGCCACACGCACACGGGGCAGCCGTCCGGCTCGGGCGCCGCGGACGGGGCC
>NW_004955458.1:3378511-3387946 GCF_000276665.1 Chinchilla lanigera | reverse complement strand
AAGAGGTAGCGCTGTCATCCGAGGCGAGAGAGGGAGCCGGAGAGAGCCGAGGAAGAGAGGGAGAGGGAGGGAGCGAGGGAACCCGGGCCAGAGAGGTGCGCAGACCGAGGGCCGAGGGGGAGGGGGAAGGTTCCGAGGGCAAGTCCAGAGTCACACCCGGGAGGGACAGGGCCACCGGGCGAAGACACAGATCCGGGAGTCCGCGGTGGGGCGACAGGGAGAGGCAGAGACAAAGGAGGGGAGAGACAGAGGGAGAGTCGGCGAAGAGGCGAACGGAGGAGGGGACGGGCGCAGAGAACTCCTGCGAGCGTGAGAGTGGAGCGAGACCGAGCGGGAGACCGAGTTCCACGGAGCAGACGGGGGGCGGGCACGGTGGGGACCGGGCGGAGGGACGGGTGGGAGGAGACCAGTGTCCTGGGAGAGAAAGGCAGAGCGCAGGGGCAGAGACAGGAGACGCCAGAGAAGCCCCTGAGGAAGCAGGTGCGGAGGATCAGACGGGGCGCAGGAGCAGACGCCCGAGGGGAGGCGTAAGAACCACACAGTCGCCCTCGGTGGGATCTCCGGTTGGGGGGATGTGGAGGACTTGGGCCAGAGGAGCCCCCCGCTGTCCGAGGTAACCGCAAGGTGTTTAAAGAAGCCCGGGAGAGAAGCATCAGACCGACTTTTAGAGGGACCAGGGAGAATAGGAAAGGGAGAGGCCAGGGGCACCCTGAGCCGCTGCAGAGGCGGTGGGAAGCCCTGAGGCAGGAGGAAGGCTTACAGCCTGGAGGACTGTGAGCTTGAAATTGGGGTGTAAGGGAGCAGAGGGCATCAACAGGCTGGAAAAGGGGGGAGCTGGACACCATGGTGGGGAGGAGCCGGAGGAGGAGGCAGAGCTGGAGGCCACGGTGCGTGCAGAGGAATCTGTACTGCTGGATCCCTAGCTGTGTCTTTAGCTCTGCGGGGTCCGGGGTTCTGAGCATGAACTGCAGGGGTAATTACCGAAGAGAAGTCCGCCCGCAGATGGCTGAGCTCAAGGTGACAAGTTGTAAAAGGAGCAACTCAGACGTGCAACCAGCCCTAGTTGTCAGGAGTGACCCTGGGCACAGGCAGAGGACAGAGTGGAAGAGTGCCAATAAGCCTGGCCTGGTGGTGCACACCTGGAACCCCAGCACTAGGGAGATGGAGGCAGGAGAATCAGGATCGATCCCTGTCTGAGGCCATCTGAGGCCGGCCAGGGCCACATAGTGAGTTCAAGGCCGGGCTGCCCTGCATAGTAAGCCGTGGTCTAAATAAATAAATCAAACTGCTTTAAAGGCGCTGAACTTTTAGTGCTGGACACCTCTCCGGGGAGCTGCTTCTTCAGGCTAATTTCTTCTCCATCCTGAGTCCCTAGAGGCCACTAGACAAACTGAAAATATTTGAGGGTCAGGGCTTGCTCATTTCTGGCACATACTGAGTAAGTGGAGGAGCTTCCTTGTTGGGCATCTCAGATTAAACAGAGAGGCACTGGTTTCCTCTCTGGAATCAGAGCTCAGTAAAATATCTTAGTGTTGGCTTGGAATAGGCTTAAAAACAAAGTGGAGGAGGGGAACTGGCGGGGAACCAGAGAGGAAACGGCGGTCCGGGTGTAAGGTGAGAAAGTTGGGTGCAGGTTAGAAAAGCTGATCTAGGAAGCTTTGACCATGTGACACATTCCTGCGGAGAACAGGAGCTTAGAAAGCCACAGAATGGAACGATAACAGTAGCAACAAAAAACCCAAAACTCAAGACAGATGGTTCCCTTCCTTGCTTTGGACCCAGATGTACGCATCTCAGAATTTCATTGAGTGTCTTTATCTCTAATATGGGGATCATATTACCTAACCTCAAATGGGTGTGAGGATTACGTACAAATCCATCAACAGAGGCCTTCATGGGCGTCTTCTCTTCCAGATGCTTCTCCTTTCCATCAGATCTCCCAAGAGTATTGATTGATTGCCTTCACTGCATAGTCTTTTTTTTTGTGTGTGTCTTTTTGACACAGGGTCTCACTATGCAGTTGAGGCTGGTCTTGAGCTCACTTTGTAGCCCAAGCTGGCCTCAAATTCACAGCGATCCTCCTGCCTCAGCCTCCACAAGTGCTGGGATTACAGGCGTATGCCACCACGCCCGGCCTGCTTCACTGTATGTTCTGTTTTGTTTTGTTTTGTTTTTGTACCGGAAATCGAACTCAGGACTTCGTGCTTGCCAGGCAGGGGCTTGTGCTGCTGAGCTGTATCCCCGGCCCTTCACTGCATATTCTGACGTGTCCTTTCCTCCGCAGAATTGCAAACACCTTGAGAGCAGAGGTGCTATCACCTCTGTCTGCTCCTTTAGGGCAGGTAGGCCATCCTTTATTGCCTATGAAACGTGTCTAGCGGCAGGTGCACAGAGAAACAAAATGCAAAGATACATAAGCTCAGGTCATTTTCTCAGGGAACCCATAGACCGGATGAGATCACAGGTAAACAGTACCAGCCCTCTGGGCCACAGTGCTTTCCTCTTGATGATAACCTAGGGTCTTTTCCTCCCCTAGGAGTTTTTCATTCAGTGAGTGACAATCATCCAGCCTAAACACCTGCACATTTCTTTCCAGTCTCCTGGTTTTCTCATCATCTCTGAACCTTTGCATCTTCTTTCTAGAACAACTGCCTGACTCAAGGTAAAACTCATGGTAGAGCACAAACTTGACATATGAAGTCCTGGGTTTGATCCCCAGCACTCCAACTCCCACTGCCCAATCTCTTGGCTAAATTTTTTTTTTTTTTTAAGACAGAGTCTTGCTGTATAGTTCAAACTGGCCTTAAATGCACGATGCAGCCCAGGCTGGCCTCAAACTTGCGGCAGTTCTCCTGCCTCAGCCTCCCAAGTGCTGGGATTACAGCCATGTAGTTTACTCTTTCCCTTGTACCTGAGCATAGATGAGCTTTTATTTTTATTTTTTTGGTACACGGGAATTGAACTCAGGACCTTGTGCTTGCCAGGCAGGTGCTTTAGATGTGATTTCAGATACACCATCCAGGAGTCCTTTCCTGACACTAGCTTTTTGATTAGAAGTAGGCTGCCTGGCTTCAAGTCCCTGCAACCTCCTCCTTTTGGTTGTGTGAGCTCA
The DNA here is from genome assembly GCF_000276665.1 of Chinchilla lanigera. Classification (NCBI taxonomy): domain Eukaryota; kingdom Metazoa; phylum Chordata; class Mammalia; order Rodentia; family Chinchillidae; genus Chinchilla; species Chinchilla lanigera. Next base: position 3,384,834 of record NW_004955458.1, on the reverse strand, counting down.
GACAAATTATTAAATCACTTTATACCTAAGAGTCTTCATTCATAAAACAGAGGTAAAAGATTGTACCCATTTCATGGGATTGTGAGGATTAAATTCCAACACACCATTTGTTTTGAATTGAACCCAGGGCTTTCCCACTGAACTACATCCCCACCCTTTTTATTTTTATTTTGAGATAAGGTCTTGCTAAGTCACTGAACTGCCCAGGCTAGTCTCAAACTGGAAATCTTCCTGCCTCAGCCTGTCAGAGTCCAGGCATGTGCATTGCCACAACCGGCTATGACACACCTTTCTAAATGCATTAGTCATAAGTCTCACTGCAATTTATAACCCTCACTAAGAGACCCAATACAGCAGGAAACTTTTCACCACAGTTTTTCTCTGCTGCTGTTTTTTTTTCTTTTTTTGTCTTTTTGAGACAGAGTCTCACTATGCACTACAGACTGGCCTTGAGCTCACTTTGTAGCCCAGGCTGGTCTCAAACTGAGCAAGGATGCTCCTGCCTCAGCCTCCCTAGTTCTGGGAATTACAGGCCTGCCCCACCACCCCCGGTTTTTCTCAGCTGCTTTGAATACAGAATGAACAAACAAGGTGTGGAGGTGCATTCTTGTAATCCGGGATGCTCAAGAGGCTGAGGCAGGATTGAAAGTTTGAAGCCAGACAGGTTACGCTTCCTGGGTTCCGTTCCAGTAGAGGGGCGGGGGAAGGGGCTTTCTTGGTAAGTGAACTAAGTCAGACACTGCGGGACTTTGCTAAGAGCACCTAGTCAGAGCTGGGTGGAGAAGAGAAAATTGTACTTTTGTGTCCATGAGGTGTTACCGTTGTCTGCCAAATGCCAGCGAGTTAAGACCAGGAACAGTTTGTGAGACAGGATTTCCCTCCGGCTTTCTCCGCACGGGTTCTAGGACTAAGGGCAACCCAATGGGTAGACAAGACTGCCATCTGGCGGTAAAAAAATCCCTACAGTAGGCTTTCCTCATACTTTGCGCCGCGTTTTTCATTTTGGATTTCTAGTCTGAGAAGCGTCCGGTGGTGATAGAACCCGGGACCTCGCGCATGCTAGGGACGCGCTCTGCCTCTGAGTTACATCCTCGGCCTGAAAAATTCCGGATCATAATGCAGCAAACCTCGTCCTTTCTTTGATCCCTTCTAGATTTTGTCTCCTGAGGTCCCTCTGCTCGGTCCTGTTGGGCTCCCCGGAGTTGCAGGAACTGACCCCGAGAAGGTTTGTTTTCGGAGCTTCAGGGCTCCAGCTGCCCCAGACCCAGACCCGGTTCCGAGGGTTTGACTTTACGGAAAACGGGCTTGACGCTAAGATCTTTACTCATCCCGGTGCGCGCGGTGGCTTGGGGTCCCGCCCACTGTCCTGGTCTCCCAGGCAACTGTCTCCCTGCCCAGGGCGCCCCTACCCGGCGTTACCCAGGCAACCTCCAGGCCCGCCTCCTTCAAGGTCCTGACTGGTTCGTTGCAAATGTGGGTCGGGGCCTAAGGGAGGCATTTAGGTTTGAAGGTTGCGGGGAGGAGGCGGTGTTCCCGGGGAGGGGTGAAGTTCAGGACCTGCCGGGAGGGAGGACGCGGGTGCTGGCGCGCCCTGGGGTGGAGGGTGCATTCCCCTCTTGGGAAGCCGGACGCCAGGGTTCGAGGCCAGAGACGCCAGGGCCACTCTCAGAGGCGCTGCTGCCAGAATGGGGAAGCACTGCGGGAACAGCTATGTTCCGTCCTCTCCGGGGAGGCTGCCTAACCCCAGCGCCTCTCGCCTTTCGCCCCCAGAGACCTTGTTCTGGGGTCAGTGGATTCATTCCTGGGCACCGCGGGGCTTTCTCGGGAGGGAGGGGCGGAGCCTCCCTAGAGGCCCCCGCGTGTCCTTCAGGACTGGGAGCGGTTCTGGGGGGCACGAATGTTGGAGAAAGAGACCCTGAGCAGGCCTCCTGCCCACAAGCCCTGCAGCGCCCCAGAGCCTCGCACTGTGTAATTACCGTCCTCTCCCACACCATACCCTAAACCCTATAATTAACTTGCCGGGGTCGCTTGCCAGCCCTGTTAACCTCTTTACCCCCAAGGCCCAGAGAAGTCGGGAGGAGGGAGCCAAAGAATTTGTATTTGGGGCCATCGTGGTAGTCGTGCAGGTGTGACGCAACTGCTGGGGGACTCTAAGCCTTATTTGGGGTCACTTCTTCCTTTGCCTCTGGCCTCACAGGAAGAAACCCACACAGTCTCCCCTCACCCTCTTAAGCAGGGGAAGCCAGCCGGGCGTGGTGGCGCGCGCCTGTAATCCCAGCACTAGGGAGGCTGAGGCAGGAGGATCATTGCAAGTTTGAGGTCAGCCTGGGTTACAAAGGGAGCTCAAGGCCAGCCTGAACTGCGTAGTGAGACCCTGTCTCAAAAAGACAAAAAAGTCCTCGCCTGGGGACTTCACTTGTGGTTTCCCAAGCCTCCGCACCTCTTTCTTGCGTTTCTCACCCGGGGTCCAAGGTGGGCTCCTTACTGCAGGCTCTGGCGGGGGCGGGGCCCACAGCCGGTTGCGCTCCCCAGCAGTGCCAGCAGGAGGCGCCATATTCCAGCTGCTGGTCAGGGAAAAGGACGGGGCGAGCATGTTTGCTTTCTTGGGGACATCCTGGCAGACGGGCAGATCCCGGAGCTGACAGACCGCGCCCTGAGAGGCGGGCGAGAGAAGCTGGACACGGGAGAGGGCAGCTGGAGGTGGAAGTGTGGGAGGAAATCCAATCAGGGAAGTCAACAGGAGCACAGGGCAGTGAAGGTCAAAGCTGTCGCCACATGATGTGCGCGGTGCACAGCCATGGCGAGGGGTGAGGACCGCCCAAGAGGCTGGCTGGGGGCTGGGGACGGGAGCCAGGACCCTCAGGGCCCCTGCACTCCCCCTCCTGTGCCAGGCCGCCTTCAGCATGCACGCTTCTGCTTGTTACAGCCTTCACCGCACTCCCCGCCCCGGATATTGGGATTGACCCCAGGTCCTCCGCTCTGAGCTACCTCCGCAGGCCTTTTTGAAAGAGTCTTGCTGAAATCACTTAATGGCCAGCCTGGGCTGAAACTTGCAATGCTCTTGTCTCAGCCTCCCAGAGTGCTGGAGATATATTTATATTTATATAAAAAATATATTTTCCCTCTGTACCGAAAAGGTTGTAAGCAATTTTTAAAAATTAAGGGCCGGGAATATAGCTCAGTGGCACAGCGCCTGCCTGGCAAGTGCCAGGTCCTGAGTTCAATTCCCGGTACCATCCCCCCAAAAAACGATAAAAAATTGAGACAAGATACTAGCTCACAGCCTGCTGAGTGCTGGGATTACAGGGTGCACTACCACCCTGGCTTAAGGTTGTGAGCATTTTATTTATTTACTTGTCTTTTTGAGACAGGGTCTTGCTATGCAGTTCAGGCTGGCCTTGAGTTCACTTTGTAGCCCAGGCTGGTCTCGAATTCACAAGGATCCTCCTGCCTCAGCCTCCCGAGTGCTGGGATTACAGGTGTGTGCCACCACGCCTGGTTGTGAGCATTTTAAAGGCAGGGGCATGTGTTACCCATCTCCGTCTAGTTCCAGTGCCTGGCATGGTTAGGCTTCCGATACGTGGGTGAATAACTGAACGAACTCTTCCTCAGTTCCTTCCTGGGCCTTTCGGTTCCAAGGAGCAGACACGGGCGGTAACCACCCGACCCCTAGCGTGGGGTCTTTCTCGTTTCTCCCACGTCCCTCTTTGCTCCCCCTCAGCAGGAACCTTAGTTGGGAGGCTCTGTGGCCCAGGTGAACGCTGCTCTGCGCCAGTCCCAAGTCCTGGACCAGAGCCGCCTGGCACTGGGATTCTGGCCCAGGTGGTGGGCAGGGAGCCTGAGCGTGGCTGGGGTCCTGCCTGGAGCCTCTGGGGTGCCCACCCTGCCTGCTCCCTAGCTGCGGGTTTGAATCAGTCCCTTTGCTGATGGAGGTGACGGGAGCAGGATGCTGGGGAGAAGGTGGGGTCAGAGGGCAAGGGCTGGAGACCCAGGGCTGGAGAGAGGAAGGGAGCCGGCCGGTGAGGACCTTCCGGTGGGGGTTGGTTAGGGTGGCAAGTGGGTGTGGGATAGGAACTGGGCCTCGGGCTTGGGCTGGGGGTTCAGGCCCAGGCCCAGGTGGGTGGGAGGGGCAGAAAGAGGCTGGGCTGTCCTTCCCGATGTGTGCACTGGCTGCCTGGGTTGGCATGTCTAGGTACGTCGCTGAGCTCAAATCCTAGTGCTGTGAGTCTAAGCACAGAGTACGATCAAGCAGAATCATTTCGGGGGGCCCTGTAGGTCAAAAGCAGGGCTTCGTGCATGTGAGGTAAGCACAGCCCCAGATGAAACCTTATCTTTCTTTTTTTTTTTTTTTTTGGTTTTTTTCCTCCGGTACCGGGAGCCGAACTCACAACCTTGCGCTTGCCAGGCAGGCGCTTTTTGCCGCTGAGCTAAATCCCCAGCCCCTCTTTTTTTCTTTTAAAATAAAAGCAGTCAGCTGAGTGTGGTGGCTCATGCCTGTAATCCCAGCACTCAGGAGGCTGAGGCAGGAGGGTCCTCGTGAGTTGGAGACCAGCTTGGGTTTTAAAGTGAGAGCAAAGCCAGCCTGAACTGCATAGTGAGACCCTGTCTCAAAAAGACAAAAAAAGGGCAAAAAGTAAATAAAAGCAGTCAATTTATTTGAAAGTGAGGAAAGGAAGGAGAGATGGAGAGAGAGGGAGAGAGAGGGAGAGAGAGAGAGAGAGAGAGAGGGGACGGGGTGGCAGGCAGCTGCTCCGGGTGAGTAGGGAGTGCCTGAAGCCTGGGAGGCGGCATCCAGCCCAAGTGGGGACTTCTGGGTTTAAATGTCAGGCCTGAGGTTCAGACCTGACCTCTTGCCCTTAAGTCGCAGCCCCGTCTTCCCGCCCTCTGCACTGGGGTGATGGCCTTGCTGCCACTGCAACCTGCGTTTCTGCCCCACTCCCCGCCCACCTCCTCCTCCTTCCCCACGGCCTTGTACCTGTCCCCCCTGCCCGCACCTCTGCGTTCCGACTCCTCTCTCCCGTTTCTCCACCCTTTGCGGTGCCCCACCTCCCCCGTCCTCACCCCTCTGCAGTCGGGGTCTCTCCCATCCTACGCACACCTCCCACGCGGACTGTCCGGCTGCCTGCTGAGTCCGGGGGACAAGGTGTCCCTGCAGCAAGTACCGGGCTCCTTGCGGATGCCTTCAGGAGGCCTGGGGTGCCAGCCCTGCAGCCGATGCCAGTGGGCTGTCAGAAGGCGGCACCCTTGCTGGGCACACTTGTGGCCCTGTGCGTGCCCTCCTGGTGGCCCTGGGTGGAGGCTGGCAGAGCTTTTTGCAATGTGGAGAGGGACAGAGGTCCCTGCCCCAGCTTGCCTACCAGCAGCCAGTGCCAGGCACGGTGTGCCAGGTGGCGCGTCAGGGCGGCGGGCCCTGGAGCAGGCGCTGGAGGCGCCGAAGGATGCGTTGGAAAGGGCCAGGCCCGAGCTCAGCCGCTCCCACTAGCCGGGGCTCTGAGTTGACGTCCGAGGCTGGAAGAGTGGAAGATTCCTTTCTTATTATTCATTATTGTGGTAAAATACACAGAACATGAAATCTACCATTTTAACTCATTTTTAATTTTATCTTTTACTAGTGCATGTCTGCAGTCTGTAGTGATTACATTCATTGGGGTTGTGCATTTTCACAGCACATCTTACTCTCGTTTTGGTTTGTTTTGTTGTTTTTGTTTTCAGAGACAGTGTCTCACTGTGTAGTTCAGGCTGGACTGGAACTCACTTTGTAGCCCAGGCTGGCCTCAAACTCACAATGATCCACCTGCCTCAGCCTCCCGAGTGCTGGGATTAGAGGCGTGCACCACCATGCCCGGCTCATTTTTTGTCTTTTTGAGACAGGGTCTCGCTATGCAGTTCAGGCTGGCCTTGAGCTCACTTTGTAGCCCAGGCTGGTTGCAAACTCGCAACGATCCTCCTGCCTCAGCCTCCCGAGTGCTCGGATCACAGACGTGTGCCACCGTGCCCGGCCCCAAGTTTATCTTCCTTTATACTCCTTGTGTATGAACACACAGTTTCTTTATTTTCATCTGTTGGTGGACATATAGGCAGATTCCAAGATTTAGCTAGTGTAAATTTTGCTACTGTAAACATGGGAGTGCATGGATCCTTGTGATATGATGACTTGAACTCTTTCAAGGAAGATTTCTAGAAGGGGTTATCTGGGTTGAATGAAATGTCTCCGTTTACTATTTTGAGGAATCTCCGTACTGATCTCCATAGTCAGTTGTACTAGTTTACATTCCTGCCAGCAATGCAGATGGGCTCTGCCCGCCTTCTCCTCACTGGCTTTT
>NW_004955458.1:3375971-3377155 GCF_000276665.1 Chinchilla lanigera | reverse complement strand
CTTTTTCAGAGTGATATAACTTTATTATAGACATTTTTCTCTTCCTTAGGGTAATCCCTAAGTATTGTAAAATTTTACTTATGTATATACTTTTTTCATTTTTTGAGGCAGGGTTTCACTAGGTAGTCCAGGCTGGCCTTGAACTCAAGGTGATCCTCCTGCTTCAGCCTCCTGAGTGCTGGTGTGTGCCTAATTTCTCTTGATGCTACTGAGAAATGTTTTATTTTCTAAAATTTGTTTCTCATTGGAATAGTATTTTTTTTTTGCAGTAGGGTCTCACTATGTAGTCCAAGCTGACCTTGAACTCACTATGTACCTTAGGTTGGCCTCGAACTCATGGTGAGCCTCCTCCTTCAGCCTCCTTATGTGTGTCAATTTTGTATCTTGCTCCATCGCTGAATTTGGTTATTAATTATAGGAGTCTTTTAGTGGAATTGTTTGGGTCTTGTAAGTAGAGGATCATGTCATCTCCAGACAATGATACTTTGAGTTTTTCCTTTCCTATACTTTTTTTTTTTTTTTTTTTGGTACTGGGAATCGAACTCAGGACCTTGGGCTCACCAGGCAGGCACTTGTGACGCTGAGCTACATCCCCAGCCCTTTTTCCTATACTTATCCATTTTATTTCTTTCTGATTGTTCTAATGCTTCCAGGAATATGTTAAACAGGAGTGGTGAGAGTGGACATCCTTGACTCGTTCCTGACTTTAGAGGGAAAGCTTATTGGCTGGGTGTGATAGCGCCCACCTGTAATCCCAGCACTTGGGAGGCTGAGGCAGGAGGATCTTTGCAAGTTCGAGACAAGCCTGGGCTACAAAGAGAGCTCAAGTTCAGCCTGAACTGCATAACAAGACCCTGCCTCAAAAAGACAAAAAAAAAAAAAAAAGTCAAAAAAATAGAGAGAAAGGTTTCAGTTTTTCCTCATGTAATATGATGGTTTGTCATTAATGGCTTTTATCAGATTGAGACAAGTTCCTTCTATACTTATTTTCTTCAGGATTTTAATTATGAGCAGTTGTTGGATTTTGTCAAAGGTTTCTTAAAAAGGCTTTTTTCTGCATTTGTTGAGGTAATCATGTGAATTTTGTCTTTGCTTCTGTTTGCATTCATGGATTTGCATGTGTTAAACATCCTTACGTGCCTAGGATGAGGCACACTTGATCGTGGTGTATAATTTTTTTTTTT
>NW_004955458.1:3370640-3372496 GCF_000276665.1 Chinchilla lanigera | reverse complement strand
AAGTGTCCCAGGCAGGTAACCTAGACACGTACCTTCTCCACGAAGGCGGTTCTACAGAATCTGAACATCGGGCCCCCATGTAATCCATGAAGTCTCGGTGCAGACCTCTCCGGAGCTCCTCACACTACTCCACCACAGCCTGCACAGTCAGGTGGAGAATGGCCTCCAGGGAGTCTCCCCGGGTATTGTGCAAAGTCCTCCTGGTTTCCAGCTCCCGAACGGCTCTCCCGTCCCCAGTCAGCTCGACCTCTGAGTCGTCTGGCGTCGTCTGTATTCTTGTGTTCTCCGAGTCCTTGTTCAGCACCTGCTCCTCTGTTGACTCTGGACCTTTCTGGTTCTCAAGGGCAGGGCCAAAAGCGACCCGTTATGGGGCATGTTTTCCCAGGGGTTTCTCCATGTCGGGATGGTTCACGCACGTTATTTACTTATTTTTATTTTATCTTATTTTTGGTATTTTGAGAGAGTGTCTCACTATATAGTTCAGGCTGACCTAGAACTCACTATGCAGCCCAGGTTGGTCTCGAACTCACAGCAATCCTCCTGCCTCAGCTTCCTGGGATTGTGCTGGGATTTGGGTGTTTGCCGCAATGCCCAGCTTTTTCTTATTGTTTTTAGGTGTTTCTCAATTGATCACCAACCACAACCCTGTTTTCTAGATCTGATGCTCTGTCCTCTCAGTGATAACTTCTGCTGCCCATACTTTCAGTATTTTAACTGTTTTTTAGTATTCAGTGGCATAAAGACATTCATATTGTACACTCATCAGCAGCATCCATCTTCAGAACTTTTTCATCTCCTCTTACACACTCTGTAGCCAGGTATGGAGGTGCACACCTGTAATCAATCCCAGTGCTCTGGAGGCTGAGGCAGGAGGATCCTCAGGATTTGAAAGCCAGCCTGGAAAACATAGTGATTTTTTTTTTTTTTTTTTTTTTTCCGGTACTGGGAATCGAACTCACGACCTTGTGCTTCCCAGGCAGGGGCTGTGTCGCTAAGCTAAATCCCCAGCCCCAAACATAGTGATCTTAAGGCCAGGCTGTGCTACAAATCGACACCCTGTCTCAAAAAACAAAACAAGAACAAAAGCCCAAACCCCAAACAAAACAACAACAACAACGAAAACAAACTTTACCAATTAAAGACTCCCTTGACTCGCAGCACTTGCAAACCAACTTTTCCCCTCTGTCTCCATGAGGTTGACTCAGAGGGGCAATTCTCCCTCCCACCGCCTTCCCTCCAGCTCAGGACCGCTCTCTGGGGCTCCTCAGCGGCGCTGTGTGCATTTGCGAAGTCCCGCCCTGGTGTTCTTGCGGAAGCTCGGGTTCTCCTGACCTTTGCCCCAGCCCCGCCCCTTTCTCCTGGCGTTCTAGAGAAAGGGAGAAAAGTACCCGGCTGGCGGTACTGGGGATGGGTCGGCTTTGCACAAGCAACTGCTCCACCACTGTGCCGGGGAGCATTCCAAGCCCCTTTTATAAAACTTTGAGCCAGGGTCTTGCTAAATTGCCCAGGCTGCCTTTGAACTTGCCATTGTCCTGCCTCACCCACCTCCCAAAGAGCTGAGATTACAGGTGTGTGCCACCGTGCCCTTCTAATGTATGGGGTGTGGAAATCTCCACAGACCTGGGTTCAAATCCTAAGTCTACCTCTTAGTGACTGGGACTCTGGGCATATTATTCCTCATTTCCAACCCTCAGTTCACTTATCTGTAAAACAGGAAAAATAAACTGCGCATGATGGTATATGCGTGTAATCCCAGAACTCTGGGAGGCTGAGGCAGAAGGATTTGAAGTTCAAGTTCAAGCCCAACCTGGGCAATTTAGCTATTTAGACCCTGACTCTAAAAAAAAAAAAAAAAA
>NW_004955458.1:3365986-3369286 GCF_000276665.1 Chinchilla lanigera | reverse complement strand
TTTTTTTTTTTTTTTTTTTTGCATACCTGGCTTCTATCCTTGGATTTAGATATAACTTTTTTTTTTTTCTTTAAAGAGACAGTGTCTCATTACATTGCCCAGGCTGGCCTCCAATCCTAGTGCTCAAACAGGAGCCTCAGCCTGCCTCAGCCTCCTGAGTACTGGGACTACAGTTGCATAATATGAGGCTCAGCTTTAGGCATCACTTTCATCTTTGGTCTGGCTCTTCTGTCCTGAGTTTAACATCCCCAGGAGCTGGCAGGAAGTCTCCACCTGAATGCCCCTCAGGTGCTTCTGCCTTGGGTGACTCCCTCCTCTTTTCCTGGGTGCTGGCTCCCACCCTCTCTCCCAGGAGCCTGAGGTCAGCTGTCTCTCAGGCCACGTGACATTCAGTCCTCATTTCAGTGTAGGGCCAGCCCCAGGATCCTGCTTCCTTCTCAGAAGCGTCCCCCTCCCCCATGGCCTGTGGAACATGCCTGACATGGCTTTCCGGTCTTCAGCGCTCTGTTACCTAGCACCTTAATTCTGCTTTGTCTATTGTTTTGGAAAGTGTTCCACGTTACAGATGTGACATTTCACCTTTCGGTATTATAGTGTGCATCTTCAAAGAAACAATTTCCCTACATAATCACATTGATAGAAGGGAAAGAAACTCCTGACCTGCTAGATGTCTGGTACGTGTTCTTTAAAACTGAAGAATGAATTTTAGGAACAGTAGAGGTTAAGAGCAGAATATATATATTCTGGGCTTTTCCTGTGGGGCGCTGGGTCAGCGGCTCTTCCTGGCTTTCTCAGGGTGATCGATACCTATGTAGAACATCAATCCCTGTTGCTTCTCCTTAGGGGAAGTATGTGGGTGCATCCATTTCATCTTTTGTGTCGAGCTCGGGTCCTCAGCAGAGGCGTGTCTCCCCACTTCTGCACTGGCTCCTTTGAGGGCCTGGCCCTTTCTGACTGCCTGATAGTTCTACCTAACTTAGCTGTGTGTAACGATATCACAGTTAGCAAAATGAAAAGTTTTTCATCGCTGGGGATTGAAGGCACAGCCTGTGCATGCTTGGCGAGGGTTCTCCCACTGAGTTATGCCCCCAGCCTAACAAAGTAATTGCCTGACTTCTTTTTGTTGTTTGTTCTAGACAGCGTCTCGCTATGCAGTTCAGGCTGGCCTTGAGCTCACTTTGTAGCCCAGGCTGGTCTCGAAATCGCAGGGATCCTCCTGCCTCAGCCTCCCGAGTGCTGGGATTACAGGTGTATTTTTTTTTTTTTTTTCCAGTACTGAGGAGGACCTCAGGGCCTGCAGCATGCCAGGAAGCACTCTACCACTTTATGTGCCCCCGCCCAGGCCTGCTGATCTTGGTCTTCAGACTGCCTTCCCTGCCGTCTCCACCCAATCCTCCCCAAGCCCTCGGGGCCAGCGCCCTCAGCCCGCCGTATGCTTTCATAAATGCTCCTTTTCCACAGTTCGCTGCTTTCCTGCCCCTGGAACGGGGAACTTGCCGTGTAATTCTTCAAGGTCACCTTAGAGAACGTCCCCCATCTCTGAAAGATCCACTCTCCCATGCTGCTCCTCCCTCTGAGCTTCTTCGGTGGCTGCCAGGAGCTTCTGCCTCTTTTTTTTAAGTGCGGGCAGAAGCTGGCTGCCCCCCTGGCAGAGGCAGGTCCGCTTCCTTTCTCTCCCTGCGGCCTTGTGCCTAGCACATGTGTGGCATCTAGTGGCAGCAATGAAAGGAAGCCGATGAATACTTCTTTCTTTGGCATCTGGACTCCTCCCACACAGCCTGTGTGCGCGATAAGGCGGGGGCAAGGTCCACGGGCAGCTTGGTGTACTGAGCCGGCCGGAAAGCGCGTTCCTAGAAACCAGTCCTCGGCCCAGCCCAGATCACGTCCCCTTGGCCTTGACAGTCTCACAGACCCCGAGACTCAGGAAGTGGTTTAGTCAGGGCCTGAAGAACCACGGGGTGGGATTCAGGCCGGGGGTGTGAAGGCTGGCCCTTCCGTGAGCCTGGTCACACCACCTGCCCTGGGGATGGCCAGTGGCTGGCGGGCAGGAAGGCAGCCCTCATCCGGCTTGGGGGATAAGGTTCTGCTGTGGGTCAGATGGGGAAGTCCAGGGGCCCCAGTCATCCGCACCTTAGTGCCCTCCTTGTGTCCCCACCATAACGGTCCGATCCGGGGGTCTGGAGAGAGCACCGCTTGGTCAGCTCTCCTGGGTAAGCTAGAAGAAATAAAGTTAGATAGAAAGGAGACAAGGAGAATCTTTTTTTTTTTTTTTGAGACTGTCTCACTCTGTAATTCAGGCTGGCCTTGAACTCACTATGTAGCCTAGGGTAGCCTCCAACTCCTGTTGATCCTCCTGCCTCAGCTTCCTAAGTGATGGGAGTTACAGGTGTGTGCTGAGGCAGGAGGATCGCTCTGAGCTCAAGGCCAGCCTGGCCTACACAGTGAGACCCTGTCTCAAAAAAACAAAACCAAAACCAAAAGCCCCTGCAACTTAAGGACACAGAGTCACCACAGGTTTTCCACACAGGAGTTTTAGATTCGTTTATCCTTCTTTTCTTGTGGCCCATCACACCGCAAAGCCCTTGAAGATACTACAGGTCCATAATTCAGCTTAACTGATAAAGGGCATGAAGCCAATCTTAATATAAAAGTTGAGAGAGTTCAAAAGAATGTTTTTAGGCAAAACATTTTAGATCACCCATCTTAAAATATATATAGGACTGGGCCTTTCACCTCTAAAATGGGCCATTAGCTTTCTGTGGGTGGGCCCCGCTTTTCTCCCATAAGCCAAAATAGACCTTCTTATAGATTCACAAGTTTCATAGGTTTCCACCGCCTCAAAAAAAAGAATTGTCAGCTCTTGAAAATACTCTGGCCAGGCGCGGTGGCGCACGCCTGTAATCCCAGCACTCGGGAGGCTGAGGCAGGGGGATCATTTCGAGCTTGAGCCCAGCCTGGGCTATAAAGTGAGTTCAAGGCCAGTTTGAACCGCATAGCGAGACCCTGTCTCAAAAAGACAAAAAAAAAAAAAAAAGAAAAAAGAAAAAAGAAAAAAAATACTCTGAATGCCACACTCCCTTGTGTGTTTTTCAAGACAAATCCTTCTCAAGCCTCTTGATCGACAAATCCTAAAACTCTTTTCTGCTGCAGGAGTCAGCGGCTTTGTCCTGAGGGTAGGGTCCGCTGCGGCCTTTCACCTTCGCTTTGGGACCCCTCTGGACCTCGCCCGCCCGCGCGGCCAGGCCGCGGCCCAGGCCGGACTCTCCGACCCCGCTGGCCCCGGCGCCGTCGACTGCAGGC
>NW_004955458.1:3345597-3365080 GCF_000276665.1 Chinchilla lanigera | reverse complement strand
CCCCGAATGGCCCGGCTGGCCGCGCGCCGCCCCCCGCCTCCCGGCCCTTCCTGTCTGGTGACCCAACCACTTGTGATACGCGGCAGTGGGGCAACCACCCAACGGCCCGATGCTATCAGCCGAGGCTTCCTCCGCGGCGCGTCCGAACCCCCGCCCGCTCCCCGCGCCCGCCGGCTGCCCGGGAGGGCGGCGCTGGCCACCTTAATTTAGCTCCCGGCCGCCCGGCCCGGGAGGCTGCTGTTTGTCCACGGAGGGCTGGACACTCTCGCCCTTCCTCCTCCGCCTCCTCCTCGCCCGAGGATCTTAGTCACCGGAGGCCGGGGGAGGGGGCAGGCCGTCCGGGTGGACCGAGCCGGGATTCCCGGAGGCCACAGGGCAGGACTACTGTGGGTCAGGAATATGTGCCTTGGGGTCAGCTTTCTGTGCGCTCCTCCTTTCTTCCCTCGGGTCCACCCCTGCGCAGAAAGCTGCCCCGGGGAAGGCGGGGCTCCCAACCCCTTGTCCCCCAGTGTCTCCCGTGGTGGAGAACCTGTGGCTCTTCTGCTACTTGTTTTTTTCTTTTTTTCTTTTGCCTTTTTGAGACAGTCTCGCTTGCAGTCCAGGCTGGCCTTGAGCTCACTTTGTAGCCCAGGCTGGTTTTGAACTCACAATGAGCCTCCTGCCGCAGCCTCCTGAGTGCTGGATTACAGGCTTGCGCTGCCCTGCTTGTTTTTTGTTTTTTGGGTTTTTTTTTTCCGGTTCCGAGAATCGAACTCACGACCTCGCGCTTGCCAGGCAGGCGCTGTGCCTCTGAGCTAAATCCCCAGCCACTGTTTTTGTTTTAAAACAAAAGATGTTAATGTCTGAGTAGTTCTTCTAAAGTAAAACCTCAGTGTTCTGCTGTGGTTCCACTTTATTTATCGGCCTTTTGAGGTAAATAAGTGGGTTTTGCACTGCAGTTTAGGCCCTTGTCTGTGAAAGGCTCGCCATCACTGACCCTAGAACCACGCCTGGCCTTCACTCAGGGCAAGGATGGGACAAGGGCCCCCTCACGGCTTTGAAAAGTTTCCCGGAGTGGGAATCTGCCCTGGCCGGGGTCGGGTCTGTGACCTCGGTGTGCTGGCCGGCCAATGAGGACGGCTGCTGGGCTGGCTCGGGCCTAACCTTCCCCTGCCTTGCCTTTAGGCCTGCGCCGTGGGGCTGATCGCCGTGGGGATAGTGGTCAAGCCGATCCTGAGCGGGACCATGAGCCACGGGGCTGCTACTCCCGGCAGCCTGTTGCCCGTGATCATCATCGCAGTGGGTGCCTTCCTCTTCCTGGTGGCCTTCCTAGGCTGCTGCGGAGCCTGCAAGGAGAACTACTGTCTCATGATCACCGTGAGTGCTGGGGCTGCCAGAGGGCACTGCTGTACCAGGGCGGCGAGGCGGGTGGGTGAGGCCCAGCCCCGGGAGCGCGCCGGGCACTTAGGCTAGGGCGGACCTGACTCCTTGCCTTTGCTCCTGCAGTTTGCCATTTTCCTGTCTCTCATCATGCTCGTGGAGGTGGCCATCGCCATCGCCGGCTACGTTCTTAGAGACAAGGTAGGCGGGGAGTCGGTCGGGAGCGCCCTGCCTCTGGCTGCTCAGGGACCCAGGTACCTGACTTTGCCCTCAACACTGTTCTTTCTGTTCTCAGGTGAGAGCGGAGTTCAGTAAGGACTTCCAGCAGCAGATGCGCAATTACCCCAAAAACAACGATACGGCTGCGTTCCTGGACCAGCTGCAGACGAAAGTGAGCAGCAGCATGGGGAGCAGGGGTGCGGCGGGGAAAGAGCCTCACCTCCACCTTGTGAGTGGGGTGTCACTCGGCGACTTTCCCTCCTGTCTCTCCACTCCCCCAGTTTGAGTGCTGCGGGGCCGCTAACTACTCAGACTGGGAGAGCATCCCCGGCATGGGCAAGGACCGGGTCCCCGACTCCTGCTGTGCCAACGTCACCGTGGGCTGTGGCATGGACTTCAAGCCGCAGTCCCTCCACACCAAGGTAGGAAGACAGGCAGTGCGGGGCTCGGGAAACCCGGGCGTGTTGCGGAGGCGAGACAGACCTGGGTGGCAGCGGACGGTCAGGGCTGAGGTGGGGTCTGGGGTGCAGGGGTGGCCGGGAAGGCGGTGGGTTTCTCAGGCTGCTTGTGGTGTGTTTTCCGCCTCCCTCCAGGGCTGCGTGGAGAAGATTGGGAGCTGGCTGAGAAAAAACGTGTTGCTGGTGGCTGCAGCAGCCCTGGGCATTGCTTTTGTGGAGGTGAGAGGGGCCCTGGGCAAGGCCCGGGGTGTCTGGGCAGGAGGGGCCCGAGCGAGGAGGGTGATGAACGGTGGTGCTGGCCGGGGCAGCCCTGGGTGTGTGCGGGCTTCCAGGGAGCCTGCCCTCCATTCCTTCGCTCTCCGCCCGCCTTTCCTTCCAGGTCCTGGGCATCGTCTTTGCCTGCTGTCTTGTGAAGAGCATCCGCAGTGGCTATGAAGTGATGTAGGGGTCTGGCCTCCCAGCCCCCTCATCTAGGGGAGTAGAGTAGTATCCCGGGTTTTTTCAATTAAACGGATTATTTTTTCAGACCGAAAAGAGTGATGGCCTCCCTTGTCTCTGCAGCTCTTAGACCCCTCTGCTTCCTGTGTCCCTGTCCCCTGGCACTCTGCGGTGTGTGCCCCTGGGGAAGGCAGGCCTGTTTGGGGACGTGTGGGGAAAGGAGGATTTTGCAGAAGGTGTTGGCTGGGCTGGCGGTGGGAGAGGGGGGATCCAGAGGAGGCTGTGGTCCCCTCCCCTCTGCCATCTGCATCAGTCAGAGGGCTTTCCTGTAATGCTCCTGCCTGGGGAGTCTGGCCCACAAAGACATGCCCTTCACCCTCCCTCCTGCGCCACTCTTGTAAAGAGGTGGTAAGGCCACTGGAGGCTCGAATGGCTAGTGTTTCTCATGCTTTTTTTTTTTTTTTCTTGTGACGGTCTCACAGTAGCTTAGACTGATCTTGAATTTATGGCAATCCTCCTGCCTCAGCTTCCTGCGGGCTGGGGTTACGGGAGTGCACCACCATGCCTGGCTTCTCATTTTTAAGTAGTAGGAGAATCTGAGTATTGCTTTTTCTTCTACGAGCCCCATCTGGTGCTGACTCATCATCTCCCCTCCCCACCGCAAAAAATAAGGCTATTTCCACTACAAGTAGAATTGTAACTACCTCTCGCAGAAAATAAGGGGAAAGTGCCCTCTTGTGGCCACTCCTGCGAGTGCAGTTGAAGACCGTGCATAAACGCAAGCCCCCCAGTGGTTACTAGCTGTCCTGCAGGTACTCAACGGGCTGGAGTCCTTGGCCGGTTAAATAACTTGGGGTAGTTAGCACTTAGGTGGGGTCAGTCTCCAAGTGAGCACCCTCATTTTCGTCCACTTTTGTTTTAAAATACATTTATTTTGAACGCCTATTTTGTGCCATGTAGCAGGCAGAGCAGGGTGGGGACAGGAATAAAAATCCTAACCCTTGGGAAAACGGTCTTGCCGGGAAGCTGGGCTCAGCACACGGACTGCGCAGGCTTAGGGAGGAGCCAGGTGAGCGCGGTGTCCACGAGGCCGGCCGGCAGGTAGGAGGCGGGCAGCCAGAGCAGCTTGGCGTCCCAGCCCGGGCTGTAGCGGGTGCGGGGGTGGCGAGCGGTCAGCGCGTGCTCCACGCATCGGCTCACCTTGGTTAGGTCCGGGTCGCAGATCGCGTTCATGATGCGCCGCTGCACTCCGAGGTCTGCAGCCCCAGGGTGGTGCAGTGAGGGTCCCCGCCCCGGCCCAGCCCGTCCTGGGCCCCACTGTTGGCCGCAGATGACCGGGCTCCTCAGTTCCCGCCCCTGTTGGGGGACTTGGCAGGCTCCTCGGCCGCGGCGCTCTCTCTGGTGCTCCCTCCGCCCCTGCCCTCTGCCCGGGAGGCTGACGTGGACCGGCCTCTGGCTCATGTCCCTCGCGCCCCGGGCTGGCCCGGCTACTCACAGGCGGAGAGGAAGGCGTCCCCGTAGCGGGCCCGCGTGGCTGGAGGCAGCCGGGCCCAGCAGGCCTGCAGGGCGCTCTCCAGACTCCGCAGGCTGGTCACCGGGGTACGGAAGAAGCCCGGCTCCACGATGGAGACGCGAACCCCGAAAGGAGCCACGTCCCGCCTGGAGTGTGGGCAAAGGGGTTGCTGCGTTCTCGCCCCGTGCCAGTAAGGAGTGGCCTCTCAGGGACGTGAACGGGGAATCAGGGACAGGGCATGCGGGAGCCCTGACAGGGACACTGCCCTAGCCCTGGCACTAGGGCCAAGTGGGCGAGGGGGGAAATACACAGTGCTTTCTCTGCTGGCACTGGGACCAAATCCAGCCCCTGCAGGCTTGGCAGGTGCTCTCCCACTGAGCTGCACATCCCCACCCAGAGGGAGATCATTTTTCTTTTTTTGATGGGGTCTCGTTATATACCCCAGGTTGGCCTTGAACTCTTCATCCTCATGCTTTAGCCTTGGATTGTAGGTGTGCCCTTCATGTCTGGCTCCTGTATATTCTGTGATTTAGCCAAGCAAGGGCCAAACTTTTTTTTTTTTAAAAGAGGGCCTGACAGCATGCCAAGAAATATTAGGTTCTTTTTTTTTTTTTTTTGTTTTCTTCTGGTACTGGGAAGCGAACTCACGACCTTGTGCTTGCCAAGTAGGCTCTGTGCCGCTGAGCTAAATCCCCAGCCCCTAGGTTCTTTTTGAGACAAAATCTTGCTATGTAGTTCAGGCAACCTTTGAACTCACTAGGTAGCCCAAGTGGGCCTTGAACTCTCTGAGATCTGCCTGCCTCAGCCTCCCAAGTGCTGGGACTACAGGCTTGTGCCACCACACCTGGCTAGGTTCTTATACAACCATTTACAATGTAACTATTTAAAAATGTAAAAATGGGGGGGGGGCAGCTGTGGTTTCATATGCCCATAATCCCAGCACTCCAGAGATAGAGGCAGGAGGATTGCTACAAGTTCAAGACAAGCCTGGATTACCTAGATAGGCCTTATCTCAAAAAAAAAAAAAAAAAATCATTATTAGCTTGAAGGTAGCTGGTAGGATCTGGCCTCAAAAATGCAGTTTTCCAGTTCTTGATTTAGAATAGGCCCATTTCCCAGATCCCCAAACAGGACTGAGTCCTGAGTGCTAGGCAGGAAGGGTCTAGAGTGGCCTTAGCTGGAGTGGGGGGGCTCTTACAGGGGTGGCAGGGACACTTGCTACTGGTCTGGCTCAGATATGGAGATCCGGGTGTGAACTACGTGCAGCATGGTGCCCCTTGGGAAGCTAGAGGCAGGGTAGGACAAGGAGATGGTGAGGTTATCGGCTAAGTGAGGGTGTGGAGGACATTGTGGAAGCCTGGGCTTAGGTTGGACGGCCTGAGCTGCACCAAATTCAGGTCCTGCCGTTCCCCTCTTGTCCTATCAAGACTCCTGTTTGCTGTCATGCAGTTCCGAACATGATTGCTAAAAGACAAGGGTGGGAAAATAGCGGGCTCCACAGCACTTGGACCCGGGCTAAGTCCCAGCGCTGCCGCTAACCAGGGGTACGTTGGCTGTTGGGAAGATTAAGTGAGAAAATGCTTCAGAAAGCTACTTGCCCACTAATATTATGATGGACTTTTGTTGTTTGTGTTCTGATTTTTTGAGATAGTGTCTTGCTTTGTAGTTCAGGCTGGCCTTGAACTCATGATCCTCTTGCCTCAGCCTCCCAAAATGCTGGGATGTTGGGATTATAGGTATGTGCCATCATGCCTAGCTCTGTTTTTTCTTTCTTTCTTTCTTTCTTTTTTTTTTTTTTTTTTTTTTTTTTTTTTTTTTTTTTTTTTGTCTTTTTGAGACCAAGTCTTGCTATGCAGTTCAGGCTGGCCTTGAGCTCACTTTGTAGCCCAGGCTGGTCTCAAACCCGCAACGATCCTCCTGCCTCAGCCTCTGGCATGCTGAGATTACAGGTGTGCACCACCATGCCCAGCCATGGCTTTATTTTTGTTTGGTTGGGTTTTTTTTTTTTGCACTAAGCTACACCTCTAACAGCTTTCGTCTTAAAACTTTTTTTTTTTTTAAATTTTAAAACAGGGTCTTGCTAAATGCTCAGGCTCAACTGGAACTTGTGACCCTTCTGGCTTATCCTTCCAGAGAGCGGGAATTACAGGTGTGCATTACCAGGCCCACCTCTCAGTATAAATATTTTTTCCCTTATTAATAATGATAGCAGGCTTTTTTGAGCATTTACTATGTGCTAACCACTGTTGGGTTCTTACACATACCTCATTTCACTGCCAGTACTTACCAGGCAGGCCTTCTTATTCTGATTTAACAGATGAAGAAAACAAGAGAGAAATAAACTGCTTAAGGTCACAAAACTCTTAAGAGAGAAAGCTGGAGCCAGGTGTGGTGTTGTATGCCTATAATTCCAGGAGGCTGAGGCAGGAGAATTGCCACAGTTCAAGATCAGCCTAAACTACATAGTAAGATGCTGTGTCAATAGATGACAAAAATCCCCCAAATCAAAAAACTATCTTCTCGTAAATTTCCCTCTACCCTGTCGTAATCATCTTTGCTGATCTGCCCTGGGCAGGTGCACTTTGATTTGTTGAGCGGGCTTCCACTTGGGCTTGGGGCCCGGAGCCGCATGACCCCTCACCTTAGACTATCAGAGAAAGCCTCCAGGCCGAACTTGGAGACACAGTAACCTCCGCCACTGGCTGCGAGGCGACCCAGGACGCTGGTGATGTTGACCACTCGGCCCTGGGCCTGCTGCAGCAGGGGCAGCAGGGCAAGGGTGACCCGGATGGGACCCAGGGTGTTCACATTCAGCACCTGATGGAAGTCTTCCTGCGTCAGCCAGGGCGTGGGCCCGATGACGCCCGCCACGCCGGCATTATTCACCAGACCAAAAAGCCCTGTGGGGAGGTGAGACAGGTGGGGGGCAGCGGCCGCCCCATCTTCTCCCTCCTGCT
Organism: Chinchilla lanigera; assembly: GCF_000276665.1. Classification (NCBI taxonomy): domain Eukaryota; kingdom Metazoa; phylum Chordata; class Mammalia; order Rodentia; family Chinchillidae; genus Chinchilla; species Chinchilla lanigera. The sequence goes on along the minus strand of NW_004955458.1, from coordinate 3,358,136 downwards.
GCTCCCCACTGTGCTCCAGCTTCCCACAGCCTCTGCAGCAGCTGCCGGGCTCCCGTGGGGGTCAGGAGCACCTCACACCACGTCCTGGTGGCTCTGCCACTTACCTGCTCCCTGGACGTGCGTCTCCACCCACCGGGCCGCCTGCTGGACGCTCTGGGGATCAGTGACGTCCAGCAGCGTGGTGTGGAGGCGGGAAGAGGCCACCTGCTGTAGTCCCTCTGCCCCAGACGGGGTCAGGCAGCCGGCCAGGACGCGGAAGCCCCTCTGGTCCAGCCTCAGGGCCAGCAGGCGCCCGAAGCCTGAGTCGCAGCCGGTGATGAAGACGAAGGCGCTGCTGGCGGGAAGTCTCCGCCGGTCTCTGAGCAGCCACAGCACGGCCCAGAGCAAGGCACCCAGCAGCAGAGGCGGCCACATGGCTGCGCCCAGGCGACCTGCAGGGGGCAGCCCAGGCTGGGCAGGAAAGCTCCTGTTTACTCCGGCCCTTCAGACCAAGCTACTAGTCCTCCAGCCAAAGAGCCTGGTGTGAGCAGATCGAGAAATTACCTGCTTGGCAGATTACTGGCAAACTGTAGCTAACTGTGCAAAACAAAGGCCCAGGGACACCCCTGTATTTGTGGCTACTGCAGCCAAACCAGTGAGCTGGGTCCTGTGTGCGAACGTGCTGTCTCGGAGGGGAAAGGTCTTCTGGTTTGCCGTCACACTTTCTTTTTTTCTTTTCTTTTCTTTTTTTTTTGAGAGAAGGTCTCACTATGCAGCTCAGGCTGGCCTTGAGCTCACTTTGTAGCCCAGGCTGGTCTTGAACTCCCAATGATCCTCCTGCCTCAGCCTCCCAAGTGCTGGGATCACAGGCGTGCGCTACCACGCCCGGCTCACACTTTCTTTTACTAAGCTAGGGACACCAGAATCCTCTGAGTGTGACTGCAGCCTTAGTTTTGGAGCTACATATAGAACCAGCACCACTGCCTTTCGGTCCCTATGGCCCCAAACTTGCTGTGTGGTGCCGGGTTACCTCCCTGCATCTCTGAACTTGGTTTCTCCTGCAGCAGGTCCGGCTGCCTCTGGGCTGTGGCTCACGGAGAGCACAGTGTGTGACCACACAGGTCCACAGCCCAAAGCCTTCGGTTATCAGCACAAGTCACATCCAGCTACGCTCTCCCCACACCCTCCGCTCCCGGGGTTCCGCTTACCTCCGCTGGGGAAAGCAGGCAGATATTACCACTTAGGAAGCTGCTGCTTTGGCTTTGCTCCCGGTCTTCCCGGGCTCCCACGCTAGCGGTAGCAAAGGCCGAAGCCCGGAGCGGGTGGACTCAGGCGCCAGGAGTGTTAAGTGTATGCAGGGTGGGGTGGGGAGGGCCGCAGAGGAGGAGCCAGGGAGGCTGAAGCCAGGGCTCGGCAGAGGCCAGATCTGCACAGGCCCCTGTTGGGCTGCCTTTCAGTCTGGGCTCCTCACTATCCCCGCCGTCGCCTCCCGGGGGCGGAGCTGTCGAGGATGGCAGCTGCCCTCCTCTGTGGGCGGTCTTGGACCTGTCACTTCTTTCTCTTCTTAGCCCTGAAATGCCCCCAAGGATTAATCTCCCGCCCAGCCCAGACACATGACACCGCTTAGTGCCAGCCCGGGAGAGGCCGCGAGCACGCGGCGGGGCGGCCAGCCAGCGCGGGGACCAAGCCTGCCGCTTGCCTCTTTCTCCTCTGCAGGACACTGACGCCCAGAACTGGGAAATTGGGCATGGGGGCCACGAGGACCTTCTCTGGGGACATGCGGGTAGCTTCACCCTCTGCCTACCCAACAGGCGCCTGCACCAGGTCTGAGGAGGCGAGGAAGCTGGGACAGTAAAAGTTGGGGGAAACGCTTCTGGAACCCCCACTCCCACCCACACATGGAAGCCGGCAGCTCCCTGAAACACGCCACACAGAAACGGACGCTCTTTTATTCACGACCCATCAGTCTCCCTCCTGCCCCTGCCGCGAGGGGAGGGGCGGGCGCAGGGGCTAGGAGGGGGCGGACTGCAGCTGCCCCTTGTAGACGTACTCCAGGGCCGTGGCGATGGTGCGCATGTCCAGCTCGATGCTGCGGGCCCAGTTCTCCACATCTCCGATTTCCTGGGAGGGGTGAGAGGGGTTGGAGCCCAGGAATCAGGATGGATGGATGGAGAGTGACTCCCAGTCTGGGGAACACTTTTCTTCTATCTCCCGGAAAGGGCCTTTCTTGGATCCACAAATTTTAACGTTATTTATCTTTTTGAGATGGGGGTGTTTTTTTTTTTTTTTTTTGCGGGTCTTGATAGGTTGTCCAGTCTGGCCTCAAACTCCTAAGCTCAAGCGACCCTACTGCCTCGGTTTCCTGAGTAGCTGTGATCACAGGTGTGTGCCACCTCAAGTTGGACAAGATCCAAGCACTTTCTTTTTTGTCTTTTTGAGACAGGGTCTCGCTATGCAGTTCAGGCTGGCCTTGAGCTCACTTTGCAGCTCAGGCTGGCCTCGAACTCGCGACAGTCCTCCTGCCTCAGCCTCCCGAGTGCTAGGATTATAGGTGTGCGCCACCACGCCCGGCCACACATTTTTGTTGTTGTGGTTGTAGCGGTGCTGGGGACGAAACCCAGGGCTCTGCACAAGCAAGCGTGTGCCCCACCACGGAGCTAAGCCCCACACACAGCTTGTCTTTTTTTCTTTGGCTTCTGACACTGGGGCCTGAGATGGGGTACTTGGGACCATTCCCCCTTCCTTCTTATCCAAAGCCTGAGGGAGCCAACGGGAGCTCAGATGAGAGCAGGGCTGTGGGAGGTGGCCCACCTTGAGCGCCTGGTTGAAGCTCTCCACCATCCCGATCCACTGGCCTGTCTGCTTGGCAAACTGGGCAGCTTGGACCTGCAGGGTCTTCACTTCATGGTCCAGCTTTCTTTGGTTCATGTAGGCCTGGGCCACGCTAGGATTGGAGGAGGGAGGAGGTCAGCTCAGGCCATGGGTGGGGGGGCTTGGTCTCCAGGACTAAATTCCCTCGCAGTACAGGGAAGCCAGCCAGGAGTCAGGGCTGGTAAAACTGATTCTGGCCCTTCTAGGAGGTGATGCAAATTACCAGTATACATGCAAATGAAGCCAGCTCCTTCCTCCACTCCCATGATTCCCAGGAGAGCCAAGTGGAGAGCTGGCTGGAAACATCCCCTCCCTTATCCCCCAAAGGAGTTCTCGAAGCTGGGCGGGAGGGGAGTTTAACCTGGGACATCCCAGAGGAGGAAACTGGGAGGGAAAAGGAGGTGTGGTGGAGCTGGGAAAATCCTGCCGCGAGGACACATCTGGCAGTGATTGCAAAGTCAGGGATCCGTGCAGGGAGGGGAAGGGAAGTTAGGCCCTCCTTGAATCTGGGGTGGGATGGGTGGGGCAAACCCCTTCCCCAGAAACCCTGGGTCAGGAGAGGCTGTCCCAGGGGTTGCCTCCTGGCTCTGTCCCAGTGCTTGTCCTTTGGCCTGCCCACACGGATGAGCAACACACAACCTCCCTCCCTCTGCCCCTCTCCTCAATCAAAGTGCCAGCTGCTCCTACCACTGCGGCCGCATGGGTGGTATCCTCAGTCCCCCACCCGGCTTTCGGGCATCTCCCTCTCCCATAATAATTGTTCTGCCTTATTGGCCCATGAACCACCCCACTCCCCGCCCCAGCCCAAAGCTCTAGGTCAGCTGGGACACTCCACATCCGGTGGCCCCAGCCCCTGGAATGTGCGGGGGCTGAGGGAGGCAAGGGGCTGGGAAGGGGCTGAGAGGACACCTGACCAGGGCCGGGATAGACCGAGCCTTTGTTTTCCTTCCCGGCGAATAAAAAGAGCTGTGGGCAGCCACACAAAACCCTTTCTAATCTGGCATTGCCTTAGCTGCCCTCTGCGCCGAAAGCGGGGTAGCCTCCAGCAAAGGAAGAGAAGAGGGAGAAGCCTGAGCCAGCCCCACAGACAGTGGCACAGCAGAGTCCAGGGGGCACCCGTGCAGGGGGTGGGGTCTCCCAGGTCCCCAACCGCAGCCTTTACTTCCCGCAGTTTTCCTCTGGATGAGTAATGAAGATGACCCTAGTCCCGGCGTGACTCCCTCGGATGACTCAGTCTCTGGTTACCGCCAGGCCGTCCCACTGGCCCGGGTGGAAGGCACCACACTGCCCCTTTCTTCACCAGCCCCCCAAAGCGTCATCTCTGCTCTCTGCTGAGTCACAGAGTCCAGGGACGACCCGCTCTGTTGCTTCCTAAATCTTGGGCTGGGGCCGGGGATGTAGCTCAGAGGCACAGCACCTGCCTGGCACGCACGAGGTCATGAGTTCGATTCCCGGTACATTAAAAAAAAAAAAAAATCTTGGGCTGTTCCTGGCATTCTCATTTACGGCTGGGGCAGGGGGTGGCCTCTGGAGGCCCACAGAGAAGCCAAGAGACAGCCTGGCGCTGCCCTTGCTCCTGGCACAGGTTCTACTCTCACCCATACCAGCTGCGCCCTCTCTTTCCTGCCAGCTGTTCTCCTGGCTTGGCGGGGGGGACAGGAGTGTGGCAAACCGTGAAGGAGGGGGTTCTCCCCTCTGCCCCAGCGACAGCTGGACCGGGAAGGGGACGGGAGGCGGGCAGATGGCATCGGTTCCGTGCCGGGAACCTCGCGGGGCGGGGCGCATCTGGCTGCTGCTCTAACCGCGGCAGCTGCCCCCTCCTCACCTAGGCTGAGCGGTTGGGGCTGACTCAAGCCTCTCCCCAGGAGGCTGGCGGGGAGGCGGGGTGGGGCAGGGGGATGAGCGGTCCCAGCCCGAGGTGGGTGGGTGGGGTAACGGGTCGCCAGGGGCTCGTACCCCACATTGAGGTGGTCCACCAGCGCTTCCGTCAGGCAGGTCGCTGCAGCGATGGCTTCTCGCCTCCTCTTTTCTGGGGGAGGGAGGGAAAGCATGCGAGCGAACCCTTGGTGTCTTAGGGGGTGCAGCGAAAGCCTCCCCACCCGTCCACTGTTATCCCGCTCGTTCCCACAACACCCAGCTAAGTCGGGAGTGCCCGCGCCGACGCGTCCCCGCGGAACGCAAAGCACCCTTCCACTTTCGCCAGGAGGAAGCCGGCACCCTGCGGGCCGGAGAGACTCGCTCCGGGGACGCCAGGGCCGAGGCAGCGCCCGGGTCTCCCGACTTCCAGGCACTCTTCCTCCACTGTTTTAGTCAAAGGATGGGCAACCCCGGGACTCCCAGTCTGGGGAGAGGGGAGAAGCACCCCGCGCCCTCTTCCGCGGCCTCAGGGTCCCGGAGCACCGCACAGAGCCGCCCCGCCCTCCTCCAAGGGGGCGGGGCTTCCCGCGCCGGGCCGGCGCCCTGACCAATGGGCGCCGCGTCCCGGGGCTAGGGGCGGGGCAAGGGCGCCGCCCGAGCGCGGGGGTTGGGGGCGTTGCCGAGGGGACCGGAGAGTGAAGGTCCCGAGGCCGCCGCACAGGGTTTCCAAGAGAGCTGCCGCCGAGGCCGCTCCTTCACCCGCGCTGCCCACTCCCACGCGCCCTTCTCCGGCTCTAGGCAGGCACTCGAGGTCCAGGCTCCGCACCGAAGCTAGGCCGCGGAGCGGGGTTGAGGCCGACCCGGCTTTGCGCTCACCCTGCAGCTCCTTGCGTTCGTTCTGCTTGGCCTGGTGCTCCTTGAGCAGGCGGGACAGCATGGTGGCGCGGCTGCGGGACCGGAAGGCACCGGCTCTGGGCGGGTCACGTGACCGCCGCGTCACGTGAGGCCGGGACCGCCCCCTTCTAGAGCGGCGCGGTGGCCGGGTGTGCAGATCTTTGGGAGCAAGGGGCTTGGCGCCGTGGGGGGTGGGCTCTTTTTTATTTTGGGGAGCTCGCTTTTAGTTGAGGGCGGGGATTAGTGTTCTTCAGTGCCCGTATTGCAGAGCCAGCTGTTAGCGTCACTGTGGCTCTGAGACCCTCGCAGGGTTGGTGTTGCCAGGGTGTCCATCATAGTTCTGTTCTGGCGGTGGCTCCCTGAGCTCATTGAAATTCTTTCCTTCTCTGGCCTTACCTCCTGGCAGTGCTGCCTGTTCTCAGTAATTCCCGCTCGCTCCCCCTGGAAGAGAATGCTTTCCCAGCGCTCTCGTCTCACCGCCCCAGCAGGTCTCTCAGCTCCGGGTGATCACTGTAGAAAAGCATTTTAGGCACTCAGGGGGCCTTCTAGGGAGCTTTGCTTGCGACGGCAAGCAGAAACACCGAAACGACACCCAGGACTTGGGGGCAGATTTATTTACGTCATCTACCGGGATCACTCCCCAAACATCAGGCCCTGATCTCTGGTGGTCCAGGGCTTGTATGAGACAAGCAGAAAATACAGAGGCAGAATGGCTTGTCAAAAGGGGACTGGTTTATACGATGTGCATCACAGTGACCAGCTGTTTCTAAGAGACGGGGGCACCCGGATCTGGAACGGGAACTACTACCTGGGTAACTAACAAACTGAACTATAGTGGTTTGGGAGAGGGGCGCCTTTTCTGGTACATGCCAATTTGGTGAGCTGTGACGGGTAAATGTACAACTCCATCTCTGTCCTTTTGTGGTCAGGGAATGCGTACCCAATTAGTCTTAACAGAAGCATTAAGTGCTTCTGCCAAAGTAAAAGATAAATTATACAGTGCCTCCCTGAACTACAGAAGAATGCTTCCAGGAGAAATCCCTGCCAAAAGAGTTATAGACGTCATCAACATATTGCTGTTCCTACGATGTCTGTTGGTGCTTTTTTTTTTTCTTTTAAAGGAGGTCTTGCTTTGTTAACCAGGCCTCAAGCTCATGATTCTCTTGTCTCAGCCTCCCGAGTAACGGAAACTGCAGGCATACCAATGTGCTCAGTTTTTGGTGTGTCTTTTTTTGGGGGGGGCGGTTGAGACATGGACTGCTAAGTAGTTCAGGGTGGCCTTGAATTTGCTGTGTCATTATGTAGCCCAGGCTGGCCTCAAACTTGCAGGATATTCCTGCCTCAGCCTGTGAAGTGTTAGGATTACAGGCATGTGCCACCATGCCCTGTTGAAGGTGCATCTTGCACTAACATGCTGAGTAACTTTGGGCAATTTGCTCACCCATTATGGATTTTACCTTTCTTTTTACTAAAATAGGGAGATTAGGCTCAAAGTAATTCTCAACCCTGGCTAAATTCACATGGGAGAGGTTTTAAAAATGCTTTGGGCCAGGCGGTGTGGCACACACCTGTAATTCCAGCACTCAGGAGGCTGAGGCAGGAGGATCACCAGGAGGTTTTTTTTTTTTTTTTTTTTTTTCATCTTTTTGAGACAGGGTCTCACCACGCAGTTCAGGCTGGCCTTGAGCTGACTTTGTGGCCCAGGCTGGTCTGGAACTTACAACGATCCTCCTGCCTCAGCCTCCAGAGCACTGGGATTTCAGGTGTGTGCCACCACACCCGGCTCACCAAGAGTTTGAAACCAGACTGGGCTACATAGTGAGTTCAAGGCCAGTCTGAACTATATATAATGAGACTCTGTCTACAAACCAACCAACCAACCAACAAAGTTTTGACCCCAGATTGAGATAGATTCCCTGAGGGGTGGAGCGTGGACACCAGCATTTTATAAAAAGCTGTTCAGGTGATTTTAATGTGCATCTGAGGCTGACAGTCACTGGCCTAAACTGTGTGTAAGATTGTTTCCCATCTTGGCATTTCCTCATTTGAGTCTTCAATGGCATAGTGGAGATTTTTATTTTATTTTTGGAATTTTTTATATTCTTTTATTTTTTGTTTTGTTTTTAGAAACAGGGTCTCACTAAAAAAAAAAAAAAAAAAGAAAAGAAAGAAAAGAAACAGGTCTCACTATGCAGTTCAGGCTGGCCTTGATCTCACTATGTAGCCTAGATTGGCCTCAAACTTGTGGCGATCCTCCTGCCTCAGCCTTCTGAGTGCTGGGATCACCGGTGTGCACCACCATGCCCAGCTCATAGTTGAAATTGACTTCTTTACATCTACTGGTAGAGGGAGGAGAGCTGAGTGCTGATTGAGTTGGGATAAATTCTCTTGAATTTTCTGAATAAAACTGAGAATTAGCAGTCAAGTAGTTCATTCATCTATTTGTAAAATAGTGACCTAAATCCTGGGAGAGGTACAGCCATCAAGGATGAGTGAGAGGAACCACATAAAGTGGTTAAGTGGCAGCAGAAAGCAGAACATGAAGTGCCAAGTTTTAAACCTGGGCTGGTGTGTAGCTAGGTGGTAGAGTGCTTGCCTGGTACGTATGCGCAAGGCCCTGGGTTTGACGCCAGGCACTATCCACACACAGAGTCAGACCCAAAAACCTAAATTCAGGTGTGGTGGCACATACGTGTAACGCTAGCACTTGGAAGGCTGAGGCAGGAGAATCGCCTCAAGTTTGAGCTCAACCTGGGCTACACAGTGAGTTCAAGGCCAGCCTGGACTACATAGCGAGACCCTGTCTCAAAACAAACAAAAATAAAAATGCTGGACTGTGTATGTATATGCTAACATACATATTGTGAACATTTTCCTAACATTTTCTGGTTGCTTACAATAGGTCAAGCACTTTATTTTTATTTTACTTTTTGGGTACCAGGAATTGAACTCAGGACCTTGTGCTTGCCAGGCAGGCACTTGTGCTGCTGAGCTATATTTCTGGCTCCAGTCAAGCACTTTAGATGATTTAATTCATTTAGTCTCTAAAACAATAATGTTTTTGTTTTGCTTTTTGAGATAGGGTCTCACTATGTAGTTCACACTGGCTTTGAACTCACTATGTAGCCCAGGCTGGGGCTCAAACTCATGGAGATCCTCCAGCCTCAGCCTCCCAAGTGCTGGTATTACAACCATGCACCACCACACCTGACATACAGAGCAGTTAGGCAATAGAGCCCCTAAGTCGTAGAGCTAAGATACAAATTTGAGCTGAGTCCAGAGCCTGAGTAGAACCCCTCTGTACTGCAGAAGCCACGGAGAGACCCCAGGAGGGGAGGCCAGGGAGCATGTTCCACGGCAGCTCCGTCTCCTCCCTGTGCCCTGCTCGCTGGGCGGGCATGAGCAGGAGGGAATCCTGGCCTGGGGAGCTTATGGGAAGAGGCCGTGCTCCAGAGAAAGGGTGATCAATAGTAGCGGGAAGAGGGAGAGCGTCACCAGGCAGCTTGGCCCAGACCTCCCCTCCCTGCTTCCAGCCACAGTGAGCAAGCAAAACAGGCGCTTGGAAGAGCCTGGCCCTCACTCCCAGACCTGCGTGGGGCAGGTGTTGGCTGGGTGCTGTCGGATGGCGCCCTGGGCAAGTGAAATGGAGAGGGGGTGCTGCTGGCGGCTTCAGGGCTGAGTGTGCAGTGGAATGGGCCCCCGGAGGACAGTGTCAGGCCCACGCTGTGCTGCCCTCACCCCCTTGGCACACCCGCCTGACATTTTCACAATCGGCACAGAGTCTGCCCGGAATCTGCAGACATCAGCCCTGCCCTCCTCTCCCACACCCTGGCCGATCCTTTTCCCTGGGGCTGGGCAGTGGTTTATATCTGGGGATTCTAGCTGGTCTCTCCAGGGACATCTTCCATCTAGTCTTGTCCTGGGCCCTCATTGTTCACTGTCTAGCCTCAATTTCTGGGGCTTTTGAAGCCAGCTCCGCTTGCCTCTGATAGAGATGAGCACACGTTTCACGCAAATCCAGAGACTCTTGAACCCTGAGATTTCTTTTCTGCCCACCTCTCCCTACACAGGCCGCCCAGGCCAGGCGTGGTGGCGCACGCCTGTCATCCCAGCACTCGGGAGGCTGAAGCAGGAGGATCGTTGCAAGTTCAAGACCAGTCTGGGCTACAAAGTGAGCTCAAGGCCAGCCTGCACTGATAGAGCTTATCTCAGAAAGACAAAAAAGAAAAAAAGAAAAAATAAAAAAAAGGAAATAAAAGGCCACCCAGATTATTTTCCTTTAGAAAGCATGAAGGCATCGCTGGCTTCTTTCATCCACTCATTTCCCTGCTGAGGTCTCTCTCAGAGTGAGCTTCAATTAGCAAACTCTAAACCGGCGGCTGGGCCAAGCAGCGGGCTGGGAGCTGCTGAGTTGTTAGCGGGTGGGCGAGGGCTGTGGGAGCCGTGAAGGGAGTGGAGAAGGCTTCACACACTGGGAAGTCTGGCCAGGCTTCAAGGGAGGGGGCCGTTTGTGGCGTGGCCAAGTTCCAAACGCTGGCCTGAAGCCAGGACTCAGAGAAAAGGGGCCCTGAAGACTGGCTAAAAGGCGCCCTGTGGGAAATGACCTCCCGATCCTCTCCTCGACATTCAAGGGTTTCTCTTGGATCCTCAAAGCCCAGAGTGGTCAGGCCATTTCCCCATGGACGCCCTTCGGTGGCATTTATCTTCCTCTCCCAGCCACTCCCACAGTTCAGGCTCTGCCTACAGCCAGAATTCAGAGGTGGGCGGGAGGGGTCCCGTGCCGGAGAGGTGGGTGGGGTGAGAAAGTCTTCATGCTGTGTGTGCGGGGCTGTGAGAGCCTGAGCCTGGGGCGTGCACGCTTGGAGCCCCCTCTGCCAGAGGAGGTGGAGAGAAGCGAACCCTCGCGTGGGTGTTGTGGAAGCGGCTGCTTGTGTGAGCTGCAGGACGTAGCTGGACACGGGGCGATCTGGGGGAGCTGAAGTTAGGGATTCCAGAGGGAGGGGAAGGAAGTGTGAGCGGGAGAAAGGGCTGCAGAGAGCCTCGGTTTCCACTAAGACAGGGGCCAAAGTCTTTTCTGGGTCTGGATGTTTCACAATTTTTAATTTTTGAAATTGTTTTGAAATAGTTTCGGACTCAGAGGAAATTGCAAAAATAGTGCATGAGGTCTTCTGTGCTGTTCATTCAGCTCCCTCCAACGGGGAGGGACACGGCATGTAACTGGGAGGACAGCATCGGAATTAGGAGCGTGACACTGGCGCACAGTACTCTCTTTTTTTTGGAGACAGGGTCTCGCCATGTAGATCAGACTGGCCTTGAACTCACTATGTAGTCCAGGTTGGCCTTGAATTCTCCACGATCCTCCTGCCTCAGCCTCCCAAGTGTCGGGATTACAGGTGTGCACCACCATTCCCCATTGTACTATGCATTTTTTTTTTTTTTTTTGTCTTTTTTGAGACAGGGTGTTGCTGTGCAGTTCAGGCTGGCCTTGAGCTCACTTTGTAGCCCAGGCTGGTCTCGAACTCGAAACGATCCTCCTGCCTCAGCCTCCCGAGTGCTGGGATTACAGGTGTGCACCACCATGCACGGCGCTGTACTATGCAATTTTATCCCCTGTAGACATTCAGATAAACACTGCTATAGCCAAGATACAGAGCTCATTACCATGAAGGGGCTTCCCTATGCTATCCTTTTATCTTTGTACCCCGCAAACCTGGCAACCAACATCTTGTCTTTTTTTGTAGTTTTGTCATTTTCAGAACGTTATATGAGTGGGACAATGCAGTATTAGCTTTTTTCCCCCTGGTACTGGGAGTTGCTAGGCAAGCATTTTGCAATTCAGTCATATCCTTAATCTGAGCATTGCTTTTTATTTTTATTTTTACTTTTGAAACAGGGCCTCACTCTGTACTTTATGTTGGCCTTGAACTGACTTTGTAGCCCAGGGTGGCCTTGAACTTGAGATCCTCCTGCTTCAGCCTCGTGAGTGCTGGTGTTACCAGTTTTTGAGACCACATTGGCTGAGCATCGGGTTTTTTTTTTTTTTTTTTTTTGGTTGTTTTGAGACAGGGTCTCACTCTGCAGTTCAGGCTGGCTTGGAGCTCATTTTGTAGCCCAAGCTGGTTTTGAACTTGCAATGATCCTCCTGCCTCAGCCTCCAGAGCGCTAGGATTACAGGCATGCACCACCATACCCAGCTGAGCACTGGTTTTTAATTTAACTGTTTTGTAAGCTCTTGACACAACAATAAGTTTTCTGGCAGTTTTTTTTTTTTTTTTGATGTTAAGCCTCCTCTCTGGGTCACTATAGTTTTCTCATTTCCCTGTATTATTACTTTTTATCCAACATTCTGGTCTCTGTTCTCCTCTAGAGAAACCTACTTGTCTATATTTACTAGGCTGGTCTAGTGCTCTGGTGTGCTTTCTGCTTGCCCTTGCTCCACTATTTTTAGCCAGGCTAATTTTGGGTGGCTGGTCTCTCCTCTTTTCTGTTCCTTCCTCCTCTGGCGGGTGAGGTGACTTCTCAAATATTTGGACGGAGGAGGTCAGAAGCAGAATCTTGGCATCTGGTTTCAGCCTCGGATTTCTCAGCAGCCGGTGGCGTGGAGAGCGGGCCGGCGGGAGCTGCAGGTGCAGACCCGGAGGCTGGGACTCGGGAGGCGACTTAAGCAGGTCAGAGGTCTGGACTGTGAGTCAGGAGTCCTGGGTTCTGTCCTGAATCTGCAGCTCTGCATGCCTCCATCATCTCCTCTGTTCTGCCTGAGACGCTGAGACAGGCAAAGGTGAAAAGAGGCCGTGCATGGTGGCGCTCGCCTGTAATCCCAGCACTCGGGAGGCTGAGGCAGGAGGATCCTTGTGAGTTCGAGACCAGCCTGGGCTACAAAGTGAGCTCAAGGCTGGCCTGAACTGCACAGCGAGACACTGTCTCAAAAAGACAAAAAA
>NW_004955458.1:3343584-3345497 GCF_000276665.1 Chinchilla lanigera | reverse complement strand
AAAAAAAAAAAAAAAAAAAAAAAAAAAAAAAGTAAAAAGGGAACACTTGGGGGTTAGTGAAGTAGTGGGGCCATGCTGGTGCTGGCCCTTCTGTCAGCATGTTTCCCCTGAGCATCTATTTAGGGGTGCGATGCTGCCTTGGAGAGGACATCCACAGGTGAATTTATAAAAAGAGCAGCAAAGCACTGCCTACATTTCAAAATAACTTAGCTGGGGCAGGGCTGTCCTGGGGCCACCAGTTTATTTTTTTCTTTAAGAATTATAACCCAGCTGGGTGTGGTGGCATAGTCCTGTAATCCCAGCACTCAGGAGGCTGAGGCAGGAGGATCACTGTGAGTCTGAGACCAGCCTGGGCTACAAAGTGAGGTCAAGGCCAGCCTGAACTGCATAGCGGGACCCTGTTTCAAAAAGACCAAAAAAAAGAAAAGAATTATAACCCTGAGGGAGGAAAGGGAATGGAAAAGAATTAAGATGTGTGATACACATGTACCAACTCCTCACAAGGAATGTGATCATTCCAACATGCACTAATAAAAATAAACATAAAAGAAGAAGTATAACCCTGAACGAAGAGGTAACAGGAACAAAAGGAGGCGGACATGCTGGCACACGTCTGTAAAATCCCAGCACTCTGGAGGCTGAGGCAGGAGGATCACCACAAATTCAAGGCCAGTCTGAATTACATAGTGAGTTCAGGGTCAGCCTGAACTACATAGTGAGACCCTGTCTCAAAAAAAAGATAGACAGATGGACAGACAGATAGATAGATAGATAGACAGACAGATAAAGGGAACATGGGAACTCGGGAACATGAGAAGAGGAGCTGTGTAGGACACATTCTGGAGCTTTTAAGACAGGGAAGGAGAGAGAATCCTAAGAATAAGAGAACGTTTGAAAGACAGAGACAATGACATTGAGAAAAAGTCTGAGAATGATTTCAAGTGAGAGACAGCGCGACAGCGGGAGAGAGAAAGTGGGAACGGACGTGTGCAGGACCAACACCTCATCGGGAAGGGCAGTCGGAGGCAGGCGGGAGCCAGCAGCACTCCGCTGTGTCAGATTATTTTCTATTTCTCCTCCTAGCCCATTTCTAGATTGCAGCTATAAATAGAGAATTGGAAAATGTCCCGTCCCGTTCCTTCTGCCCCAGTCTGGGGGGAAGGGAGAGGAAGAGGGACAGGCCGCTGGGGCCCTGCGGAGGACCCTTTTCTGCACCACCCAGCTCGGGCTTGAGCCTGCCCCGGCCTGGGCCCTGCAGCGCACGGCTGTCCGGGGCATGGGAAACGTCCGGTCCTGCCCACGGTCTGGACGCTGCCGTGGAGGCAGGCATTCCACCGCGGCCTGGGGCCCGCGCTGTTGTACGTGGGCCCTTCTTTGACACCGTTCACCCCTCCTCCCCAGCTTAACCTGCTTTTTCTATATCGCCTTCGTCTTTTTTTTTTTTTTTTTTTGCCTTCGTCTTTTTCTCGCTGTCTCCTGGCGTCCTCGGCCTTGATCAAACTCAAGCCCTTCTCCGTTCGGTTCCTCCTCTCGCCGCACCTCCGCTCTCCACCGCCGCCTCCCGCGCCTCCTCGCTGCCCCTCCCCTCCGCTTTCCCGCGCTCTCCTCGCCGGGCAGCCTGGCCGCTGGCACCGGCCGGCTCTGGGCGTGGGGAGGGCTTTGATCCCGGCAGTTTAGGGCCGGCTCTGCGGAGCTCAGCGAGAGGGGACCGCACCCGACCCAGGTCAAGGACGCCCGGGTCCTCTCCTCGCCTTTCGCCTGCGGGTTTCTCTTCCAGGTTGTCCTTAGTCCGCTTCGCGCTCCTCCCCTCCCCTCCTTCCCGGCTCGGGGTCCTCGGGGTCGGGGCTCCTCCCTCGCTCCGCTCCCCGAGGCGCCGCCCCCCGCCCCGGTCTGCGGCCGGGGGCGCGCGTTGG
>NW_004955458.1:3321689-3343275 GCF_000276665.1 Chinchilla lanigera | reverse complement strand
GGGAGCGCGCGGGGTCCGTGCCATGGCCCGCGCTCGGCGCCGCGACCCCCGGGGGGCTCCCGGGGTCCGCTCCCTGCTCGGCGCTTTGTTCGCTGGGCTGCTCTTCCCACGCGCCGTCGCCTTCAATCTGGACGTGATGGGCGCCCTGCGCAAGGAGGGAGAGCCGGGCAGCCTCTTCGGCTTCTCCGTGGCGCTGCACCGGCAGCTGCAGCCGCAGCCCCGGAGCTGGTGAGTCACCGCGCGCGGAGCCCCCGGGCCGAGCCGCAGACCCCCGCCCCAGGCCCGCGGCTGCCCGGCCGCCTTATCTACCTTCCCGCATCGCTACCCGGAGCCGGCCTGCTCTGTCTCGGGCCTGCAGCCTCCTCCCTCGCAGGTCCTGAGTTCAGGATCCGTGCGGGGTGGTTGGGAGCGGGGCCCTTGTCCCGGCAGGGAACCCCGGGCTTTCTACGCCGTTCGCATCCTGGCGGCAGCCCCAGGGTCTCTGACTTCTCTCCTCGGCAGAAGGCTAAGCTCACCTGGGGAGGAGGACGAGCCACGCTGTCCCTGCCGCGGGCAGGAGGAGACGGAAAGGACGGAGAGGATGTGGGGCCGAGGGAGGGACGGCAGGTAGATTCGGGAGCTAGCTTCCTGCCTCGGCATCACCGAGGGGTGGCGTGAAGGCTGCGGGGCGCTGAGAGGACAGGAGCGAGCGCCCGCCGCCTTAGTGGCTCAGGACAGCAGGAAAACTGGGAGAAGACCTGGGAGGGCCCGGCATCCGGCAGTGGTGCTTTGGTAGGTGCGCTGCAGAAGTGAGCACATGGTGCTGTGGTGACAGAGTGGCCTTAAGCGGTAGCACCAGGGAGATCCAGGGAGGATGCTGGCCAGGCTTCTCCCCTTCCTCCTCCTTAGGAAATTTCCGACTCCAGGAATCTCCGCAGCAGGGGGAGCCGGGGAGAAGCGAGGGGCAGAGGACGGTTCCAGTTCTCAGCAGTTCAGGGTCCCCGGCTGATGGACACACTTGTGTAGGGCCTGCTGCTGGTCAGGCCTCCTGTACCTTGGACTCTGACCAGGGAGACAAGAAGGGGGAAGATGGCCGGGCGTGGTGGCGCACGCCTGTCATCCCAGCACTCGGGAGGCTGAGGCAGGAGGATCGTTGCAAGTTCGAGACCAGCCTGGGCAACAAAGTGAGCTCAAGGCCAGCCTGCGCTGCACAGCAAGACCCTGTCTCAAACAGACAAAAAAAAAAAAAAAAAAAAAAAAAAAAGGGGAGAAGAAGAAAGCTTCCTGTCTCCCCACTACCAGGGGGCTTCTCTCTCCTCAGCCAGGGCCTAAGCCATGTTAAGTGTCCATTACTGGGATCAATGCTGTCCGCGGGGACTGTCTTTCCTCTCCTACTGTTGGCCTGGGGGCAGAGGGCAGGGCCAAGAGCTCATTTCTCTGGGCCCACTGGAGAGCTTTGGCCTTTCTTCTTCCATGGCCCCTGTCGTCTGGGAGCAGGGTCTGTTGCCTCGAAAACTTTGGGGGAGATAGAAAGTTCGCTGACTTTATTTCTGCTGCTCACATCCTCATCGCTGTCCCTCCCTCCTTCCCCCATCTGCCAGAGTTCCATGGCTGGAGGCCTTTTTAGGACATGCTGAACTCTCTGAGCTATTTCCAGGCAAATTCTAGGTTATTTTTAATAGCTTGGTCTCTTGTCATTTCCCCTTCGTCTCTGAAGGTGGCCCCTGATTCTGTCTCCCGGAGCCAAACTGGGGGCGCTCCCCTAGGGGCCTGA
This sequence comes from Chinchilla lanigera, assembly GCF_000276665.1. Lineage (NCBI taxonomy): Eukaryota > Metazoa > Chordata > Mammalia > Rodentia > Chinchillidae > Chinchilla > Chinchilla lanigera. Next base: position 3,341,522 of record NW_004955458.1, on the reverse strand, counting down.
CTACCTTACCCCGTCTTTGCTCCAGCAGGGGGCGCTCTGCCACATGGTGGCCCTGGAAAGTCAGGTACCTCGCTCAGTCTGAGGCGTTTGAATTGCCTGTTGCCTTCCTTAGTGAGCTCCGACTGATGGAAAAACCGAACGTGTTTCCAGTGTGGCGTCTGGATGAGATTTTTGAGACCTGACCTTACTTGGCTCTGCGATTGCAGCTTCCTGTAGTTCCATCCACTGTAAAGTGGCCATGAACAATGGAACCACCACACAGGGTTTTTTGGTGTTCAGGCCTTCTTAATATATGTAGAACCCTGTGAATAGAGCAGAGCTGATAGCGAGTGACGTGAAAGTGATCGTACTATGAAATGCTGTTACTCTCAAACTGTGATGCGCAGAGCTAGAGAGCAGCTTTATCCCCTTTACTGCATCCGGGATCCAAAGGCTTGGCTGGAGGGCCCACAGGCTGAGCCAGCCACCCCCGGCCAGGCGGTCTTTCCAGTGGGCCACCCGGACTGAAGGGGTCAGAGAGGGGATGGACTCGGGCTGGAGCTCTGGCGTGTGGGAGTCCAGAGGGGCAGTGGTAATGGGTTACTGCTTTATCTACACTCGGAGGGGCCCAGCTGCCTACACTTTCTTCTCCTCTCGGGGGTGGCTGCTGTTCTGTGGGGGGGCTGCCTGAGGTCGCTGGGGCTCGTGGGGGTGAAGTTAGGAAGAAGCGTGCTGTGTTTGGAGGCAGGGCCCTGCTGGCTGAAGACTGGCACCTGTAGGCACAGGGCTCTGCCACCTAGATTCCCTCTCAGTCCCCGAGTACCCTCCTCCTTCTGTCCTCCTCTTCTTTTTATGGAGTGGTGTTGTAGAGGCAGATTAGAGGGACATAGAGGAAAAAAAAACATGGGGCAAAATCCAATGTCTAACACCGTGGAATCATCCCGTGTTATCTGTGGCTGACGCTGCCAAGATTGTCGCATGCTTACTGTGTACCAGTGCTTGATGAGAAAGTGTACCCGACTATATCCTTGTGGAAATGGTACTCACATTTCCTGTGTGCTGCCCTGTCCCTTCCCCAGGCACAAAGGCTAAGGCCCTGATCAGTCACCCCATACCAAACAGTGAAACCGTTATTTTAAAAATACCAGCTTACCCTGTAGGTATGAAGTACACTGCAGAGTCACCAGGCATCCCAGGCAGGGTGCTAAGATCCCATTCAGCTGCTAGGATAGCTCTTCTGCTTTCTCTGTGTTCACCACACTTAGTTATTTTATTTTATTTTTGAGAAGGGTCTTGCTATGCAGTTCAGGCTGGCCTTGAGCTCACTTTGTAGCCCAGGCTGGTCTCGAACTCACAAGGATCCTCCTGCCTCAGCCTCCCGAGTGCTGGGATTACAGGTGTGCGCCACCTCCTCCGGCTTCACCACACTTTAAATCAACTTTTGCTTTGCACTGTATCGGTCTTGACTCCTCCATTTCTCTCTAAGAGCTCCATTTTTGCGCTCTTCCCTGGAGTGAGGGCAGCGACCTCAAGAGAGGCAGAGGATCATTATGGGGGATCCCCCGGCCCCCCACCTCACCCCAGAGACGTCCCACCAGGTGCAAGAGTCTCAGTGTTCTGAGGACAGGCCAGTCACTGGGGTGGGGGTGGGGTGACGTGGCAGAGCCAGGCTGATGTGGGTTTGAATTCCAGCACAACTACTTCATATCTTTGAATGAGTTTGCTCATGTGGGAGACGAGAAAGGAATCCTTATCTCATAGGCGTGTTATCGAAAGGGGCAGTGCATGTTACTTGGCTCACCTGCCGCCTGGCCCGTTTGTGGAGACTGAGGAATGTTATTTCCTTGTTATATCCCTTGTGCCTAGCTTGGGGTCTGACCCATAGTAACTGCTGAATAAATATCACTTTCTTGTCTCACCAGTGCTGGACGTAAGGCTTGGCTTATAATAAGGTGTCAAGAAATAGTTCTATCGTAGACTTTCTTTTTTTGTATTAGGAATCAGACTCAGGACCTTGCGCTTGCCAGGCAGGCACTTGTGCTGCTGGGCTACCTCCCCAGCCCTAAGAAATAGTTTTAAAAATCTTTTTTATTTTTTTGAGATAGGGTCTTGCTAAATCGCCCAGGTTGGGTTAAAATCCTTAATCCTCCTGCCTCAGCCTCCTGAGTGGCTGGGATTACAGGCGTGTGCCATCACACCCTGCTCGGATGGGATTGTTCAATGAATGCCGAATGTGTGTGCTCTTCCTCGCTGCTCCCATCCCCCTTTGCTCTCTTGACGCTGGCTCTGACAAGGGGTGACAGCTGCTGAGAGCTGAGGAGCTGTGGGAAAGAGAATGGCTCTGTGCCTTCCCCCTCATCCTTCAGACCTGGCGGAGTGCCCCACAGATGCCTGGCTGTGATATTGCCTGACAGTTTTGGGCCTCGCCCCTCAGGAAGAGAGATGGGAGAAGAGGGTGGGAGAGAGGCCGTGAGGTTTGTCCTGCTGCTCCTTTGAGTCCCTCCTTCTGTCCAGAGAGGACCTGTGCAGTCAGCTGGGTGTCAGTCACCTCACCTCATCCCTTCCTTGACTCCTGGCCCGGGGGTTCAGCCCCAGGGGACCCAGGCAGCCTCCATTCCCAGCACATGCCTCCCCTGAGGAAGATGGCTTGGCTGTGATCATGGAAAATTGTCCTGCCAAGAAAGCTGTAGCTGGGAACGAGGCCGAGGGGGAGGGGGAGAGAAGCTGGTGGGGGAGGGGGAGAGGGTGGGGGAAAGAGGACCATGGGTGTTGGGGGAAGAGGCATGGGGAATGGGATTCAGGATGTGGGGAGGGGGGTGAGGATAGGGTTGGAGACAGAATGAGAAGCCAGTTTCTACTTCCATGCCAGCCAGAGTGACTGGTAGCATTTGGCGGGCAGAGCTGGTGGGGTGGGGGTGGGTCTGTGCTGGGTCCCTGAGGTGGGAAAGCAGCCCCATACCTAGCCCCTGAAGCTGGTCCCAGAGCCACACTGTGGTGCCAGTCTGAGCCCCTGTTGTTCTTGCTCCCAGAATTCCTGGCATCTCTGGCAGGGTTTCAACTGGACCAGGGCTGAGGAGGAGGGCAGAGCCTGGGGATGGGGCCAAGCAGTGGGTGGGAAGGCCTGGTCAGGAACAGGTGCGGGGGACAGGCGGTTCTTTCAAACCCCCAGTGCTTGCTGGCCTAGTCTGGTCGGCTGGTTGTGTATGTGTGCGTGTGTCTGGTGCGCATCTGGTCCTGCATCCAGACGGCTTGGGCGTGTGTAACACGATGGTTGGTCGCACAGGCAAGCGTGTTAATTTGTCCTTGCTGGAGTTTGAGAAAAATGACTTTTGCACCTTTAGTCCTCGAACACTGCTTGGGAGCCTGGGCAGCGCTGGGGAGGGCAGAGCACTCCGACCAACTCCGGTCCTGCCCCGTCGTGCAGGCTGCTGGTGGGTGCTCCCCAGGCCCTGGCTCTTCCTGGGCAGCAGGCGAATCGCACCGGAGGCCTCTTTGCTTGTCCTCTGAGCGTGGACGAGACGGACTGCTACAGAGTGGACATCGACCAGGGAGGTGCGGCCTGGAGCGGTAGAGGGGGGAAGCCCGGGAGGAGGGGAGGCGAGAACTTGGCCTCTTCTTCTGTCCTCTGATTCCCGGTGTCTGGCCTCCAGCTGATGTGCGGAAGGAGAGCAAGGAGAACCAGTGGCTGGGAGTCAGTGTTCGGAGCCAGGGACCTGGGGGCAAGATTGTTGTGAGTATACTGCCTGTGCCCGAATGTGGGGGTGAGGGTGTGATGATGGCGATGTGGTGATGGTGATGATGGTGACAGTGATCATAATGGTGATGTTGGTGCTGATGGTGATGGTGATGATGATGGTGATGGTGATGGTGATGATGATGATGATGACGATGATGGTGATGTTGGTGATGATGTGATGATGATGACGATGGTGATGGTGATGTTGCTGATGATGGTGATGGTGATGATGATGTGATGATGATGATGGTGATGATGGTGATTGATGATATGATGATGGTGATGATGATGATGATGGTGATGTTAATGATGATGTGATGATGGTGATGATGATGATGTTGGTGATGCTGATGATGCTGATGATGGTGATGGTGATAATGTGATGATGGTGATGGTGATGATGATGATGATGACGATGATGGTGATGTTGGTGCTGATGGTGATGATTATGACGATGGTGATGGTGATGTTGCTGATGATGGTGATGGTGATGATGATGTGATGTGATGATGATGATGGTGATGATGGTGATTGATGATGTGATGATGGTGATGATGATGATGATGGTGATGTTAGTGATGATGGTGATGATGATGATGCTGGTGATGCTAATGATGCTGATGATGGTGATGGTGATAATGTGATGATGGTGATGATGATGATGATGGTGATGATGGTGATGATGACAATGATGGTGATGTTGGTGATGATGATGATGTTGGTAATGATGGTGATGTTGATGATGGTGATGATGACGATGATGTTGGTGTTGATGGTGATGTGATGATGGTGTTGATGATGACGATGGTGATGATGATGGTGATGAAGGTGATGATGTGACAGTGGTGACGATGATGGTGATGGTGATGATGTGTGTGTGGTGTGTGGATATGCACAGGTGTGCTTATAGAACACAAGTTGGACACGTGGCAGGATTCTTAGCATCTCTGAAGGTATATGAAAAAGTATAAGACATGACCCTGACCCTTGTAAATGTGAAAACACCTAATCATCCACCCTAGTCATCCAACATCTAATCATCCAACTCTTACGGAGAATCTTCTCAGCGTCAGGCATCGTGCTGGTTACTGAGAGGATACAGAAAGGCAGGGAGGCTTGGTCCCTGCCAAGTGGTTGCAGAGATTCTCATTTCTCTTTTTTTCTGTCTTCCACTAACTTGGAATTAACAGCACAAGTCACTGTGGTGCCAAATATGATTAACATTAAGTGAGTGATCTGGTCTCTGGGCTGAAAGTCCAAAGGAGAAGAGGAGAGAAAGAACTCCTGCAGATGTGATGATTTGAGCCAGGCTTTCAAGAATAGGCGAGAGCCAGGCACGGTGCACATCACAGTTACCTGGAAGGCTGAGACAGGAGGATGGCAAGTTCAAGGCCAGCCTAGGCAACTTAGCAAAACTCTGTCTCAAAAAAAGAAAAAAGGGTTGGGGATGTAACTCAGCGGTAGCGTGCTTGCTTAGTGTGTGTCAGGCTGGTTCATCTGTAGCACTGCAAAAACAAAACAAAAACTAAAACAAAATGCAAAGGTCCGGGAACAGGATCAGATTTAGCATCTTGCAGGATTGTCGTATGATCACAGATGATGTGTCCTATGGCTGCCTCAGTCTTGTGTCTCTGGGTGTCCAGGCAGACTGTGGAACAAGGACTTCTTCCTGTAAAGGCAAAAGGGTACGGATGGATACCGAAGGAGGATCTGCCTAACACTGGGTGGGTGGTGGTGCTCAAGTGATGCTGACATGGAGATGTGTGTGTATGTGTGTGTGTCTACCAGATGACTGCTTGTGGCGGAGGGCAGGTTCCTGGCACACAAAGGGAAATGACCTTTCCTCCCTCCCCCAGACATGTGCACACCGATATGAGTCAAGGCAGCGAGTGGACCAGATCCTGGAGACGCGAGATGTGATTGGTCGCTGCTTTGTGTTAAGCCAGGACCTGGCCATCCGAGACGAGTTGGATGGTGGGGAGTGGAAGTTCTGTGAGGGGCGCCCCCAGGGCCACGAACAGTTTGGGTTCTGCCAGCAGGGCACAGCTGCTGCCTTCACCCCTGACAGCCATTACCTCCTCTTTGGGGCTCCAGGAACCTATAACTGGAAGGGTGAGTCACTGCTTAGGGGAGAAGGGAATCAGAACCCCCTCCCGCCTCAAGAGAGATGGTCCAGGCAGCGCCTGGCCAAGCATGACCACACGTTCACACACCCTGGGGCACCGCCATGCCTCCCATCCCGTCCTGCTCGCCCACACGCAAATGGGGGTCCCTCCTGCCCTCCGCATGGCTGAGTGTCCCTCCACATGCTGGCATGAGCCCTCGCGTGCATGGCTGGGCCCGCCCACCCAGCCCGGCCCGCATGCTCCGTCACCGCCGCCCGCACCTCGTCACTGCCGTCCCGTCTCCGCACGCTGCCACTGGCTGAACTGCCACTCGGTGAGTGCAGCGCCAGTCCGAGGAGCCCCAGGACGCTTGGGCTGGGGAGGGTGGCGATGGTGCTGGAAAGGAGAGGGGGGGCTTCCCGTGTGCCCGTCCACTCCAGTGTCCGGCCCGAGGGGCACTCCTTGCTCCCCGCCCCGGGCACTAACTGGACTGTCCTTGCAGGCACGGCCAGGGTGGAGCTCTGTGCGCAGGGCTCACCGGACCTGGCCCACCTGGACGACGGGCCCTACGAGGCGGGGGGCGAGAAGGACCAGAACCCCCGCCTCATCCCGGTCCCTGCCAACAGCTACTTTGGTAGGGACCCCTCCCTGGGCCTGGAGCCGCTCTAACCCTCTGCTCCTCTCTCTTGTCCCCCTCTCCATGTTCCCACCCTTCCGTCTCTGTCTGTCTCTCGCTCCTTCTCTTTTGCCTCTGTGGTCTCTGTGTCTCTTTCATTTTCTTCCTCCGCCTCTTCCTCTTCCGCTTCCTGGCACTTCCGCCCTGCTCTCTCTCGTCCTCTGTGGTCCCTTCTCGGGATGTCCTTTCCCTGGTGTCTCCCCCCTCCTGCCCCACACAGGGTTGCTTTTTATGACCAACATTGATAGCTCAGACCCTGACCAGCTGGTGTATAAAACTTTGGACCCTGCTGACCGGCTCCTGGGACCAGCCGGAGACTTGTCCCTGAATAGCTACTTAGGTTTGTACGCTCCACCTCTGGGGCCATGCGCATGGCCCTGGCCTCCCCTCCTCCCCCAGGGGACTTCCTTTTCTGTCCTGCCCTGTGACCCTCTCACTCTGGGAAGCAGATATCGGGCCCAAATTGCAGAGCAGAGCTGGTCCATCGACCTGGCCTGAGAAGAGGAGGCCCCAAGGGGTGGGGGTAGCCTCGGGGCTGTAAGCAGGGGTCTTAATGGACGAAGATCCCAGTGCAGTGAGGGGGCAGGGCTGAGACTGTCCTGCGAAGGACAGTCCTGACCTATAGGGGGCTTCCTCTGAGGGGCAGAGCAAGGTCTGGCCTTGTGGGTAAGTCTTCCAGTGTCTCACCTGCGTCCCTCTGCAGAGGAGGAGGAAACGAGGCCTGGTGAAGCCTAAGCTCTTTCTCCCTCTATCTGTGAGGCTTCCTCTCCCTGTGGGTGGCGGGAGTAGGGCGGAGAATGTGCATTCCGGGGCCTCCAGGCAGTGTGGCCCAGTGTCTGTGACCCACTTCTGCATGGTGCCTGTTGCCCGCCCAGGCGCCCGGACTTCTCTGTGACTGGCTCTCTCTCCTCCGCCCTCCCTCAGGCTGACCTCGTCACACTTAGGCCATGCTCCAGTCTCGGGGCCGGGCGGGTGGAGGCGGGCAGGAAGGGTGGCCCAGCTGTACTTGCCGTGATTTGGGGGCGCCTCTACTTTTTGCCTCCAGACCTGTTGGGATGGGACAGGTTGCGGGGGGGCTGTAGCACACCTGGCCTCTGAGTCTTGGGGAAACACTCACTGGGAAGTCACGCCCTCACCTAGGTTTCTCCATCGACTCTGGGAAGGGTCTGGTGCGTGCGGATGAGCTGAGCTTTGTGGCAGGGGCCCCCCGTGCCAACCACAAGGGCGCTGTGGTCATTCTGCGCAAGGACAGTGCCAGTCGCCTGGTGCCTGAAGTTGTGCTCTCAGGAGAGCTTCTGACCTCCGGCTTTGGCTACTCGCTGGCTGTGGCTGACCTCAACAATGACGGGTGAGAGGGCACGGGGAGTGGGCCTCATGCTGGTCCGGGAGGCGTGAGTGGCTGCGAGCGTGCTTTCTCGACTTCCCTGGCCAGGGAGGACCCTGCCGACTGTGTCCCTCTCTCCGTAGCTGGTCAGACCTGATGGTGGGTGCGCCCTACTTCTTTGAGCGCCAAGAAGAGCTGGGGGGTGCCGTGTATTTGTACATAAACCAAGGTGGTCACTGGGAAGGCGTCTCTCCACTCCGGCTCTGCGGCTCCCTTGACTCCATGTTTGGGATCAGCCTGGCTGTCCTGGGGGACCTCAACCAAGATGGCTTCCCAGGTGTGCATGGGAACAGGAGAGGCTCAGCGGAGGAGGTGTGTCGGAGGGATGCGGGAGGCTCTGCCGAGGAGGAGGGGAGGGGGAGCGGCGCGTCTTCTGAGGGCTCAGGGAGAGAAGGAACCTGGGCTCACATCTGAATTTTCCCATGCGTTGTGACCTTGGGTGAGTGACTTGACCTTTCTCCCTGGAGGGAGTGGTGGCTGAGGGGCTTGGCAATAATGTATGTGAGGTGCCTGGGACTTCGTAGTGGCTCAATAAAATAGAAAATACATTATGCAGGGCTGAGTGACTGAGGAAAATGCCTTTTCCCCATGGCCCTCAGACATTGCTGTGGGAGCTCCTTTTGATGGGGATGGAAAAGTCTTCATCTACCACGGGAGCAGCCTGGGGGTCGTCATCAAACCCTCCCAGGTGAGGAACATCGTTGGGATGAGGGTGTGGGTGTGGGTGGGTGGAGCGGGAGCCACAGACAGGCGGTGGGGGGCGGGATGGAGGAGGCGGGGTTTCAGGAGGCCGACGGCTGCTCCCCAGGTGCTGGAGGGTGAGGCTGTGGGCCTCAAGACCTTTGGCTACTCCCTGTCTGGCGGCCTGGATGTGGACGGGAACCACTACCCAGACCTGCTCGTGGGCTCTCTGGCCGACACCGCGGTGCTGTTCCGGTGAGCCTGTCCTCTGCCCGCCTTCTCTCGGAGGCCATCAGCCCCTGTCTGGAACCCAGATCCCACGCACGTACTCATGTTTCCTGCCCCTTGGACCCAACCACAACCCTAGGGCCAGACCTGTCCTCCACGTCTCCCACGAGGTCTCCATTGTCCCACCAGCCATCGACCTGGAGCAGCCCAACTGTGCTGGTGGCCACTCTGTCTGGTGAGGCAGGGCCCGAGGGGAGGGCTGAAGAAGTTGCCGGGGTCCAGTGACGCCCCACTCCCTTTCCCGGCCTGCTTTGGGGCTGGGTGTTGGCCTGTGCAAGAGGGTGTGGGGTCGGGGCTGGGGTCTTGGTCTCTCAGCCTTGTTTGGCTCAGGAGCTCCCTGTTTCCTCGACAGTGTGGACCTAAGGATTTGTTTCAGCTACACTGCAGTCCCCAGCAGCTACAGCCCTATTGTGGGTGAGTGGCGTCCCCTCCCACCGCTTACCCCGTGGGGCTTCCAGGGTGGGCACTCCAGGGTGGACAGGGGGCACCTTGGGGGCAGGGACTGATGGAGGGCTTCCCCGGCTCACTGGCTGCTCTCTTCCCACGCACCACAGCCTTAGATTACATGTTAGATGGGGACACGGACAGGAGGCTCCGGGGACAGGTTCCCCGTGTGACCTTCCTGAGCCGTGGCCCAGATGACCCCAAGCACCAGGCCTCAGGCACCGTGTGGTTGAAGCATCAGCACGACCGAGTCTGTGGAGACGCCATGTTCCAGCTGCAGGTAGACACTGGTCCACGGCCTCTGAGTGACCCTCTCCCTGCACGTCTCTCCCTTGAGTGCTCTAGGCCGCTGCTTTGCTGGCCCTGTGAATGCTCGTTCTGGGATCTAGATGTTGGAACCTCCTTCCTGGGCTCGTCCCCTCCCCGCTCCTGCTTTGTGTGTGCCTTCTGTCAATCCTGCACTCCCCGGAGGTGGAGATGGCAGGTTCCATCGGCACCTCTGGCCTCCAAGCCCTAAATTTGGACTCCCTACCTTTCTCTACTGTGGTCTCTGTCCCCCTGCCTCGCTCAGTTCCCTACCTCTGTTCTTCTCCCTAAAGTTCTAAGTTTCAGAACCGGTCCTAGATCTGGCTGGGACCTTGGGCAGGCCTGGAACCTGGGGGTTGGTCCAGTGAGGAACGAACTTTCTCTTCCTAGGAGAATGTCAAAGATAAGCTTCGGGCCATCGTGGTGACCTTGTCCTATAGTCTCCGGACCCCTCGGCTCCGGCGACAGGCTCCTGGCCAGGGGTTGCCCCCGGTGGCCCCCATCCTCAATGCCCACCAGCCCAGCACCCAGCGGGCAGAGGTGAGCTTGGGAAGAGGAGCTGAGAAGGTGACACCCTCACCAGTGACACTCACTGATTGCAAAACTACGGTGTTATCCCGGGGGTTCCTTATATCATCAGGTGCCGTAACAAGTAGACCCTAAGACGTGAAATGGCCCAGATGACCTTGCATGTGTAGTCCGAAGGGGTGGTGCTCCTCAGTCCCAGGCTGACAGGGTTCTGTCACCTTCAAATGCACCTTCCAAGGTCCTGAAGTTGCCTCCCTCCCATTCTGCTGGAAGGGGGAGCATTCAGCTTCTTGCGTGGTCCTCAGGGCAGCCTGAGGTGGGAATGTCCCGCGTCCTTCACATTCTGGACTTAGAATCCTGTAAGCCTAATCAAGGCCGAGGAAAGGCCGTCCCGCTGTGGATTAGCCTACTGGTCTACCAGCGCATGCAACACACCCATCACTTCATAGCTCAGAGTGACTAAGTGCTGAGGCTGGTATCATACCGCTAGTAAGCAGCAGACCTTGAGTGGTTTAGTCCTGTGACACTCCAACCCACCGTGTGCCTCGAGAACACACTCAGTCCCTTCCTTGGTCCCAATCTCTCCCCAGATCCACTTCCTGAAGCAAGGCTGTGGTGAAGACAAGGTCTGTCAGAGCAATTTGCAGCTGGTGCAGGCTCGCTTCTGTGCCCGGGTCAGCGACACGGAGTTCCAGCCTCTGCCCATGTGAGGAGGCAGGGAGCAGGCGGGTGGGGCAGGAGCTCAAGGAATGTGAGGAGGGAACGCGGGAAGACTAGGCAGAGGAGGGTCAGAGTCAGAGGAGCCTGAGGAAGGCTGGCGAGGACCAGCTGATGGTTCAGAACACTCAGGCCCTGGTGAGGAACGGTCCTTCACAGTTCCCCCGCCAGCGTCATGCTGACATACGTTTCATTGTTCGGTCTTCAAGACTCTCAAGTAGGGATTGTTAGTCCCATTTCGCAGATGGAGAGCTGAGGCCTAGAGAGGTTAGGTTCCTTGCCCAAGGTGAGTAAGTGGTGGAGCTGGGATGAGAATAGAGGTCCCCTGACTCATTCATGCCTAGAAAGACCCGGCCTGGCTGGCGTGTCACTGGGGGCCCTGGGGTGGGAGCAGGGGCTTGGGATGTGGAGGCGGCAGTGTGTGCTGGAGGGTGGAGCTCCCGGGGAGGCTGGGAGCGGAGAGGGCGTGTGCGGAGTGAGCGGGATCCTGCCCTGCAGGGACGTGGATGGGACGACGGCCCTGTTTGCACTGAGTGGGCAGCCGGTCATTGGCCTGGAGCTGACGGTCACCAACTTGCCCTCGGACCCGACCCAGCCCCAGGCTGATGGGGATGATGCCCACGAAGCCCAGCTGCTGGTCACCCTCCCTGTCTCTCTGCACTACTCAGGAGTCCGGGCGCTGGACCCTGCGGTGAGGACCTGGGGCCGGGAGGGGCAGGGCCTTTGGGCTCCAGGGCCCCATACTCACCTGGACGTCTGCCCCACCCCAGGAGAAGCCGCTGTGCCTGTCCAACGAGAACGCCTCCCACGTCGAGTGTGAGCTGGGGAATCCCATGAAGAGAGGTGCCCAGGTTGGCCCTTTCTGCCCTCAGCCTGTCCGGGGGGGGGGGCCCCCCTCGTTCTCTGGCGCTCTCCTGACTCTCCCGTCATTCTCCGCGGGCCTAGGTCACCTTCTACCTCCTCCTCGGCACCTCCGGGATCACCCTTGAGACCACAGAGCTAGAGGTGGAGCTGCTGTTGGACACGTGAGCCTGGTGGGGGCAGGGTGGGGGTCCCGGGGGCACTCGGATTGGCCTCGTGGACTCCATGGGGGGTGCCCGGGCCTGCTGCCCACACGTGCCCCTGCCCACGTGCCAGGATCAGCGAGCAGGAGCTGCATCCATCCTCTGTCCGAGCCCACGTCTTCATTGAGCTGCCGCTGTCCATGACCGGGTAAGCCCTGCCCGAGTGGGCGTTCGTGCTGGAGGGCGGGGCCATCGGCACTTCCGCACCCTGACCTAGGTTCTGCCTCGCTTTGCCCTCGTGGCCCTGCGTTCAGCTGGCCCCCAGGCCCCTCAGCCCTTGTTTTGACCCCCTCTCTCCAGGCTGGCCAACCCCCAGCAACTCTTCTTCTCTGGAGTGGTGAGGGGCGAGAGCGCCATGCGGTCCGAGCGGGATGTGGGCAGCAAGGTCAAGTATGAAGTCACGGTAAGTGTGGCGGCTGTGGCCCCTCCTGGGCCCCGCCCTTCTTGGCTTAGAGGAGGAACTGAGCCAGCTCTCAGGAGGGCGGGGGCTCTTCTTCCCGGGGCGGCATGGCAGGGAAGTCGAGTCTGTGCTTCCTGAGACACCTCAGCTGCATCCTTTAATTTCTCTGAGATTAGGGCTGGCTTTCACACTGCCTTTTGCCCACAGGTCTCCAACCGAGGCCAGTCGCTCAACACCCTGGGCTCTGCCTTCCTGAACATCATGTGGCCCCACGAGATCGCCAATGGGAAGTGGCTGCTGTACCCCATGCGGGTGGAGCTGGAGGGCGGGCAGGGGCCCGGGCAGAAGGGGCTCTGTTCTCCCAGGCCCAACATTCTCCAGCTGGTAAGGCTCGGGCAGGGGCGGCTGGGGTGAGCTCCCTTGGGGAGGTTGTCATGGGGCTGGGGGCTTGGGTGTGGGTGGTGGGGAGGACATGAAGCCTCAGGATTGCCGCATTTGGAGCGACACTCACTGGTCCCTCCCTCCGCACATCCAGGATGTGGACAGCAGGGACAGGAGGCGGCGGGAGCTGGAGCAGCCGGAGCAGCAGGAGCCTCAGGAGCAGCTGGAGCCCAGCACATCCTGGTGGCCAGTGTCCTACTCTGAGAAGAAGAGGAACGTCACCCTGGTGAGGGTGCATGCCTGTCCTCCCAGCTTTCTGTTCAAACCTCGCCGGGGCAACTTTGTGAGACGTTGTCTCATGATAGCCCAATGTGGTGAAGGTCTGGGGTTCAATTCCCAGTACTGGGAAAAAAAAAGAAAGAAAAGAAAAAGAAAAAGACTTTGATGCACGTTGGCAAGATCGTTTTCAGTATAACTTGAGGGTGGGGGAGACTGTGCTGCAGCTGCTGATACCACAGACCCCCAAACTCCAAGTGCTCAGCCCTTGATGTACAGCCAGTAACCAAGGCATCGATATCCCTCACATTCATATGAAAAAGCACACTTCACAGGCATAGGATGAGATTAACCACCTTTAAGAGCTGTTTGCTCTTTTGCGCTCTTTGCGCTCTGTTGGCACTTGATTTTCTTTTTTCTTCTTTCTTTTTCTGTTTTTTTGAGACAGGATCTCATTATGCAGTTCAGGCTGGCCTTGAGCTCACTTTCAAGCCCAGGCTGGTCTCAATTTTGTAACGATCCTCCTGCCACAGCCTCCCTGAGTGCTGGGGTTATAGGCACATACTGGGATTACAGGTGTGCGCCACCACGCCTGGCTTGATTTTCATAATGTCAAAAGCATTAAATTTTTTGAAGTTCCCATGTTAAAATTACAATATATAAATGTGATTCATTAACTCTCCCTTTTGTGCAGTTTTTTTTTTTTTGGTACTGGGAATTGAACTCAGGACCTTGCAATTACTAGGCGGGCACTTGTGCCGCTGAGCTACATCCCCAGCCCTTGCGCAGATTTTGCTTCTCCTCTTTCCTACTTGTTTCACCTGGTTTTGTTCATGATGTGGATTTGTGGAACAAACAGGCACATGCTGCACGCCGGCACCTTCTAGGGTTGGTAGTTCTGGGAGAGAGAAGGTGGTGGCAGCGTAGATGAGAGGGTGTTGGCTTTGCTTTAAGCAGGTGGAGGAGGAGCCCAGGTCTGGGAGGGTGAGCAGCAGAGTGAGGGATGGTTTGCAGGGGCCTGGTGCCGTCTTTCTGGGAAGTTAGCTCAGCGTACTCCGACCCTCCCTACTTCCCCATGAGCATGGCCTGAGGCAAATTAAAGAACTCAAGGGCTGGGGAACCTGGGGACCTGCTGTTGCTCAGCTATGTGGATGGTCCTGCCTTTTCCACAGGACCGATCACCTCTGAGAGGCCTCCCTGTTTAATATGGACTTTGAAATAGATTACGTTTATTTATTTTTTGACTGACAGAAATTATATGTATTTACCAGATACAAGATGATGTTTTGAAAATGTGCATATGTGGTGGGATAGCTAGTTGCGCTAAATAACATGCCTCGCATACTTCTTTTTTATGGTGCAAACACTTAAAATCTACTCTCAGGAATTTTGAAAAACATAGTGTTATGTAGAGTAATAGATCTCTTGAATTTATTCCTCCTGCCTAACTGAAACTTTGTACCCTTTGGCCAGGGTCTCCCTACCCCTTCCCCACAGCTCCAACTCTGGGTGATGGACACTCGAATCTCTACTTCTATGAGTTGTACTTTCTTAGATTTCTCGTATGGGTGAGGTCATGAAGTGTGTGTCTTTCTGTGCCTGGCTTATTTCCCTTAACATAATGGCCGAGATAGATTCTTTTACATGAAATTAAAGCAGATGGCCTTGCTTTTTAAACAAATTGATGAAGGACTCTTGAATTGGTCAAAGGTGGCAAAATAAAACATAACTGAAAGAATTCAGTTGTTCTCAAAGCTGGTCTTCTATCTATGGATGGTGGTATGATGAATATAATGTATCTCTTAGGCAAATGAGTTGATAGTGAGTGGGCCAAATGGGTTTAGGTCAGGCCAGAAAGGGGCATGGTCTGAGTCCCCTGTCCCTAGCAGCTCCTGGGATGGGCAGCTCTGTCCTCCTTCATTGAGTTTGGGCTTAGTCAAAGATGTGGTTTTGCTGAATAGGGACCTGACTTCAAATAACCTGCTCCATCACTTACTAGCTTTGCTAGTTCTGGTCATCTTTTCTTCTGAGCCCCAGTTTCTTCCTTTGAAAAATGATGTAATTATATGCACCTTGCAGGAGGTGTGGAGTGTGAATGAGGTAAGTGCCTGGCAGGAAGTTGGTGCTCAGTAAATGAGACCGTCCCTAGGTAGCATAAGCATGAATTGTGGAGGCAACTCTGCCTATCACTGTGAAGTACGAGGCCTCCTGTCCTCCACCCCTGTGCATTTCAAAGGCAAAGAGCTCCGCTGGGGATAGGTAGCTGTTCTGCACCACAGGCTGACTTTGCAAAGATTTCCTGGAGGAGGAGGAGGAGAATTTGAGGCTGCATAAAGAAAGTGGGAGAAATGATAGGCTCAGCGGAGTGGGGCGGAACAGCTCTGAGCCCTGGCCGTCCTCGCCCGCAGGACTGCGCCCGGGGCACAGCCAAATGCGTGGTGTTCAGCTGCCCACTCTACAGCTTCGACCGCGCGGCTGTGCTGCACGTCTGGGGCCGCCTCTGGAACAGCACCTTTCTGGAGGTAAGGCCACTGCTGGGGCTCCGGGCCGGCTTTCTACTTCTGCAAAAGTCCCACCGAAATTCACTTCTACCTCTCCGCTGTCCACATGCAGCACACGTAACCCCAGCTGGGCAGAAACACCCTCTGGGTCGGGCACCATTCCATTTATACCTTCAGGATCTGAGTGGCAGTCACGGGGCATTTAGGAGCAGGGTGTCCTTCCCCCTCCCTTAGGAGTACTCAGCGGTGAAGTCCCTGGAAGTGATTGTGCGAGCCAACATCACAGTGAAGTCCTCCGTCAAGAACTTGCTGCTGAAAGACGCTTCCATGGCGGTGAGCTGCAGGGTGGGTGGGGACGGGCAGGCGGGGCCTCCTCTTCTCTCCTGCCCTTACGCCGTTGACCCCTTGTTCCCCAGATCCCAGTGATGGTGTACTTGGACCCCGCGGCTGTGGTGGCGAAAGGGGTCCCCTGGTGGGTCATCCTCCTGGCTGTGCTGGCGGGGCTGCTGGTGCTGGCACTGCTGGTGCTGCTCCTGTGGAAGGTGAGGCTTGGGAAGCAGCAGGGCTGCTGGCACTACACTTCCTGGCCAGGCGGGCGGCCTCCTGTATGCACCCACACGCTCGCATAGCCAGTGACTCTGCTGAGCCCTTACCCTGGTTGCACCATGTGCTTTTTCTGGCTCTGGACATTTCAAAGATGAGTTAGGTAGAGATCCTGTCCTTGGGGTTTCATAGTTAGTGAGGGTGGTGAGCCTTGTAGTTAAGCATCGATCAAGTGTTGAGTTGAGAAAGTGAGTTCAGAGGAAGGAAGACTTATGCCAGGTGTGGTGGCACATGCCTGTAATCCCAGCACTCGGGAGGCTGAGGCAGGAGGATCCTGGCGAGTTGGAGACCAGCCTGCGCTACAAAGAGAGCTCAAGGCCGACCTGAACTGCATAGCAAAACCCTGTCTCAAAAAAAGGAGGAAGGAAGACTTGAGGAGGAAGTGGCCCCGGAGCCAGCCTGAGTGGGAGGTGGGGTAGTAGCGTCTGCACGTGGGCTGATGGAGTAGGTGGGGTGTGAGGCTTCCAGAAGGACCACGGAGACTGGGAAGTATGGTCTTATTTAACCAGAGTGTGGCAGTGAAGGTTATGAAGGAAACTATAGTCCGGAAGACCAGCAAGCATGGAGAACTAGCTCCTGGAGCTGCTGGCAGGGCTGAGCTTGGAGTCTCCACACACAGGGCTCCATGTGTACGCAGAGCTGTGACAGAATCTTATTGGCATCTGGGGCTGAACCTAAAAGGATGCATGCGCCTATGTCAGTACCAGGACTCCTGCACATCACCAGGGTTCATGCTCTCTGAGGCAAATGTCACACCTGGAGGTGTGTGCAGAGCCATGCTCATGGGGCCTCTGTGGAGAATGCCCTCCCCACTGTGACTGATTGCAGACCCCCACCCTCTGATAAACGCGCATCATCAGAGGAGCAGCTCTGGAGGGGCAGCCAAGTTGTTGGAAAGCTGCTCAGTCTTAGAAAGTGTGGCACCCTCCTGAAGCTGGCCCCAGACGCTTGCCCCCGGCAGAGATAGAGCCCCTCCTTCCTCGGTCTTCCCATCCTATGCCTCTTTTGCTCCCCTCCTCCCTCAATATCCCAGTGTGGCTTCTTCCATCGGAGCAGTCAGAGCTCATCTTTCCCCACCAACTATCACCGAGCACATCTGGCTGTGCAGCCCTCGGCCATGGAAGTCGGGGGCCCAGGGACTGTGGGGTAACTGTTGTGTGTGTGCACGTGTCTGTGCAGACGTGTGCATGTAGGTGTGTATGTGTGTGAGAGTAAGTCCAGCTCCTAGTGCTCAGAGGACCAGGGATGTGCAGCGTGGACAAATGAATCTGCATGGGGGGCCAGAACCGAGGTGAGAGGTGATTGGAAGGGCGGGGTCAGGAGGGTGCGTCCGCACCACTAGGCGCATGCGCAGAGAGTGGGGCGGGCTCGTGGACTGTGAGCATGTGGGTGCGGGAGCATCCATGCATGTGCTGCTGTCTCTGGGTATGAGTGCGAGATGGGCACGAAGATGCTGTGCAGCCCGAGCATGTAGGAGTGTTGGGCATTTCTAGTTGAGATGCAAGGGCTCTTACACGGGGGTAGCTCGGGCAGCATGGTTGTGACGGAGGGAGGAGCTAGACTGCTGTATCCACGGATGCGGCGGCCCTGTCCCAGCGGCTGCTGCCTAGTGTATGAGCACAGGGTGTAAGTGTGTGAGACTTGGTGTGCTGGGGTCGAGGAGGCCACCTTCCTCCTCAGCTCTTGCTTCTGTGCAGGTTTTATGTTGTGGCACCTCTTAGGAAGCCTGGGTGGGTGGTGAGCTTGGGGGTCCCACATTCAAGGCTCTTGTTCAAGGGCCAAGGGAGATTGCCTTGGTCCCTTGCCTTGGCATCTTCCTCCTGGTGGCCCCTTGCTGTGAGTGAGAACCTGCGGCACTAGCACCGAGGTGGCACCCGGGGGCTGCTCATCACCCTGGGTGCTGGCCATCCTGTCTTTTCTGCCTTGGTTGGTTCCTTCTGTCCCAGGGATGGTGAAGGGAGGGTACAGGGCTGTGCGGGTGTTTGCTCCAGGGACCTCAGCCCTGCCAGTGCCGCATGGTCTGACTTGATGTCTTACAGATGGGATTCTTCAAGCGGGCGAAGCACCCCGAGGCCAGCGTGCCCCAGTACCACGCGGTGAAGATCCCTCGGGAAGACCGGCAGCAGTTTAAGGAGGAGAAAACGGGCACCATCTTGAGGAGCAACTGGGGCAGCCCCCGGCGGGAGGTGCCCGAAGCACACCCCATCCTGGCTGCCGATGGGCACCCTGAGCTGGGCCCTGATGGGCATCCCGTGCCAGGCACTGCCTAGCTTCCTTTCTCCCAGCCTGGCCCATGGCCCCCTCCAGCCCTTCCTGAGATGGCTCCTCAGGATGGAGAGGGTGGACTGGGTTCCTGGCATCGCATCAGAACTTGGCAGGATCTGCTTCCTCAGGGGCACAGCCCTCCCCCCACGAGAACCACCCCCGGACTTCCCCTTAGAAAGCTGTGAGACGCGCGGGGTGAATCGGGGTGGGGGTGGGCAGGGCGAGATGGGCAGGGATGCCCTGGCGCAAGGTGTGGAGAAGGGAGCCTGTCCCCGCCCCGCCCACTCACCCGGGTAACCTGTCTCCCCCAAGTGCCTTAGCCAGAGGCCGGGGAGGAGATGGTGTCGCCGACTCAGGGGCTCCTCCCTCCCTAGGTCCCCTCTCCTCTGGCCTTAGTTTGCTGCATCAGTCTAGTGGGTTTTGTCTATTTATTAAAAAATATTTGAGGACAGAATCTCTGGCTGCCTTACTGAGACTGCGCCCTCGCCCCCAGGGCCCGATTCTCCGCCACGCTCACAGCCCCGGCCAAAGGTAGCAGTGGCAGGGAGGCTCAGGGGGCCTGGCAGGGACGCAGGGATCGTGGCTTTCGTGACCAGTTCCAAGTGGCACATGGGTTTCTCCGAGGGGGTGGGGCATTCACCATGGGGATGAGCGGCCGGGGACAGCCGCTGTGTAGCAGGTGGGTGGGCAAAGTTCAGGAATTTGCGGTGGGGACAGGCCGCATCTTTTCTGGTGAGGGTGGGGATGGAGCTTTTTTGCTGTGGAAGAGGGAAGGGACCTAGAGATCTCCCCTGGCAGAGGACCTGGGGGGTCGTAGGGGTTGGGGCTTCTCTCGTTCTTTGCCTGGTCCCTCTCAGGAGGAGACAGTGCGTGGTGGGGGGCTTGCTCTGACCGGAGGAGGGGGAGGGAGCCAGGGACTGCCTTGGGGGCTTGAAGCTTATTTCACAGCTTTCCCCATGATGTGGGGCCCCACAGGCAGCCATTTGATGGGAGGGGGATGCCATTCTATTTGCACCTCAGAGAAATGGGCCTTCTTAAGATCTTTCCAGGTCTCCCTGGTGAGGTAGCAGCCGTCCCCAATGTGTTTCCAGGTGGGCTCGAAAACTTGCTGCCACATAAAGGCCCTGCTTCCTTCGGGCTCAGCCACGTGCTCCAAGAAGAACAGTACTCCGCCCTGGGAGGGAGGAGAGAGTTGATGTCACTTATCTGCTCTACCGTCCCTGCCCCCTTTTTGGTATTTTTGAGACAGGTCTTGCTATATAGTTCAGGGCAGTCTTGAATTTGCAGTGATCCTCCTGCTTCTGCCTCCTGAGTGCTGGGATTACAGACGGGCCCCACATCTGTCCTTTCTTATAACCTCCTGCCTGCTGCCCAAGCCTAGTCAGACCTGTTGGTGACATGGGGGCTGCCGGCCTGCGAGTTCACTGATCAGGCTGTCCTGCTCCTAAGCCTTCCTGCATCTTGGCTCCTCTGTCCTCCCTGAAGTGATGTAAAGAACC
>NW_004955458.1:3314594-3321587 GCF_000276665.1 Chinchilla lanigera | reverse complement strand
TGAGTTCGAGACCAGCCTGGGCTACAAAGTGAGCTCAAGGCCAGCCTGAACTGCATAGTGAGACCCTGTCTCAAAAAAAAAAAAAAAAAAGAAAAAGAAAAAGAACCTCTTGTAACCGAGTGGGGATGACGGCAGAGGTCTCTAAAGGATGGCTGAGAGGATGGGCAGATGGGGCAACAGGAGCAGTGCGGGCCTCTCCTGACGCTGCGGTGCACACTGCACCCGCTTCCCGGACATCCTGAACATCCTGGGGAAACCCAGGACCAGACCCAACCCAACTAAAGCGTGGGTTCTTCAAGCTCTTGCTGACCCTCCTGCGCTCTTCCCAGGTGAGTCACTCACCTCACACTCTGAATTACAGGCCAATGATGTCCAAATCTCCCTCAGGATGTGTCTTTTCTGCAGTCTAGTCTGGACTTCTCTCAGCTTGGGCGGTTTCTCTGCTTGGCTGTCTCAGCTCCTGCCGTCTAACAACCCTTCCATGCCGGCGAACGGCACTGCCCCCCGTGCTCCCCACAGCTGCTCATGCTAGAGACTTGGAAACTCTCCTGAACTCCTTCACACCCAGCTCAAAATCTTATCGGCGGTGGCGGCACTTCCCTTATCATGTATAATAAAACACTTTTATTTCCCCACCCCCTCCACACCCTGATCTCAATGTAAATATCTGTTCCTTAGGTGTCTTCGCTGGCTGTTCCCGGGCCCTGTGTGAGGTGGCCCTTCTTTATGCTTGACGCGATCCTATTTGTGTCCCATCATGGTGATACCCCCTCCAGCGGCAGGTGGACATGGTGGGGTGTCTAAAGCACTAGAGTCAGATTCCCCATCCTGGGGCCCCAACTGCCGGGGTGGTCCATTCCCTCCCCGCTCCGCTCACCGGCCTCAGCACCCTGTGGACTTCCTGCAGGACTTTCTTCGTGCTCTGCACAGAGCACAGCACGAGAGTGCAGACCACCACGTCCATGGAGCCGTCAGCCACTTGGTTCATGTCCTCTCCGGGAGCCACCACGAACCGCTCGTACTGCAGATGCCTGTTCTCAGCCATGCTCTTTGTCAGGAACTTCTCAAAGTGGGGGTTTGGGTCCAGGCAGGTGATCCTGCAGCCAGGCGGGTAGAACTGGAAGTTGGCACCAGTGCCAGAGCCCAGCTCTAGCAGGGCCACCTTCCCAGAGGTTCCCTTAAGCCCCTTTATCTGGCTGAAGAGCTCCCGTTTCTTGCTCTCCATCATGCGGTTGGTCTTGGCGGCCAGCACAACCATCAGGTAGGGGAAGTACTTTTTGCACAGGGGCTGCCATAAGCCCAGCAGAGCCAGCAGGTGCAGGGGCAGGGTCAGGAGCAGCACCAGCAGCTGCAGGAGTCGAACCACGGCGTCCATGGCACCAGCTCCAGGTTGTGATACTGTGGGACTTTGCTCAACCTCTGCAGATGCTCGTTTCTTCCCCGCCTCCTGTGACAGGACTTTGCTCCTTTTCCTCCGTGCTTGATTTCCTTTTTGTAGGGTGGAGTGCTTGTGCGAAATCCTGCTAGTGGGCATGGATCCCAGAGGCCCGCAGGCGCAGGCTCTTCAACAAGATTTATGTGGGGCAAAGGCACAGGTGATAGCTTGTTTCTGCATTCGGGGGTCCTCGGCCCAGCTGAACAGGGTGAGGCGGGCTGACTTAGCTCAGAGGGGAGCAGGAGGGGGATAGCGTGGACATCTCGGAGCTCACCTTCAGGGCACCAGATGCTAAGGGCAGTGCTGACTCACAGGGTATGTTCTGACCTCACTGTGTCCTCTGGTCTGCTCAGGTTATGCAAACTGGAAATTCTGGTTGGGTTCCTCTAGCACACCCCCTGGACTTTGTAAACGGTGATGTGCCTTTGCTCCAGATTGAGGCCAAGCTGAGTGTCTAGGCTTAGGCTTGATTGGTCATAAGAAGGAGGAAAGCTGTGGATCAAGAGAAGGGTACTTCCTGAGCTCACTAGTGTTCATGATCAAATTCAAGTCTGCAAAACTCCAGAAACAGAAGAAAAGGAGACAAAAAGGCAGAGTGGAAGAGTTGGGTTCCAGTCTTAGCTTTGCCCCTGATTGTGTTTTTTTTGGGCAAATGCTTTTACTTTCTGGGCCTCAACCTCTCATTTACAAGGTGGGGGAATCAAGGAAAAGCTGGAGGGTCTTACGTAGTTCCTAGGGTCTTCCTCTGCTCCCATGCAAGTGTGATCTAAGGAGAGTAAAGTAATCTGCAGAAGCGGGTGACTCTGGGTATGTTCATGGCCCCCTGGGGACCTGGGTTGCAGCCCAAGACAGTACCCTAATGCTTCCGGACAGGCCCAGAGATCACCACCAAGGCAGGGAGGTTTCAGAGGCCAGACCTCTGGTTCATAGGCAGCTTAGCTCAAAGCACCCAGGTTACTCATTACTTGGTGGCTTCTCTTTTGGCTGAAGCTACCCTCAATGTCTTGGGAGTTGCTCCTCACAGTCTGTCCCGAAGTCTGCACACTGAATGTGTAGTGGTCAAAGGGAAGTTTTTTTTTTGTTTTGTTTTGTCTTTTTGAGACAGGGTCTCACTATGCAGGTCAGGCCTTGAACTCACTTATGTAGCCCAGGCTGGTCTTGAACTTGCAACGATCCTCCTGCCTCAGCCTCCCCAGTGCTGAGATTACAGGCATGCGCCACTACGCCGGCCAAAAGAAAGTATTTTAAAGATATGTTCATGTAGATATGGAATATTTGATAAGTTTATTCATAATTATTTTATCTCTTTTCAGTTATTATAAAAGGACTATGTTTTTTATATTTTAATTGGTTGTATGTGCATATATATCTCATCATTTTTGATTTTTGTATATTTGTTTTGTATCTAGTTATCTAAATTTTTTCCCTGTTTATATTAATTTAAATTTAATTTAATTTTTTTGAGACAGGGTTTTACTATGCAGTACTGGGTGGCCTTGAACTCACTTTGTAGCCCAGGCTGGCCTTGACCTTATAGCAATCCTCCTGCCTCAGCCTCCCAAGTGCTGGGATCACAGGCATGCACCACCACATCCAGCTAATTTTTTAAGAACCAGTATGGCCCATATTAATCTAAAAAACTTGATCCTTTGAGTTTTCCAGGTACAAAATGATACATGGAAATAATGATTTTACTTTTTTTCAATTTTTATATCTTTTTTTCTTGCTTAATTGCTTTAACTACCATAATGCCTTCAGAATGTTAAATAGTAGGATGGATATGAAATTACTCTTCTTGTCCTGGAAATTAATGAGAATTCTCTACTTTCCCATAGACAGTTGTTTGCCTCTGTTCTCTTAGCTTTTCTTCTCTTTTTTTTTTTTTTTTTTTTTTGTTTTTGTGAGAGGGTGTTTTTCTGTGGTTTTGGGTGTGCTTTTGCTCTCTTTGTAGCCCAGGTTGGTCTCGAACTCACAACGATCCCCCTGTCTCAGCCTCCCAAGTTCTGGGGTTACAGACGTGCGCCACCACGCCCAGCTGTTCGCTTAGCTTTTCATCCATCCTTTTATTCTTTGTTCTGTGATTAGGAATCTGAAATTACATTTCTCTGGCTCCCAGGCTTGCCGGCTTCCTTGGGGGTTCTGCTAGTAGTTGGCACTTGGGGAGATCGCACTGGGAGGAAGAGAAGAGGGTATCTTCCTGCTTCTGGCTGGGTGGTGCGGCAGTTGTCTTTATGGCTGTCTGGAACAGCAGTGGGGCTGGGAAGGTTCCAGCCTCCATCTGCTGAGTCGGGACGCATCTTTTCAGCAGTTCCAGCTCTGGTGCAGGAGGCCCCTTCTTGGCACAACTAGAACACGTGACGTGACAGCTTGCGCACAGGATCGCCTTGGGAGGCGGGGGCTGCAGGGAGCAGTGCTGACAGCTTGTGATCTCTGCGTATCACCCCTTCCTTCTTCATTTCTGTCTCTCCCGCCTTCCAACGTCTCCCTTTGGTTATTCCTTATTTGTAACACAGTTCTGATCAGTTCTCACCGCATTTCTTCTGTTTAAAACCATGGGAATGGTTTTCCTTTGCCTGAGTAGACCTTTACTAGTATATCCCCTAGGAATGACGTGAGCTTTGGAGTTGAGCTAAAAATAGTTGTGTTAAGTAAGTGTTGAGATCAGTGTTTTATACCGAGTCCTCTGTCCTTAAACCTCTTATAACTCCTCTTCCGCCTTTACTCTCAATTGATGAATTTGCTTTATACGTTATGATGGGAGCTACAGGATGTAAACTGTCACAAGACCGACCTATAGATTGCATCTTTCACTGCTTCACAAAGAAGTCCTCTGCCTATTAGTCAGGCTCATTTCCCTCCTTCATCACCAGTCTACTTTTTTTTTGTACTAGGAATCGAACTCATGACCTTGCGCTTGCCAGGCAGGTGCTCATGCCACTGAGCTACATCCCCGGCTCATCAGTCTACTTTGTGTCTCTGGGTTGACCTGTTCTCCCCATTTCATATAATCTATGTGGCTTTTCTGAGTGCTCCTTTGACCACTCAGCATAACGCTTCTGAGGTTCATGTGTGCTGTAGTGTGTAGCAGTCCTTCACCGTTTTTATGACCGAGTAACAATACACTGCATGCCATATTTTACTTATCTATTCATCAGCTGATGGTCACTTGAGTTATTTCTAACTTTTGGGGTATCATGAATAATGCTGCTTGAAATCTTATCATAATTTTACCTTTGTTTCTGCCCCCCCTCACTGATCTCTGGCTCTTTAAAGGTCTTTCATCACATTAACACACTGTAATATACTTCAGGTTAATAAAAAACCATCCCTCCCTTGACTCCACACCTCACTTTAACGACCCATTTACAGATCTACTTCAAAGTCCTAACTTCTTGCATCATCTGTTCGTGTTATCTTGATTTCCTCACCTTCCCTTCACTCTCTCTCCCTCCCTCCACACTCTTATGTAAGCTGTTCTTATCGCAGTGGTGGCCACATTGCCAGCTACCGGGACAGGGAATAGTCCCATATCATCTTACTTGACCTCTTCACAGCTTCAGAAGCAGTTGGCTTCTACCTCTTCCTTGTAACACCCTCTCATTTAGGCTGTCGTGACACCATAGTCTTGTTTGTCCTAATCCTTCTTAGGCTTCTTCTTCTGATTTTTTTAAAAGATCTTTGTCATCTACTTAAGTTCTAAAATTTTTTTTTGGGGGGGTAATCTTGGATCGTCCTCTGTTTACAGTTTCTCATTAAGTAATTGCATTTTACTTTTCTGTTTTTGTTTTCTTGTTTTTCTTCTGGTACCAGGAATCGAACTCATGACCTTGCACTTGCCAGGCAGGCGCTATGCGGCTGAGCTAAATCCCCAGCCCCAAATAATCTCATTTAAAAAAATAGACTTCAGCCTCTAATCCCAGCACTTGGGAGGCTGAGGCAGGAGGATCGTTGAAAGTTTGAGGCCAGGCTGTGCTACAAAGTGAGCTTGAGGCCAGGCTGAACTGCATAGTGAGACCCTGCCTCAAAAAGACCAAAAAAAAAAAAAAAAAAAAAAAAAAAAAAAAAAGACTTCATTTTTTGAGCAGTTTTGAATTCATAGCAAAATTAAGAGAAAGGTATAGAGATATGTAACTTACCACTGTACCATGCATACACAGCCTCCCCCATTTACAATGTCCCTTAGGAGATCGGGCCTTTGTTACAAATGATAAACCTGCATGAACGATCATCACTGCTTAATCTCCTTCATTTTCATGGCCTAAAATACCATGCGTATGCTAATTAGCCATACACTTACCTCTGTAGTATAGATCTAACTTCTGAGTTTCAAATTTGCATCTAGTTTACTACTAGACATCTTCCTCAGCATGTCTACTGGATATGTTAAACCTAGGACATCTGAGGGGGATTTAGGATACTTCCCAAGTCTCATCTCACTCTCAGCCTCTCCTCCTTATTATTTTACAAAATGGCACCCCTGGAGCTCCTCCCAAGCCCCCTTCCAGCCTGCAGTCTTGGGCCTGGCAAGGGTAGGAAAAACAAAAACAAAAATCCAATCAGCCTGCAATCTTTCCCAGTCCCTCCTTCTATTAGCCTCAGGGCCATGAGCTCCACCCTCTTCTTTTTTTTTTTTTTTTTTTGGTGTTTTTTTTTTGCAGTACCAGGAATTGAACTCACAACCTTGCGCTTCCCAGGCAGGTGCTGTGCCTCTGAGCTAAATCTCCAGCCCCCTTTGTTTTTTTTTGAGATAGGGTCTTGCTATGCAGTCAGGCTGGCCTTGAACTCATGCGATCCTCCTGCCTCAGCCTACCGAGCGCTGGGATGATGGGCGTGGCCACCACACCCAGCTTCCTCCCTTTTCTGTGCTTTCTTTTCAGCAGCCTCTCCTTCTTACCTTGATAACTTTTATTACTCACCTTTCAGATCTCACCCCAAGGTCCCCTTCCCTGATCTAGGTTAAGAGACTTAGCTCACTGTGCAGTAACTGCTTTTTTTTTTTTACCTTCTGTCTTTATGCTCCCTAAGAGCAAGGAGTAAGTGTTTTTCCTCCTTACCGTGTGTCCGCCTCCCAACTTGGTGCCTAGCAGGTAGTACATACTGAAAATGCGCATGTCAAATAAATAACAAATAGGCTTAATCACGTGATAATTATTTCATTCATTCGTCTACGTTTTAAAATCTGCAACTTTGCAGTGAGTTAGCTCCACAGTGCCAGAAATACATTTTCTTCTTCACTGCTGTATCCTCAGGGCCATTTCTAGCACCTGTCTCACAGACCACTCAATACATCTTTATTGGACGGATTGAGGGCTTTGCACACCCATCTAAGGAGCTTGGCTCTTGTACTACAGAAAATGGGATGAGTCGTGTCCTTAGGTTCACCTGTTGGAAACGTTTCTCTGATGGTCAGTTTAAGAGAAGAAAAGATTGGAGCCCAGAAGGTCAGTTGAAAAATAATTTCTAGTAGTTCAAGGAAAGGATAATGAGAAGTAGAGAGGTCAGCCAGGGACAGAGAGCAGATTTACATAGGTATTATATAGCATAGGTATTTACATAGG
>NW_004955458.1:3304452-3313212 GCF_000276665.1 Chinchilla lanigera | reverse complement strand
GGGTATTTACATAGGTATTATACAGCATAGGTATTCACATAGGTATTATATAGCAAGGGTATTTACATAAGTACTGTATAGCATAGGTATTATATAGCATAAGGTATTTACATAGGTATTATATAGCATAGGTACTTACATAGGTATTATATAGCAAGGGTATTTACATAGGCATTATATAGCATAGGTATTATATAGCATAGGTATTTACATAGGTATTATATAGCAAGGGTATTTACATAGGTGTTATATAGCATAGGTATTCACATAGGTATTATATAGCATAGGTGTTATATAGCATAGGTATTTGCATAGGTATTATACAGCATACTAGGGCTGAGGGTGTAGCTCAGTGGTACACCTGCCTAGCATACATGAAATTCAATCCTCAACACAGAAAAAAAAAAGATAAAATAGCATTTTTATATTAAAAAAGTTTTTGACAAGATATACATAATATAACAACTACCAATTCAGCGACTGGGGTGTAGCAGGGTAGCACACGTGCTTAGCGTACTTGAGGCCTTCGGTTCAATTCCCAGCACCAAACCACCACAAAATGCCGTTTTAACTAAACGTGCAGCTCAGTGGCGTTAGGCAGTTGTGCACCATTTCCACTATTATGCAACCGGAGTCATCACACCACAAGCCCTGGTGCTTCCTGACTGATCACTGGGTGCGGTGTCATCAGATACAGTGTACTAGAATCAGGATTTTGCTTTTAGTCCTAGGGATTGAACTTGGGGATACTCTAACACTGAGCTACCCCCTAGATCTTTGAATTATTTATTTATTTATTTATTTGTTTGTTTATTTTTTGTCTTTTTGAGATAAAGTCTTGCTCTGCAGGTCAGGTTGGCTTTGAGCACACTTTGTAGCCCAGGCTGGTCTCGAACTTGCAACTATCCTCCTGCCTCAGCCTCCCGAGTGCTGGGATTATAGGCGTGCACCACCATGCCCAGCCTAATTTTTTATTTTGAGAGGGATCTCACTAAATTGCTGCGGTGGAACTTGAATTTGCAATCTTCCTGCTTCAGCCTCTTTCAGTGCTGGGGTTACAGGTGTGCACCACAGCCCTCAGCTAGCACGCTGACTTTGAGGCAGATATGTCAGTGAACAATTAAATACATGAGTCTGGTACCTGCAAGAATATTTTAGCTGGAGACAAATACTTGATCCCCAGCAAAGTAGAGCTGGTATCTGCTCCCAGGCCCCAAAACAGTAGCTCATCTTGTCCTCTCTGATTTGGTTGGATGTCCCTGGGTGATTCCCACCAAGAACCTGGGGGTTGTTCTTTACTGTCTCTTTCTTCTATCCCTACCCCCACATAACCTGTCGCCGATCTTGGCCTGTCTTTCCACTACCTTCTTTTTTTTTTTTTTTCTTTTTGAGGCAGGATCTCACTATGCCGTTCAGTCTGGCCTTGAGCTCACTGTGTAGCCCAGGCTGGTCTTGAACTCGCAATGATCCTCCTGCTTCAGCCTCCCAAGTACTGGGATTACAGGCGTGCGCTACCATGCCTGGCAGAGCCATCTTTTTTTTTTTTTGCACTGGGAATCGAACTCATGACCTCAGGTTTGCCAGGCAAGCGCTTATGCCGCTGAGCTACATCCCTGGCCCAGCAGCGCCCTTCAAACACAGCCAGGACGTCTCTTGGAAGACTTAATTCACAGCATTTTACCTTATCCATTTCCTGACCCCACACCCTATGTGGATGCACAGAGGTGTGTAACAGAGACACCAGCATATCAGCTGGTCAGCACACAGCTGCACAGCCTTAGGGCTAAAGTGCTCTGTGCTCACACCTCCCCTGAGCCTAAGAGTAGGGAGACAGTAGGGCCTTGAACTCACCGTGTGGCTCAGGCTGGCCTCACACTCAAGGCGGTCCCTCCTGCCACAGTCTCCTGAGTGCTGAGATTACAGGCAGGCATGCCTGGCTCAGTACTGAGGTTTTTATGACAGAGTGCTCCAAATGGTGTGGGTCGTGGAGAGGGAGTTGTAGGGCTCCAACAAAGCTGTGCAAACTTAGCGAGCTGGGGAAATGGAGAACTCCATCTTGGATTTCTTGATGTAGTTGACAGGCGTTCCATCAGCGGGAGGTGAGCCATGAGCCAGTTCCCCCACATAGCTGTGGAAAACTAAGAAGCTCTGTAGACCTGTGCCCTGGTCAGCCAGTTTACAAATTCAATCCAAGATAAGGCTGAGGATCTCCTTGCCAGTGGTGTGAGCTCAAGAATGTAGTTCTTGTCAGCATCTTCCTTGCCTTGGATAAGCTGCTCAGGGTGGAAGAGGTGGTGGCCAGTGTGACCTTTTTCAATGACTTTGGGTTCCAGTTCTACAAACAGTGCTCAGGGCACATTTTGGCCAGCACTGGTCTCACTGTAGAAGGTGTTGAAGGAGTCATCTCTCCCCTAGTATTCTTAAATTCTTTTTTTTTGTCTTTTTGAGGCAGGGCGAGACCCTGTCTCAAAAAAGACAAAAAAAAGAAGCTTCAGCCAGGTGTGGTTGAGCACACATGTAATCCCAGCACTCCGGAGGCTGAGGCAGGAGGATCGTTGTGAGTTCGAGGCCAGCCTGGGCTACAAAGTGAGTTCAAGGCCAGCCTGAACTGCACAGGGAGACCCTGTCTCAAAAAAACAAACAAAAAACAAACAAACAAACAAACAAAAAAAAATTAACTAAAAACTTGAAACATTGTAAAGAGTGTTTTTTCCCCTGAGCCCACGTCCTTTTATATAGAGCCAAGCACTGATTCCTAGACGTAAATTCCATCTCTGCTACTTTTCTACTTTTTCTACTTTTTGTTGTGTGACTTTGGGTAACTCGCTATGCAGTTCAGGCTGGCCTTGAGCTCACTTTGTAGCCCAGGCTGGTCTCAAACTTACACTGATTCTCCTGCCTCAGCCTCTTGAGTGCTGGTATAACTGGTGTGCACCACTGCACCTGGCCCTTCCCCCAATATTCTTGTCACTTGGCACCTGGCCATCAGATGGAGATACATGCGTGGATGGTAGTAAGGTTAGGAGGTGAAGCTGAGAGGAGCAGACATTGGGTCTCAGTTACCATCCCTACAAGCTAAGAGTTTGTATAAGTAATGCACTAGAACCTGCATTTTTGACAAGATGCTCTGGGTCCTTTATATGTGCCTTCCAGACTGAGAAACATTGCTCTAGAAAATATTGGTTGGAAAGAGTGATAGAGCCTGAAGCTAAGGGTCCTTGTCTTTTGCTGGTGCAGGAAGCAGAGCTCTGTGTAGTCTGCTGGCCGGATACTAGAGTGTGACCTCAGGAGGGCTATTTTCTTTTTTTTTTCTGGTACTCAGAATCGAACTTACGACCTCATGCTTGCCAGGCAGGTGCTGTGCCACTGAGCTAAATCCCCAGGGCCTGGCTATTTTATTTTTTAATTTAATTTTTTTTTCTTTGAGACAGGGTTTCACTATGCAATTCAGGCTGGCCTTGAACTAGCAGCAATCCAACTAACAGTGATCTTCCTACCTCAGCCTCCTGAGTGCTGGGATTACAGGCTTGTGCCACCATGCCTGGCAGGAGGGCTATTTTAAAGGACTGTGTCTAGTCACTGTGCCCTGAAAGGTGCTGACTTCACAGGCAAAATCAGTGCCTGGGGACAGGGCCTGGGCCTGGCTGAGTAGGCTGAAATAAAGTCTAGCCAAGATCAGGTGGGCTAGGTGTGGCAGGGAGTGGGTCTATATGGAATTGGTAGGAGAAAGGCCTGATCTGTGAGCACAGGGCCGGAGAATCAGATGAAGGAATTCCTGGGGTTGGGGCTGGGTTGGGCTCATCCTCAGCTCAAAGGGTCAGGGATAGTGTCAGCTTCAAGAATGGGGAGAGGCTTGGGGTGCGGGTAAGGATCAGGAGGTCTAGTGCAAATATTCTTGTAACACAAAGCAATACTTTTATATTGTGAAGGGGTGGCTGTTAAAGTGCCTTGCATCATATTGTAATTGTATTCCTCATTTTAAGATAGGTGCCACCAGGACCGGGAAAATAGCTCCGTGGCACACTGCCTGCCTGGCAGGTGCAAAGTTGTCAGTTCGATTCCTGGTACCAAAAAAAAAAAGTAAATACCACTAACAAAGGAAGCCACGAACGACAGTCTACAACAGTTTGTGAACTCAGCCTAATCCAAGAGCTCCGAGCCACCCCGTCAGGGCTGGTCTTGTTCTTACAGCATGGTTGTGCTGTCCCTACCTTGGTATCCTGGTCCTGGAGAGACATATTGAGGCTTCCTGACTGTGGGCTCTGGCAAAAGCCAGATCTGAGTCCCCAACACATTTTTTGTTGGGTTGTTTTTTTCCTCTTTTTTTCTTTCTCTCTTAATATAAATCTGTTTTTTTTTTTTTTTTTTTTTTTTTGGTACTAGGGATCGAACTCAGGACCTTGTGCTTACCAGGCAGGCGTTGCACCACTGAGCTATCTCCCCAGCCCAACATAAATCTATTGTGCATATTTAAAATGGACAATATGAAGTCATGATATAGATGAAAAATGGCTACCGCAGTGAAGCAAGTTAGTAAAGCCATCATCGTACTTGGTCCTTTGATTTGGTGTGTGTGTCAAGAGCAGCAAAACGTCTACTCATTTAGAGTTGGGAATGATGGTGCATGGCTGTAATCCCAGCATTTGGGAGGCTGAGGCAGGAGGAGCGCCATGAGTTCAAGGCCAGTCTTTACGTAGTGAGTTCAAGCCTAAACTGTATAGTGAGATCCTGTCTCCAACAAAGCAAAACAAAACAAAACAAAACCAACAAAAACTATTCACTTAGCAAAAATTGTGAATGCAATATAATACTATTAACTATAGTCTTCACATTGTACATTAGATCTGCAGATTATCTTTTTTTTTTGAGACAGGGTCTCACAATGCAGTTCAGGCTACCCTTGAGCTCACTATGTAGCTCAGGCTGGCCTCAAATTCGCAATGATCCTCCTGCCTCAGCCTCCCGAGTGCTGGGATTACAGGCGTGCGCCACCACGCCTGGCTCAGATTACCTTATCATTGACTTATATCTCCTCATTTCTTCTCTCTCATCTCACTCTTGGTAACCACTGTTTTACTCTCTTTGTGTATTTTTTTTACATACCACGCATAAGAGAGATCAGGAAATACTTTTTGTTGTGTCTGACCTACTTCACTCAGCATGCCTTCCAGTTTTATGCATGTCATGGCAAATGGCAGGATCTCATTTTCAAAGCTGAGTAATATCTTACTGTGCATACATACTATAGTTTTTTCATGCATTGTCTATTGGTAAACACTTCTGTTTGCGTATTTGGGCTACTGTGAATAAGGCTGCAATGAAAATGAGAGTACAAATATCTTTATGTGGTGGTGATTCCCTTTCCTCTGACTATGACTAGAAGAGGATTGCTGGATCATATGGTAGTTTTGCTTTAAATTTCTTTAGAAACTTCATATGCTTTTCTGTAGCAATGGTACCAGTCTAGATTCCCATGCTTGATTGTTTCTGTGTGAACCACTTTCTCCCAAGACCAAGACCTCAGGGAACTGGTAAGGAAGAGTGATTAAAACATATGAGCAATAGCTGGGCGTGGTGGCGCACGCCTGCAGTCCTAGCACTCGGGTGGCTGAAGCAGGAGGATCTTTGCAAGTTTGAGATCAGTCTGGGCTACAAAGTGAGCTCAAGGCCAGCCTGAACTGCACAGGGAGACCCTGTCTCAAAAAGACCAAGAAAAAAAAAAAAAAGAAAGAAAAAAGAAAAAAGAAATTAACTAAAAGCTTGAAACAATGTAAAGAGTGTTTTTTTCCTTCAGGAAAATGACTCACTCGTAAGAACAGCGAGTTTTATGGTGCTTGAGCCCTGTTCTAGTCCCCTCTTCCCAGCTTTAGGGTGACCAGAAGCCTTAGAAGACCGTAGGAGGTCGTCAAATTATTTATTTTAATTTAATTTAAATTTGTTTTTGCTGTACTAGGAAAATTTACTAGAGAAAATGAATGGGCAATAGAATGGGAGAATGGGGAATAGGGTAGCTCCTGAGAAATGGGAGGGGTCCCGGATGAGTTGCTAATGAGCTCACCTCTCAAAGGATGTTTTATAGAGCACAATCATGAGGCAGGTGGGTCAAAATTATGATCAGCCAAAAAGATTGTAAGTATAGTCACTTAGCTAATATTGAGCTGTTGGTAGTAAGGATACATGAGTGACATCTATAAGCTTGGTTGATAATCTATAGTCTTAGTTTGTCTTTAGTCTTAGCAGTCTTGCAGTTTTAGGCTTAATCTTAGTGGTCTTAATCTTTTTTTTTTTTTTTCTGCCTTTTTGAGACAGGGTCTCACTATGCAGTTCAGGCTGGCCTTGAGATCACTGTGTAGCCCAGGCTGGTCCTGAACTCCCAACGATCCTCCTGCCTCAGCCTCTGGAGTGCTGGGATTGCAGGCGTGTGCCACCAAGCCTGGAGGGAAAGATGTTTAAAATACACATATAGAACCTACAGGGCACTGCACAGGTGGGAGCTGGCAGTGCAGAGGCGGAGAGGAGCGGATGCCGCTCTGTGGCAGCAGCTTTTACTACCAGCCCTTGGGGCGCTCACCCCTGCGCTCAAGCAATCATTGCCAATGACAAAGTGACCATTGAAGGTGTAACTGTATTAAATTAATGCTAATAGTTTGGATATTTTATTTTATTTTTGGCTGCTGGGGTAACTTTAGCACTCCACCAAGCATATGGTTTTTTGTTTTGTTTTCCTTCTGGCTACAGCTGTAAAATATTTGGATATAGGGAATGTGTTCTTCTTGCAGCCTTGGTATTCAGGGTGGATTGTAAAATATACATTTTTGTGAGGTTTCAAAGATTAAGATTATTTTGATGACATTATTTACATATTTAAGAAGATGTGGTTATCCCAAGTCTGCTGAGGGGAAAAACTACTGCATAAAAGAACTAACTTGGAATAAATATTTTGCATCAGAAAAAAGGGTGGTACCATTAATCCCAAGTCTCCCTTCATCCCTTAGAGAAGTATGTAAAACTAGCCTTTGTGACTTTAATCTTCAGATGCACCTCCAACCACAGTCCTCACGCATTCTTATCTCCTGCACGGACCGCTTTGAGGGCCCAGCCCTTTCTGACTGCCTACTATATTTCTATCTAACTTAGCTGTCTATAATATTCCCCTCTCTGAGGCAGTATCCCTAATTGTGGTTAGGGGAGAAGGGGCGTAGTTTCCATCTAGTTGCTTTGAGCTGAGAAGGGCTGGTGTAGGGGAAGCCACAGTTAGGAGCCTTCTCCATAGAGCTAATCTACTAGGTCTCAGATAGAAGTCATGTTGTGGTTTAGCAGTTATGAACTCTTTACAAGGTTGATCTGGTGGTGTCTTGGTTACTTTTCCCTCATTATTGGGACAAAATACCTGATGCCCAAAATTAAGAAAGGAAAGATTTATTTTGCTTACAGTTTGTGGAGGTTTCAGTCCATACTTGGCAGGTTACAAGGCAGAGTGGCATATGGCAGAGGGCTACAGCTCATGGCGGCAGAACACAGCAAAAGCAATAAGCACACAAGGGAGGAATGGCCGCAAGCAGCCTCTTCCTCTCCCTCACATATGCAAACTATTCACCCCAGGGCGGGTGTAGCTCTCACACTCATAATCAATCAAACTCTAAAAGTCTGCCCCATGACCGCATGAGACTTTGGGGGGACACACAGACATAAATCATAACCGTGGATCCTGGAAAAGGAGTCTGGTACATCTGTTATTGGTTCCATCTGCACGATCACGTGGCGTTTGCCAGCCTCTAGGCAATAATAGACAAAATTTCTAAGATATTAAAGCATGAATAATCAAACCATTAGCACTAAATAGAAAGGCAGGGTGGGGAAAGAGTCACATCCAAAAACTGCTCTTATGGGACTGGAATAATGATTGTACCCATTGGTTGCTAGGCCCTTCCACTGATGGAGGTCATCTATAAGTCTGATATTTCTTATTTATAGGTCCTTTTAGTTTAGCTGTAAGAAGATGGAGACAAGGAATTCAGAGACACTTGTTGAACATTTATAGATTTCATTGTAGTTTTTTTGTCTTAATGAGCCATAGCAGTTAGATACCAGTGTAGCTGGAAACTGCACTAGGGTGTCAGTGATTGGAGCCCCTTTTTACACCTATCTCTTATTACTGTATATTTGTTTAATATATCTTTTCATTATACTTTTCTGTTGGGTATTTAAGACTAAGTTAAAGTGAGACCCTGTGTTAATCAAAATTAACCTCTTACTGTCTATCAAGGTCAATTAAATATCCTCAGGCATTACTTTGGAACTACGTATAGAGCCTCTCAGCTCCTCTGTCAGTGTCAGCCATCTGGATGGGTCACGGCCTTGCTTGACTATGGTGCTCTCTGTGAAGGCATGGGAGGCTTTTCTCTCGTGGTGACCCTCCTTTGGTACATGGTACCTTTGTTAATTTTGTCCTCTGGAGTCCAGCAATCTCCTTGTCAGATTGCTGGTGACTCACTGAAGTTGTAAGATCTTGTAGAAAGATTCTCTCATGTCTTGGGTCCTCATTGACCTTGGAGGGCTAGGGCCAAAATATTGGCTGTCCTCTTAGCCTGTGTTATGATTTGTGTTTAGATATCCCCCAAAGCCTCATGCAGTCATGGGGCAGGCTTCTAGAGTTTTAGATTGATTCATGGTCCAATGCTGGGATTATGGTTGTGAGTGCTACACCCACCCTCAGGTGGGTAGCCTAAATACAATATAAGGTAGGGAAAGAGGCTTGCT
>NW_004955458.1:3270541-3297381 GCF_000276665.1 Chinchilla lanigera | reverse complement strand
CTTGTATATCAAAGTGAATTTTTCCCCTAAGAAATAATGGAAGCTCAGATGATTCATTCACAACCCAACAGTGCATATAAAAATGATTCTAATACTGCAATATAATACAAAATAATAAAAAAACAAGATCTAAAGAAAAATACACGAACTAACCTATCCTTACCTTTGAAAACCTCTGTGGCTGGTGTGAGGGAGGCAGGAGAGGGAAGGGTTACTGTGTAGGACGACTTTCCCTGTCACTAGCTATTGGCTCAGTGGACTCTTTTTCTTTTCATGCAATCTTAATAAGGAAGCTATCCAGTGATAATTGTTTTTGCCTCTTTTTGAGAATTTTGTGGAAATGTGACATTGCATTGTTGTTAAACAGGTTCATTGCTTGTACTTCTTCAGCCTTGTTCTGGTCATAATTTCTTACAAAATTTTGCACTTTCTCCCTACTCTCATGTGAAGTGAGGGATGCCTCTACCTTTTTCTCCTCCTCGTCTGTAGATGAGATCTCCATCTTGCTGTTGAGAGACTATCACCCACAATCCTGCAGAGAGAGAGAGAGGGAGAGAGAGGGACAGAGAGAGGGACAGAGAGAGAAGAGAAGCCATTGGCTTAGTTGTGATCATGTGACATTTGGTGTGATGTTGTATTTATATTGCAAGACATTGTTCATTTGTCAAGCTAAAATTTATTAGAAATGTTTGATTGTCTTGAAGAACACTTTCAGAGTGCGTTACAATTCAAGCTTTTACTGTATCTAAAAACTTAATAAAGCTTAATTGTAATAATAAAATGGAAGGGGTAGGGAAAGGGAAAAATGAAAGCAGTAAAATTTAAAAAAGAGAGGTAATAAAGATGAAGAGGAAAAGAGAAAAATGAAGTAAGAATCAAATTGAAGAAAAAAAGAAAGTTA
The DNA here is from genome assembly GCF_000276665.1 of Chinchilla lanigera. Classification (NCBI taxonomy): domain Eukaryota; kingdom Metazoa; phylum Chordata; class Mammalia; order Rodentia; family Chinchillidae; genus Chinchilla; species Chinchilla lanigera. The sequence continues at coordinate 3,296,480 of NW_004955458.1, read as the reverse complement.
ATGGAATTAGGTAAAAACAACAGAAAAGTATTGAAAGAAAAGTAAAGAGTAAAACAGAGCAAAAGAAAGGAAAACAAGACTAAAGAAAAGTAAAGCAAAAGAAAGCCTACAAATCAAAGAAAAGGAAAAATTAGTGCAAAAAAACCTTCAGTGTAAAAAAAAATCTTCAGTGTATTTGGCTAAGTGGTTTCTTTCAAGGATCTGTAGTATTTGAATACACCAGGTATGAAGGATAGTGAATCAATCACAATTAGGGCCTATTTTTTTTTTTTTAAAACTAGGACCTATTTTGTTTCTACATCCACCTTTTTTTATGTTTTTGGGTTTTTTTTTTTTTTTGTTTGTTTGTTCTTTTCCCAGTACTTGGAATTGAACTCATGACCTCGTGCTTGCCAGGCAGGCACTGTGTCACTGAGCTAAATTGCCAGCCCTCCCTTTTTTGTTTTTTGAGACAGGTCCTGTCTTTGTAGTTCAGGCTGGCTTTGAATTCACTATGCAGCCCAGACTGGCCTCAAACTTGTGACAACCTTCCTGTCTCAGTTTCCTGAGTGTTGGGATTACAGGCGTGGGTCACCACCGCCAGCTAACATCTGCTTGTGTGTGTGCGCTCACACACGACTAGGCTGAGCCACGTCCTGTTTCCCGATGGGCAGGGTCAGTCAGTGGCATGCTTTCTGCCCTAGGGGTGTATTTTCTCCAGAGATTCTCGGTGTTCCTGCTCATCTCTGCGCTCCAAGTCGGTGCTGTCTCTGCCTAGGTTTATAGGCTGTATGCCTGTGAGACACCCTGCTGCTCCAGAGGCTGCTCTGTCCGTACATCCCAGCCTGTGTACCATCTGAGCTGAGGTGTCTCCCTGATGAAGCTGGCAGGTGGAGAGAGCACTGAGCTCTGTGCTGGATGTAGGAAGTGCTGTGTGTATCGTGATCTTCTGGACTTAACGCCCACCCCAAACACAACTGGTCTGGCCTCTCACCATGCTCTTCCGGTTAGGGCTCATCCCCGCTTAGAGTTTTCAGGATGACTAGCTCACTCCCTCTCTGAGACTGCTTCTTGTGGCCTTTTCCCATCCAGTCACCGTGGTAGGACGGTTCCAGAAATCCTGAAGTGTAGCTGTCCTGTGACTTCTGATTCCCAAAGTAGCTCAGTCTTAAACAAATATCCCTTTCCCAAAATGGCTCCTGACTAATCACCCCCAACAGACTATAGGAGCCATTCTACCATCTATATGTATCTCATAACATCATATCTTTTGTTTGTTTGTTTGTTTTGTTTTGTTTTTCTTCGATATCAGGAATCAAACTCACGACCTTGCACTTGCCAGGCAGGCGCTGTGCCGCTGAGCTACATCCCCAGCCCCACCATAATGTCTTATATCTTAAATATACACAATAAAATTTAGGTTAAAAAAGGAGACAGGAGAGAGAGAGAGAAAGAGAGAGAGAGACAGAGAGAGAGAGGAAGAGAAGAGAAAAATTACTCAAAACAGGCTTCATGGATTCAGAGTCTACCTTCTGCCAGATGTGCTCCTGTTTCCTCAGGACCAGAAATCATTGTAGGGACTGCACAGCTATGCAGCCCAGGGCCACCAGTGGCTTCCACCCAGAGCCATGGCAAGCCCTTCTTTTTTTTTTTATTTGGTTTTGGTTTTTTCCGGTACCGGGAATTGAACTCACGACCTTGTGCTTGCCAGGCAGGTGCTGTGCCGCTGAGCTAAACCCCCAGCCCCAAGCTCTTCTTATCTTGTTCCACCCACCAGCTTGTGACCTCCCTCTTTGGAATAGCTACCGTCACCTACATTCAGCCTGGCAGAATCCTGTGTGACCACAAGCTACACCTCGTCTCTTCTGCGCTGTCACCTCTCCCATTCTCAAGCCCAACATCTGCTTGAGAAAAGTAGGCGACAGGAGCCCTAGAGAACATGATGAAGAGACAGGCCCCTTCCCTAAGGGGATTTGAGCGATGTTTACTGGTTCACTGATTGCTCCTCCTCCCAGCCTTCAGCTGCTAGACTGGACTTCAATCCTAGCCTCGTAGAAACTTTGCAGCATGCAAAGAAGTAAGCTTTCCAGGTAGAAAGCACTGATAAAACAGAGATCAGTCTCTATTTTCTCTCCTACTTCAACCCAGACTCAGGTTAAGACCAGGCAGTGTGGAAGAGATTGCTGCTTAGCAAGAAAGAACATTTAGCATCTCTAGATTGCGCTAGATCCCTGGGTTGCCATGACTACACCAGTGGCCAGAACTCTGTGAACTTGACAACCAGACAAGAGCCTCTGGCCGAGTTTACCTGCCCTTTGGTTGCCTTTTCTTCCGTCTGTGTGTCTTAGTCAACTTGGTGGTACCTTTGTTCAGCTCTTAGCCTTTCAGAGGAGGGATAAATGAGGGTTCCCATCCTCAGACTCACTCTTGCCCAAGGCCCCAGCACGAAAGAGAAGATGGCGAGGCTGCACCAGAGGCTGGGGTTAAACATCAGGCAAAAGTTTATGCCAGGTGAACCTGTGACACATTGCCCTGAGCAGCACTGGAGTCCCACGCTCAGGATGCCTGCTAGGACAGAGCTGGGCCGGGACCCCAGGAGGTCCACTGATCTGAGAGAGAAGATCCGGAGCTGAAGGCAGCTGGGGAGGCAGAAGCAGGGAGTAGGACCGTGGAGAACTCTGGAGCGTCTGTTACTGATGCCACCACACGGGTGCCTCCCATCAGGCCAAGGACAGAGGTTCCTGGGTGTCCTTCCTGGCGAGAGAGCAGCAGAGGGCTGGTGTGAATTGACAGACCACTCCAGGTAATGCCTCCCTGATCCTCAGCCCCTCACACACCTTCACCAGCTCATGTCTTCACCAAAGAACCTCCGGATGTTCTAGGTCCTTGTGAGGAGCCGTAACTACCAACATGTCATCAGTGACATGAGCTGCTGAGGAAGCAGTTGGAGCCCAGTCTCCCACCACCGCCTGAACTTCAAGCTGTCCTATCCTCCATGGACACGGCTCTTGTGCTGAGGACTGGCTCAACCGTAGGAATCAGTGTTTTCTTCATTAGCCATCCTCTCCCTCCTTTTCTGAGCTCATTTCCCACAGAACTCCCCACCTCTAGGCCAATTTCTCATATCTGTGCCTTTTCACAAGCTGCCTTACCAGAAATTTCCACATGCATCTTACCCAGCATGCCCACCTGGCAAATTCGTATTCACCATGAGAAACTCGACTCAAAAAACTCTCTGAAATTTGCTATCAGAAATGCATTTCATTACTCCTTCCTTTGTACCACTGCCATTCAACCCTTTTGCAATGAATTATAATTATTTTTCATATTTGTTCATCTGCTTCTAAGCTGTCAGGGACCTGAACACAGGGAAAGAGAACTAAATCCCCATCACTCCATAACGAGTTCAATAAATGTTATTGAATGAATCACTCAGGGATGATAATAGTCATTTCCTGAACTCTATTTTTTTTTTTTTTGGTCTTATTGAGACAGGGTCTCGCTCTTCAGCTCAGGCTGGCCTTGAGCTTACTTTGTAGCCCATGTTGGTCTCGAACTCACAACGATCCTTCCGCCTCAGTTTCCCGAGTCCTGGGATTACAGGCATGCACTACCATGCCCAGCACCTAAACTCTAAATTATTATATAAAATTCTGTTTTCTATTTTTAAAAAATTTTGTTTATTAAACTACCAAGCTTCATGTTCTAATTGACTTTCATAGAGGTTCAAAAAAGCCAGTTCACACTGAAGCTTCCAAAACACGTGTGCCTGCTCCCCTTGGAATATTGCACAGGACTCTTGCTTGCTTTCTTGCCCTTGACTTCTGACACCATCCATAGTGGTGCCAACCTGTCTGGATGGACAAGAGAAAGTCCCTGGCCTCACTAGGTCATCAGTCTGATCCCTTGCACCTTCATGAACACTCAGACTGGGGGAGCCCCTGAGGCCATTCACCCAAGACCTGGAGAGCAATGCTGAACATTCACTGTGGCCACCCCGCATTTGGCTCTTTTCCAGTGTTTGGGGAATCATCCCAGTTTAGGAGGATGATGATGAGGAGGACCCTCTCCCGGGTTGGCTCTAAGAATGCCTCCCAGCCTCCCAGGCATGTGATCTGCTTCTAACCATCAGATGTCCCCATGCCTGATTTGGACTCAGTAACTGGCACCCATAAGAGACAAGGAATAGTACGAGATAGCCCTTAGGCAGTAGGTAGCAAAAAAGGCTGCAAAGACAAGTGGTTAATCTAGAAAGAGCTTTTAGGTGCGGTGGTAGCAATAGTGATTTATTCAATTGGAAGCTCAATCTCTGGCATGATCTCCAGCCCTCCTCACAGCTCTTTGGACTGGTCTTTGTGTGGTCAATAAATTATTTTTCTGGGTCACCATAGGCAGTCAAAGATTTTGACTGATATCATAGTTGTGGGGGTTGGAAGCATCAGAAGGAAACCTCAACCTTAGTGTACTTGGAATGAAGTAGTCTGGGCTCTGTTTGCAGAGACTAGCTGCAGGGAATGTGGAGCCCAATAAAACATTCAGACAAGCAGACATAAGGTCTGAAAGCCCATGGTTTTACAACCCTCCTGATAGGAAGTAACTTGACAAGATTTCTGTGCTCCTGGGACTCATCGTCTAAAGCAGGTTGGGTTGGGGGAATGGAATGGACAGAAACCAAGCCAGTAGAAATGTCTAATGGGAGCACTCACAAAGCAAAGCAGTCCCAGTGACCACACCTGTAATCCCAGCTACCTGGGAGGCTCAGGCAGGAAGAGCACAAGTTGGACGCCATCCTGGGCAGCTGAGAGAGAGCTTGTCTCAAGATAACAGTGGAAAGACCTAGGGATGTCGTTCAGTTGTAGAGTGAACTGGAGCCTGATCCTGGTAGTAGGAACAAAACCCTAAACATGAGCTGGAAGGATATGACTGAAAACAGTGCGAAGTGTTCCTGGAGAAAGTACCTTAAATGCAGTGTCCATCCTTCCTCACATCATGGCATATGCAGAACTGCTGACATTGAATAGTACAGTAGGGTAAAATAGAAGTATTTGGAAATATCCAGGCTTCATTCTTTGTGCCTCAGCCTCAGGAGTTCCAGGATCACAGGCTTGGAGTATTGTGCCTGTTGATGACAGTCCTTCTTATGTGTATCAAAACTCATACTGCACAGCGAGTTCTGGATTGCAAAAGAAGATTTACTTCTTGCAAAGGAAGTAGCTGAGTGGCACAGCACCTGCCTGGCAAGTACAAGGTCCTGAGTTCAATTCCCGGTACTCCCCCGCCCCCAAAAAATCCAAAACCACACAGAAACCCCCCAAATTTATACTTGGTCATAATTCTTACTCCATAAGTTAGACAAAAACAGGTACAGAAGTGCCACAGAAATGTCTAGAAATGCAAGAAAAACATTACCTTTCTTACTATGTCATTATGAAGAAAATAAAATATATAATAATACAGATGTCTTTAAATACTAATTTTTAAAAATTTAAATTTTTTTTTAATTTTAAAGGGAATAAAAAATAAAATAACAACATAGACAAAAACAAAGCAAAAACAATAAAAATCATACAGGGTTTCAAAACAGAGTGATAGGAATTAACAGTTGTTGTTATATCTTCAGTGAAGTTGCTCAGATTACTAGATGTAAGAATATAAGACTGATCAAACCATTAAAGAGAATAAAAAATAATAAAAAAATTAGAAATAAGACAGAGTTTCACTAGACAAGAATTACCAGATATAAGCATGCAAAATTGGTTAAAAAATTAAGCATTAACTATTCCTTTCAAGAAACCATTAGACATCACCAGTACAATTATCCCAACTATCCTTGTATATACACATATATATATTAAATACTAATTTTTATATAAAACTTTTTCTAGAGTTTTATATAAAAACTGTCATTTCCTAGAAATTTCTTCCCAATCAAAAGCATTCCAGGTCCTTCTTGCCTCGAACAAAGAATTGAGCCACACAAGCCAAAAATGGTTCCACAAGTTTATTTGAAGATTGAGGAGTGAATGCGTATGGGAGAAACCAGCTCTGCAGCTCAAACTTGGGCCGAACAAGAGAAAAGAAGATAAAAGCAAGGGCCGGGGATATATCTCAGTGGCACAGTGCCTGCCTGGCAGGTGCAAAGTCCTGAGGTTTTTTTTTTTTTTTTTTTTTTTTTCTTTTAGAGACAGGGTCTCACTGTGCAGTTCAGGCTGGCCTTGAGCTCACTTTGTAGCCCAGGCTGGTCTCGAACTCCCAAGGATCCTCCTGCCTCAGCCTCCCAAATGCTGGGTTTACAGGTGTACGCCACCATGCCCGGCAAAGTCCCGAGTTCGATTCCCAGGGAGGAGAAGGAGGAGGAGGAGGAGGAGGAGGAGGAGTGGGAGGAGGAGGAGATAAAAGCAAACAAAAAGTCCATGCTGTGTGTGAGAAACTTGGTGCTGGCCACTGTGGGAATTCATGATAGCAGCTCTGGTGGCATCCAGTACATATCTTGTGGGAGCTCTCAAAAAGTTCTACTATAGGGCCCTGGCATTGTCCTGGAATCTTGTAATTGACAGGTTTTGCTCATGTTTCTAGCCAGCTTTGCCATACCCTACCTTCTGTATTATTTTCGCCTGAGAGATGTAAATCCCATAAATCTTTAGGGGGTGCTGAGGATGTGGTCTCCGTCTTCTATAGCTTCTTTCAGCTAGAAGGGGCATAGACCTTCCCTACTGGGGATTACGTGTTCTCCAACTATTTTGGGGTACTGTGGCTTGTGGCTGGGTTGAGGGAAGAAACACTTACCAGAAAATAAAGAGAAAAGAGTGACCTTTGAGCTGCCTGTTTGACAAGAAAAAGAAACTTTACTATTAGCCCAGGTGTGAGGAGCAGGTCAGACTTCCACACTTTCTGTAGAGAAGAATGTATGTGAGAGAGGTATGTCTGATAAATTACCAAGAGTCTAAGGGCCATGGCCTTAGCAAGGTCATGTTTACTTATCTATAGCAGCCCTGGAACTTTACCCTTTAAAGAGAAATTTCAAGACTTATAGAGGTTCACAAGAGTAGCTTTTTTGAGGGGTAGGGGATGTGATCTTGTTTTTTAGACAGTTTAGGTGGGACTAGCTTTAATCTCGAAAGATGAATCCAATTATCTATCTCTGCCACCTTTACTGCAGTGAGTATAGCAAAGATTGCTGAAAAGGGGTCTTGTCATTTTGGCTTTAACTGGTGAGCTGGTGTTCCCTTTCTCCAAGTTTCACAAGCACTTGGTCTCCAGTGCAGACGCTAGGTGGTCTCCCTGGGCCAGGAGCTGACAGGACTCTGTTCCCATACATTTGGATGGTCTGTTGTACTTAGTACAGATTAATGAGATATTGTAAGAGTCTCACAGTCTGTGGGTCTAGCATCATATCAAAAGGTAGAAATGGCCTTCCTTAAACATCTAAAATGGGCTCCGACTTAGCACTGGGCATGTTACGAACCCCCATGAGTGTTATTGGTAGCAATCAGAGCCTGGACTCAGATGTTTCTTGGCAAAATTTTGTCAGAGCCCACTTTAGGGTCTGGTTGGCTTTTTCTACATTTTGAGAAGAAAGGCACTTTTCTAGAAGACTGAGACCACCAGGAGGAATGGAGGTGGTAACTCCCTGAGTTATTCGGAAGGTAAAAGAAGGTCTACTGTCACTCTGGAGAGGTGGGAGTAGTCCAAGTCTGGGGGTAATTTCTTTAAGAAGCACCTTGATGAACTCAGTTGTCTTCTCTGAACAGGTAGGAAAGGAAGGGCTTCAGTCCAGCCTATAAAGGTGTCAGTTAGGACCCACATTTGTTTAAATCCACTATGTGGTGGTTTATATGTAAGGTCTCTGGCAATCCTCTCCAGGTTCTGTCCCTCTCCTCTGTACAGGTTCTAATAAAGGAGCAGGTTTGGACTTGGCTGGGTTATTGTTTGCAGACCTGTTTGGTGGTTGTCACTAGTCCTAATCCTATGAAAACTTGAGGGACCATTTCTAATATAGCATCTCTTTTCATTTGGAAGGAATAACAAAGTGTTTATATTTTTCTTTTTTTTTTTTTTTTTTTTTTTTTTACAGCTTTCTGCTGTATCCACTGGGAAAGGACCAATTTGTTTCTTAAATACCACCAGAGTCCCTTTTGAATTTCTCCTTGTCTTTTTTTTTTTTTGTTTGTTTTTGTTTCTTTCTGGTACCGACAATTGAACTCACGACCTTGCACTTGCCAGGCAGGTGCTGTGCCGCTGAGCTAATTCAGTGCCCCAGCCCCTGAATTTCTCCTTGTCTTAAGGTCCATTTATCCAGCTGGGGGATATAGACTGGTTTTTAATGGCTCCTCAAGAATTGAGAATATGTCTGGAGTCTTAAGGGGCTGTAGGGATTTCCAAAAAGGAGCTGTAGGGCTTCCTATCAGCCTTTTGATTTCCCAGGGAGATTTCACACATCTCTCTGGTGTCCTTTACAATGCATGACTGCAACCTGTCTGGGAAGATGGACTGCCACTTGGAGTTGTAGAATCTCCTGTGTGTTATAGATGATTTTTTTTTTTAATGATTGTTTATTTGTCAGTAAGCCTCTTTCCTTCCAGATTGCTGCATGAGTGTGTAGCACCAAAAAGGCATATCTGGAGACTGTATAGGTGTTTAACTTCTGCCTTTTCCTAACATTAATGCCTAAATGAGGGCTACCAGCTCTGCCCTTAGAACAGAGGTTCCTGGGGAAAGAGGTTCAGCTTCAATGACTTGCTGTGAGCAAGTGCAAAACCTGGCACCACCCCCTTTGGGTATCAGGAATTGAACTCAGGAAGTTGTGTTTGCCAGGCAGGCACTGTTACCTGGTCTTTTGCTATCCTCAGACGAAGATACTTGCATTGGTGAACCATACCACCTGAGGATCTTGGAGGAGTAGGTCACTGATGTCTTACCTGCTTGCATAGTTCTGAGAGATTGCGTGTTCCCAAGACTGGCTAATCTTTGGGCCTATAGGCATAACCTCAGGAGTGTCTAAGAGCACAGCCTGATACTTGGTAAGCCGTCCCCCTGTTAACTGGGTTTAAAGCATTACCAGCTGTAACAGCTATAATCTTAACCTTTTTCTTTTCTCTTTCTCTAGGTCTCAATTATTGAATGTAGAAAGAGCCATGTCCAGCAATTGGGTTATAAGTATCTGAGGCCCCCTCTGAAGGTTTTGCAGTTTATGGTGACTACTTGGGGCTGACTGACAGATGAAATATTGACCCATTAGTGCCTCTCCCTCCATAGATCAGTCTATATTTGCAGAAGATCTTTGCTAATTGCTTATGGGACAAAGCTGGATTTTCCCTTGCACCCTGTAAGACCCCACTCACTGTGTCATAATTAACAGACTTTTAAATGCACCTTTTCTTTTTCTTTCCTTTTTTGTTTTGAGGCAGGGGCTCACTGTTCAGGCTGGCCTTGAGATCACTATATAGCCCAGGCTGGCCTTGAACTTGCGGCAATCCTCCTGCCTCAGCCTCCCAAGTGCTGAGATTATAGGCATGGGCCACCGCACTTGGCTAAACCCACTTTTCATCTCCATGATAAGAGCAGCTAGCATACTAGTCCATGCTGAGTATTGTAGTCCAGTTTGACTTTGTTGATAGGAGAGTAGCCGTTCCAGGGTGGTTTCCTTCTCTTTTCAAGGTATATTGCTAATCTGTATAGTTTCTAGCTTCTAGTAGGGCTCATTGATTTCATCTGGGGTACAGCAAGTGGCCAAGGTGAATTGAACATCTTGCTATGATAAACCAAAAGCAAGGGCCAAAGTTTGAAATCCATCTGCAAACTTGCTAGGGTCTTCTGACAGTTGCCTTAATCATTTCTTGCGCGGTTGGATATCAGCCACTGAAAAAGGAACCTGCACTTGAGTATTTCCTTCCATCCCTGCGGCTACTTTTAGGAGCAGGACAAGTTAGGAACCAGAGTAGTGGGAAACACCACTTCAGGTCTGACCTGCAGCACTTAACGCTGTCCGTGTGTACCCAGTGGGACTGTGGGCTGCCTGAGGAGGCTGCCGAGGGAGCTGAGGAATGTGGGTTCCTCCGGGGCACTGGGCTTTCATGGAGTCCCCTGATCATTTGGAGGGGATGGACCTGATTTATTGGTCTGAGACTTATAAGGGGGAGGTCGAGGAGACCTCTTAATGTGGTTATCTTTCCTAAATAGACCAGCAAGACTGAGATCCCCCTGAGAGACAGATGGGGGTCTTAGAATAGGGTCATCCAGGATATCTTTGTCTTCCTTGGGGCCCACTCTAGGTACCTTAGTTCTTGAGCCGTCCCTTTGATAAAGAGTTAGGAAGCCTGAGCATGGGCATTTCCCTTTACCCTGCATGCTTTAGGCGGAAACACCATAGCTGGACAACAGGCTCATAGTCTAAAGAACCATCCGGGACCCATCTTTGGCATCTCCCAGTTCATACTGAACCCAGACTATATTATAATAGTAGATAAGCTGTTCTTATTTCAAATTGTCAGGATCAAACCTGTCTCATTCATCAAGGATACGGCCTAGTGGCAAAGTTAGTGAAATCTGTGTAATGATGAGATCCGATAAATTTCCCATTTACTTTCTGGGGGCCTATAGAGAGGAGACAACTAGGCCTTTGCTACTTCAGGTGGCATCCCATGCATAAGGGGAGACCTGAAGTCCACCAGGTGCCCCCCCCCTTTTTTTTCCAGTACCGGGAATTGAACTCACGACCTTGGGCTTGCCAGGCAGGTGCTGTGCCGGTGAGCTAAATCCCCAGCGCCCACCAGGTGCCCCTTGTGAGACTTTTTTTTTGTTTTTGTTTTTTAAAATAGGGTTTCATCATGTCAGGCTAGGTTTGAACTCTATATAGGTTCAGGCTCCCTTGCACTTGCAGTGATCCTCATGCCTCAGCCTCCCAAGTGCTGGAATTATAAGCGTGTGCCACCCTGCCTGGCTTCCTTGTGATATTTTTACAAAACCTGGATAAACATCTTTGTTTTTTTTTGTTTTTGTTTTTTGCTTTTCTTCCAGTACCGGGAATCGAACTCACGACCTTGCGCTCGCCAGGCAGGCGCTTTGCCGCTGAGCTAAATCCCCAGCCCCTGGATAGACATCTTTATCCTGAACCTTAGAGCGTGCTGCTGGCATCATTTACCACAGAAGAAAACCTTTGCCTCCGTACTGGGACCCATTAATCCCTTAGGGACAAAGGGGCAGGCCATCTGTTGGCCTTGACTAGTCCAGATTGCCATGAGTAATGGCAGAACTTTCCCAAGTGCAGTTCTTTTAACCAACTCGTTAGACCCCACGATGGCCCAACTTGTATTTAAGACTCTTTTGAAGGTATCTTAGGTCCCTTGACTCTACTTAGACAGAGCTGAAACCCTGTGGGAAAACCTCTTGCATTTTCTCTGACAGAGAAAGTACTAAGGGTTGACATGGCTCTTTTTTTGAACACTCACAGTTACTTAACTTAGCTGTTCTTGTCAGGTATCAGGTTAAGCAGGGAAGCACAACAGCCAGGTGATGGCGGCTTCTAGGCGGTTCTTGGACCAGAGAGTGCAGTGCTGCTGGGGCTTGGTCGCCACCGACGCCTAGGACAAGTTTCATCTGAGTTCACATTCACACCCTGGAGCTGGGTAAGGGGTAACGCCCTGCCCAGACTGGAACCGCCCTCTGCTGCCCTCAGGCCTGCGTTCAGCCAGCTGTGCGCACCCGCATGTGTGGGAGGTGGGGCGGGGCTCTCCTGCAGCCTGGGCCCTTCCCTGAGATAATGGCTGCATGAGTTTTTCACAGGATAGTGCGGAGTTTGTATTTCTCGTAGGAAAAAAGAAAAAGTTTCTTCTCTTGTTCTCACAAGCTCATGTGCTATTTAAAATCAGAGGCTTGGCCGGGTGTGGTGGGGCACGCCTCTAATCCCAGCACTTGGGAGGCAGAGGCAGGAGGATTGCTGTGAGTTCAAGGCCAGCCTAGGCTGCATAATGAGTTCAAGGCCAGCCTGGGCAGTGGTGGTTGACTGGTTGATGCATGACCACACAGAAGCTATGCATAGATTAAAGAAGAGAAACAGAAGATAAAAGCAAAAGTAAACATACAGGCCATGTCTGAGAAACGCTCCCCGTGGCTTCTGGTCTTTCTTTGTGCTGTACACATCTTGTAGGTGCTCTCAAGTTCTACATGCAGAGTCCTGGAATTGTCCTGGAATCTTATAACTGACAGATCCCCCTCATCTTTCCAGCTGGCTTGGCCACTTTCTATATTAAGATGGTGTATTTCCAGCCCAAACCCATTGCATCCTGCCCTTAATAAACTGAAGAAAGGCAAGTTCATGTCTTGTCATCAGATCCTTCTGTTTTATAAGAATATTAAATACCTTGTACATTGTGGGTGGGAATGCAAACTGGTACAACCGCTATGGAGATCAGTATGGAGAGTCCTCAAAACACTAAAACAAGAACTTCCACCTGACCCAGCTATTCTCCTTCTAGATATCTTCCTGAAAGAGTTAAAGACATCACAGTACAGTGATCTACACATACTCATGTTTATAGCAGCACAACTCATAACTGCTAAATCCTGGAAGCTGCCTCTATGTCCATCAGCAGATGAAAGGATAAAGAAAGTATGATATTTACGTACAAGGGAGAACTCCTCTGTAGTAAGGAAGAATGTGAGTCATGTGTAGGAAAATGGATGCACCTTGAGAACATCACATTAAGTGAAACAAACCGGACACATGAGCTTAAATATCACATGGTTTCTCTTATAGGAGAAACCCAAGTCGTAAATAAAGAGCAAAACAAAAGTTAGATAATAGAAGGTAGGGAGAAAGATTTTTTTCAAATGAGAAGGGAATCAAGGGATGGAGGGAAGAGGGGAAAGAGGGTGAAAAAGGAAGATGTGTTACGTGCATGTACCAGCTTTGCACAGGAGTATAAACATTCCCCACCACAGACAGGGACTAAAAAATATTAAATATGTACCTATGCCTTCCCTATCCTTATAGTCCTTTTTTTTTTTTTTTTTTGTACCAGGAATTGAACTCAGGACTTTCATCCTTATATTCTGTGGGCCATCTAATCCTACTTCATTTCTTTTTTTTAAATTTTTTTTTTTTTCCAGTACTGGGAATCGAACTCACGACCTTGCGCTTGCCAGGCAGGTGCTGTGCTGCTGAGCTAAATCCCCAGCCCCCTCCTACTTCATTTCTGACTCTTATTCCAAAAGTTTCAAAAACATTTTGTGTAAGCAATTCTAGAATCTTAGGCAAAGGAAACCCTAAAATAAATATACAAAGATTAAGTGTAACAAAATCTGTCTCAGTGATATTTATAACAAGACTTTTAAATTCCAATGATAACAGGTTGCTTAAAACTACAGTACAACCATATAGTAGAATACTGAAAGACTATTATTAGAATCATATTTAGAAGACTAATATGGTAAAATATTAAATGTAGTTTAATAAAGTAGAGAATGTTTCAAAACAATTTAGACAATGTAATCTCATTTTTAGCTTGTAGAATTGTTCATATAGGGGGCTGGGGATTTAGCTCAGTGGCAAAAGCACCTGCCTGGCAAGTGCAAGGTCGTGAATTCGACTCCTGGTACAGGAAGAAAAACAAAACAAAACAAAACAACAACAAAAAAAGAATTGTTCATATATGTAAATATAGAGAGAAAACAGACCACAGTAATTCTTTCTTTCTTTCTTTCTTTCTTTCTTTCTTTCTTTCTTTCTTTCTTTCTTTCTTTCCTTCTTTCCTTCTTTCCTTCCTTTCTTCCTTCCTTCCTCCCTTCTTTTTTCTATCTTTTATGACACAGGGTTTTACTATGCAGTTCAGGCTGGTCTTGAACTGACTTTGTAGTCCAGGCTTGCCTCAAACTCACAGCAGCCCTCCTGCCTCAGCCTCATGAATGCTGGGATTATAGGCGTATGTCACTACGTCTGGCCTTGCAGTAATTTTCTATGACACTATTAACACCAAAACGTTAGTAGTTATTTTTTCCTGGATACGAAATTCTCCACAGTAAATAATATTACTTTTTAAACTGGAAAGAAAGTCAGTGCTATTTAAAGGTCCTTGTTATTGTGCCTTGAGAGTGATTTCCCCACTTGCTCCCCTTCCTCCTGTGGCTTAGAGCTGAATGAGAGCTGCAACAAGCAAGACCTGGCTTCCACAAGAAGTGAAAAGGCACTGGATCTTCTCAGCAAATTTACGTGACTCCAAGGACAAAAAGTACAGTTTCTTTTTTTTTTAATTAAAAAAAAAAAGTACAGTTTCATGCAAGAAACAAAATGACATTTCAAAAATCTAAAGACCAAATCAGACCTGATTTCACTCAGGGAGGAGAAAGGGTTAAATGCTATTCTCGGATCAGAAGGCAAACAAAAAGTGAGTCCGTCAAGGGGGTGGGAGATCGTGGTAGAGAAGACCAACAGCTCAGAGATCTCAGGAGAGAGAGCGGCAGTTAGGAGCCGAGTAGCTGGACAGAGGCTGTTCACCTGAAGCCGCATAGAGCAAGACTCAAACTAACCACACCAGGCCCCTGTGCCTTCCGTGTCAGGCCAGCCATCGAAGCTGGAGTAAGGGAGATTTTGTTGCAGCAAAAGTGACTGATGCCAGAAAAGCTTGCAAGAAGGAGTCTCCGGGAGAAGAGAAAAACTGATATCAGCTGGGCTTAGTGGTGCACGCCTGTAATGCCAGCACTCGGGAGGCTGAGGCAGGAGGATCATTGTGAGTTTGAGACCAGCAAGGGCTACCAAGTGAGCTCAAGGCCAGCCTGAACTGCATAGCCATACCCTGTCTCAAAAAAGACAAAAAAACAAAAACAAAAACAAAAAACACCGCAAAAACTGATATCTGGAGAATTACAGCCCCAGGAAGGTACCTTACCCTCAGCAAAGACCAGGAACCACCAGATCATCACATAAACAGTCACAGCGGCCTTCTCTCCTCAGCTTCCCTTCAAGTGTGTGTTTGTCCAGCCCTGTACTTGCAGTCAGAGGACAGAAGAACAGGCCCTTGGAGGGCGGCTCTGAACAGCATGTCTGTCTTTTGCTGGAGCAAGGAGCCCAACACTCACACTAACACACTGCGACCAGACCCTGTGGACTGCAGGCCACGCTTCCCCTCCTCCTTGAAAGTGGCCAGGGTCCGACGTTAGCTTCAAGAACTCGGGCGGGGTGAAGGCACCTATCCACGACCTGCCTCACGGCCACTGTGACCTCCTTGTTGCTCAGAGTGTAGATAAAGGCGTTGAACATGGGGGCGACTGCTGTGAGAAGACGGTAATAATCTGGCCCATGTCCAGAGAGACTACCGTGGGCCTCAGCTAAGCCACAGTGCCCATCGCAAAAAAGAGAATGATCGCACACAGACGGGAGGAGCAGGCAGAGGAAAGCTTTTGAAGCCTGTAGGGGGTTGCCACTCCAGGGATGGTGGCAAGAATGCAGGTATAGGAGGCCGTTGTCAGCAAAGAGGGAATCAGGAGGAAGGCTACTGTTAGGGTGAGGGCCCTCACGTCACCCCAGAAGGTGCTCCCAGTGGCCCGTCTCGCACAGGGAGGATGTCACGCAGGAAGCAGTGGACGGGTTGGCAGCACAGAAGGCCATGATGAGTGAGTGGTGCCCGTGATGACGCCCATGAGGTAAGAGGCCCCCACCATGCTGGTACACGCCCCCTGCTTCATCAGGGTGGTGTAGTGCAGTGGCCGGCAGGTGGCAGCATAGCGGTCATAGGCCATGGCGGTGAGCAGGCAGCATTCAGCGATGCCAAAGCGGGCCAAGAAATACATTTGGGTGAAGCAGCTGATGAGTGGGATGGTGGGGCGCGGGGACAGGAGGTCGACCAGCATCCTGGGCGCGATGGTGCTGGTGTAGAGGATCTCCACCAGGGAGAAGTGGCGAAGGAAGAAGTACATGGGGGAGCGGAGCGCAGGGTCAGCCAGTGTGAGGACGACGATCAGGGAGTTGCCGAGCAAGGTGACCAGGTAGATGCAGAGCACCCCCCAAAACAGAGGTCCTCGGAGGGAGTGGAAACCAGAGAACCCCAACAGAATAAACTCAGTCACCGCTGTGCCACTGTCAATCTCCATGTCCCCAAAGCCCAACTGAAAGCACCCAGAGAGGCTCTCATGTGCTAGCAAGAGTCAGCCAAAGGCAAGGACAGAAGCAGGGCAGATGCACGAAAGTCCACAAGAACATTCCGGCTCCCAGGACTAGGAGGAGCGAGCACCAGACATGCTGGTGACTTCTTCCTAGAAAAATGTTTCTGAGCAGAGTGAAGATAAATCAGGGAGGTTGAGGCAAATTGGCAGATACTCTTGTAGGCCTAGGGCTTGAGATCACTGGGGTGGTTTTTCCACGCATGCAGGTACTGGGTTCAAGAGTAAAGAGCTGGGAATGGAAGGTCAGGTTCCCCTTGAGAGATAGTTTAAAATTTGGGCAGAAAATGGGGGCCAGACAGAATAAATAAAGTTGGCCGAGGAGGCAGGAAATGGATCCACCATGAGGCAGAGAAGGAAAGGGAATGAGAGAGCAACAGCACAGGAGAGAGACCAGATGCAGGATCAAAGATCACAGTGAGGGCCGGGCATGGTGGAGCACGCCTGTAATCCCAGCACTTGGGAAGCTGAGGCAGGAGGATTGCTATGGGTTTGAGATCAGCTTGGGCTCCACAGCAAGCTTGAGATAATAAGACCCTGTCTGAAAAAACAACAGGACGAAAAAGAAAATAAAAACAAAACAAACACAAAACAAAAACAAAAAGGCTCTGTGGGGCTTTAACCTGCAGAGAGGTCCCCGAGGCTCTCACAGCGCCCCTCCCAGCAGCACATCACAGCGGCTCGGTCTCCCCAGAGCCTGGTTCCCAGAGCAGAGGGAGGGAGGGAATCGGATGGGGAAGATGGAGAATGGGGAGGGGGTGGCTTCCTCTTGCCATATCGGAGTGTTTCAGTTCCTGCCGGCAGCCTGGGTCTGGAATGTCCTGGCATGTGTCCAGGGTCCCTCCTTTGGGCGTGGATAGAGCTGGGCTCGTAAACCCAGTGTCCTAACCCCTGGTCGGTTTCTACAGGCCGGTTTCCCTAAGGGCTGCCTCCTGCCCTATCTGTTCTCAGTGTCAGTACCCAGTCTTCACTCCAATTCCTGGAAAGCACTTAAAAAAAAAAAATCTTTCTGTGGAACAGTGCTAATCCTCAAAGAAAAGCATTGTGAAACAGTAACAGGTCTCACTTCTGGAAGGGATCCCAACCCCACCCAGGGATCAACCATCCCCCAGCTGTGGAGAGAATCTGGAAGGTTCTCTGAGCGCTAGGAGTAGGAAGTACTCCCTTAGATCTTATCTGGCTCTGATGACATCCCCTCCAGCAAGGTGGTGGGAGAGGATGCTTTGGACTTTAGTGGTTTAATGAATAAAGACTAGGAGAACTTCCAGGTCCTTTGAATGGAGTGTGTTATTTAAATAGGAAGAAGTTTTCCTCATATCACGAGTTCAGATCTAATTCATTTGTTTAGAGGGAGTCTTCTAATCCTTCTGGTTGTGATTTGCTTGGGTTATTTTCTTTATTATTTTGTGAAAGTCGTTTGTTAAGAATTTCAAATAAGGGCTGGGCATGGTGGTGCAGGCCTATAATCCCAGCACTCGGGAGGCTGAGGCAGGAGGATCATTGTGAGTTTGAGATCAGCCTGGGCTACAAAGTGAGCTCAAGGCCAGCCTGAACTGCATAGGGAGACCTTGTTTCAAAAATACCAAAAAAAAAAAAAAAAAAAAGAATTTCAAATAATTATGTCGTGAGTTTGTCCTCAGGGAGGGAGAACACGATTCATTCCTGATGGGATTTCACACGCTGACTTTCTTAGAAAGAGGGGGAAGAGGAACTAGAGTGGAGAAGCCTGACCACCAGCACCGCCTCAGTCAGTGACCAGGGTCAGCACTAACTGTGATAAATTGCACTGATAGCTCATGCTTTTGATATGACTTGATGAACACGGAACAGACTGCCTTCCCCAAACCTGTCACAGGCTAATCATGCAAAAGCAGCCCATCATATTCCAGTAAAGGGAATCCCACAAAATAAATACCTAATAGTACAGCCTAGAACCATCAAGGTTGTAAAAGCAAAGAGAATCTGAGAAACAATGAAGATATGCCAGCTAGATTATCCTGTTCAGAGTTCTGGAGTAGAAGAATGACATTGAGTAAAAAGTAAGGAGGCTTCTGTTCTTTGGAGAAGCTCCGGTCTTTGCCTTCAGCTTGGATGTCTTTTCTTGCCTTCTAGCACAGATTCTTTGGCTTCTGGTGTGGATCCTTCAGCCTTCCAGCACAGACCCATTGGCCTCCTGACATGGACTTGCACAGGACCCTGCAGTGAGCTCCAGACTTTGGACTGAATCCTTTGGTCTCCAGGGTATAGACACCCTCTGCGCTGTTCCTCATCCAGCTCTGTGGGTGACCATCATCATGTGCTAAAGGCTAGGTCACCAACCCATGGTCCTGTTGAGAGGTGGTGGAATTTTTAAGACATGAGGTCTAAGGGAAGGCCACCAAGAACTAGGTGAAGGGACTTTCAGGAAGATGATGGTGTGGTGAGCAGCAGCGAAGAGCCTGTCTGAGGTTTGGTGTCCAGACGCTGGCAGATAGCAATGTGAGGAAGAGAAGAAGGAGTGAAGTGGGTCCACAGGACCCAGGAGGGATCTGAAGTGAGAACTGAAGCACAGCGGGAGAGAAGAGAAACTTCAGTGAATTAGAAGGAGGTGGTAGGCAGCACTTTCTCCCTGAGCCTAAACTCACTGTGTGGGAGGGGTGGTTGAAACCTGCACCTACAGGGTGAATGCTGGTGACCCCAGAGGCCTCCATAGAGAGACACACCATTGGAGCAGAGTGGTAGACATGGTGGACTGCACTGGCTGGTGAGTTCAGGTCTGGACATGCTGTGGGAGATAGTGATTGGCTGGGAGCCATCTTGGAGAGGGGCCAAGTGAGTTTAAAACTCAGCAACTGCTGGCTCCACCTAGCAGCCCATAGCTAAGTTCAAACCTGCAGGAGGTGCATGCACTGCGACAAGCTGAACCGGTTTGGCTCCAGCCTCATGGCCAGAAACCAGCTTGAACTTCAGTGGAAATAAAAGTGCAGGCTCACTGGGATTATCCACTACCCCACTGTAGAGCTACTGCTGGCTTGCTGGGATTAATCAACGTGGATCTGGACTTTGTCTGCCCACATTGTCTACCAGTGACAACAGAGACATACCCTGAAGGGGACTGTTTTTTCTCTTTTTTCTTCTTCTTTCTCTCTTTTCTTATTTTTTTTTTTGCCTTTTCTATATTGTTCTTGGTTTTATGTGAGTGTGAACAAGCTTTCTAGTTTTTTTTTTTGTTGTTGTTCTGTTCTGTTCTTGTTTTTATTTATTCCTTTTCTATTTCCTCCCTGTTTTGTGCACCAGTTTCCTGAAGTTTGTGTGATCCTCATTTGTCCTTCTTTGCTTCTAACCTCTTCCTTTTCTTCTATCTCTCCATTTTTTCCCTTTAAAATTTTCTCACCTGTGGATAAAATTCACATATTAAGGGCTTATGTACTGCACAAAATTGTCCAGTTCATTTTTGATTTTTTTATATAACCACAAATCTAGTTCATAGGTTACATGTGACAAATTAATAGTTACCTCAGTTTGTCATTTTCTGGGATGTTTTTGATGCTGTTGTCCTTGCTGACTGTACCACTGTAGCCAAAGTGATATAATTGTTCAAAGAACAATAATCTGTTGTTTTTCCCAGTATGCCAAGCTAAGATTGGCTAAGGGTGAGAAAAAATATTATAGGCCTGTGCCAAAGAACCAGGAGTTGGGCCAAGCAGGCAGCAATTTCTCATTCTCAATAAATTGAAGAGCTAGGATCTTACAAGAGTCTTGGGACCCAGAAGTCAGCTGTACATGGAACACCTCTGAGAAGCAGTCATTTCCTAATAGATATAAACAGTAGCAATAAAGCTACTCACTATAGGCAGCTTACAAACATCAACTCAGGAACAAATCTACACTAAAAAAAAGAGAGAAAAGGTAAACAAGATGCAACCCCAGGTATCCAGCTCACTAAAGGCAAACCCAGGGGGAAAATGAAGTGAAATAATCCAAAAGCCACCCACCCGGGCTCTTTGGGATGGTAACAGTGGAAGTGACAAGGCCAAATGAGTGAGGCTGTAGAAAAAATCAAATCTGAAATGATTTCTCAGATAACTACAGAGATGGTGACCATAAGGAAAGACATGCTTAAGGATTCTAGAGCAGACACAGATAAAAAACAAAGGATTTTAGGAAAATGATGGAAACCATGAATGTCCAACATAGGAAAGAAGTGGAATCCACAAAACAGATTCAAACAGATATTCAAGAGCTTAAAAATTCCATGGAAAGTGTACACAGAAGAATGAGAGAATGTGAAGACAGAATCTCAGGATTATGGTCCATGAACATGAAAGGAAAGATTTCTTAAAAATAACATGATGAGAAATCAAGTCAACAGCAGCTAGATGATGCAAAGAAGAATAACATATGATTGACCAGAGTCAATGAAAAAGCTGGAGCTTTTTACACTTTTTGTGTAAGTGACACAAATTCTCAGTAGACATTGTGAAAAGGAAAGAAACTGCTCAAAAGGAAAGAACAACTGGGATGGAGGAAAGGAGAAAAGAAGGAAGAGAAAAAATAGATATATACACACAAAATAGCTAAGATAACTGTACTACTAATTTCTATTAGTTTAATGGAAGGAACAGTTAGTGCTTATATTGCTTGATCAATTTTACATGCATATATCTGGTAATATAAGCAACTACTTTGAAGATAACAGTATGCACTATAATAACTATTGTTAATTGCCTATCATCTTGTTTTCAAATTCTGTTTCATTTTTATTTTTAAAAATTCTCTTTAAAATAAAAAAAAGTCTTTGCATAGAAGACATGGCAGAAAACTTCCCTGGCAAGGAAAAAAAAATTTGACACATAGATAAGTGAGGCTTATAGAATTTCAAATAGCCATGATTAAAAAAATCTACAGCAAGGCATATAATAGTCAAGATCCCAAAATCTTAACACAAGAACAGAATATTAAAAGCCATTAGACAAAAGAAATTATCACTTACAAAGGAAAGCTCATCAGAATCACAGCAGACTTCTCAACACAAATCCTTAAGTTGAAGGAGCTTGGAATGAAATATTTCTAGCACTAAAAGAAAACAAACTTCAACCCACATTGATATACTCTACAAAACTATCTTTCAAAGTTGATGGAGAAATAAAATACTTCCATGACAAAGAACACCTGAGGAAATTCATGAACACCAAACCTGCACTCCAAAATGTTCTGAAGGACATTCTAGAAAAAGATAACAAGGATCATAGCTCCATGAACCCCAACAGAATGAATTCACCATGCAAGGCAACAATTAGAGGGGAGAAAAGGGAGTCAACAACAGGAAAATAACATGGCAAGGATAGATCAATACATTTTAGTTATAACCATCAAGGTTAATGGTCTCAGTACACCAATCAAAAGAAGCAGACTGTCAGAATGGATCAAGAAGCAAGATCCAACAATAGCTGCATACAAGAAACACATTTAATTAAAAAAGAAATTCATACACTGGGTGTCACAGGATGGAAAACAATATTCCATGTGAGAGGAACCTAGAAAAAAGCAGGCGTAGCTATTCTATTTGAAGACAAAGTGGATTTCAAGGCAACACTGATTAAGAGAGACATAGAAAGTCATTACATCCTTGTAAAGGGAACAATCCAGAGGAAGAGATTATATATATGAAAAAAAATATATGTACCAAATACTAGGGCACCCACTCCAACTATGTAAAATAAATATTAGCAAACAGTGAAAAAATCAAATAAACACTAGTACAATTATAATGGGAGTGTTATGGTTGATACATTTGTCAACTTGAGTCTAGAGGCTTGGCTAAGTGACTCAGCAGTTCTATATCCTGGGATGAAAAGGACACGCCTTTCCTGCTCTAGGATATTTTTTGGTATTCATCCTGAGCCTGTGCCAGAGGAGGGCACTGAGATAGGGTGGGAATGGGGAGATGGCCAGCATACAATATAAGGGAGGAAAAGAGGCTTGCTTCCCTTCCCCACTTTTGCTCTTGTTGCTTTTGCTGTTTTCCCCCACCATGAGTGGTTGCCCTCTGCCAATTAGTTAAGAGAAAGAAATAAAAGGAATAAGGATAGGAAAGGAAGATGTTAAATTATCTTTTGTGGATGACATGATACTCTACAGAGAAGACCCCAAAAACTCCTAGAAAAGAATTTAAGATTTTATAACCAAATTCAGTAGTAGAGCTGGATACAAAGTCAACACTCAAAAATCAGTAGCCTTCTTATATGCAAATAACAAACTCACAGAGAGAGAAATTAGGGAAACTGCACCTTTCACAATAGCATTCAAAAAGTGAAATACCTAGGAATCAATATAATAAAGGAAGTAAAAGACTGCTACATTAAAAAAAAGCAGTACTCTGAAAAAGGAAACTGAAGAGTGTCTTAGTTACTTTTCTCATTTCTCTGACAAAATACCCAACACCCAAAGTTAAAGGAGGAAAGGTTTATTTAGCTCACAGTTTATATAGGTTTCAGTCCATAATTGGCTAGCACTAAGGCAGGGCGGCATGGTAGAGGGGCAACCATTCATGGTGGTGAAAGAAATCAAAAGCAACAAGAGAGGAGAGGATATGCCTTTTTCTGTGCCTTATACTGTATGGAAGCTACCTGCCCTCGGGTGGGTGTAACACTGACACCGTTAATCGCAGTATTTGACCATGAATCAATCACAAACTTTAAATCCAGCTGGCTCTGAAAGGCCTGCCCCCCCATGACTGTACAAGGTGTTGATGGGAGGAATCTAGACACAAACCATAACATTCTGCCCCAGGCTCCCCAAAGAGTCACATCCTTTGCTTTACTCAAAAGGCATTTTGTTCATGTCTGAATTGCTAAATTCATAACAGTTTCAGCATCGTTGATAAGTCCTACTCTAAAGTCTCCTCTGAGATTTAAGGCAACTCTTAGCTGGTGGGGTTGTAGGGAAAAAGAAACACTTCTCCACTGTTGGTGGGAATGTATACTGGTACAACCACTGTGGAAATAAAAAATCTAGGACTAGAGGATACATTTGACCCAGCTGTTTCCCTTCTTAGTATCTTCCTGATAGAATTAAAAGCATCATTCCACAGTGATATATATACACCCATGTTTGTAGCAGGACAGTTTGTAAGGGCTAAATTTTGTAAAATGCCCATCAACTGATGAACTACTAAAGAAGATTTTTTTTATACTATGGAGTACTACTGTGCCATAAAGAAGGATAAGCTTGAGATATTTCTAGCTAAATAATTGCACCTTGAGGCTGTACTCTTAAGTGAAATAAATTGGATATACATGTGTAAATACCACATTATTTCTTTGCTCTGAGAAACTGAAAGTATAAATAAGGACCAAAATGTATAATAGGTATTGTGAAATAGGAAGAAAATGATCAAATGGGAATTGGAACTAGGGATGGCAGAGGGGGAAAGGAAGGAAGGGAAAAGAAAAAAATGATGAGAAGGAAATGGAAAATGGAAATAAAGCTTTTGAAAATAAGGCAGGGGTTGAAGGGAGGGTAGAGGAACAGGAAAAAAAGAATCAAGTTATATCACATACAGGTACAGATTTCCTATAATGAATGTGATCATTATGTATATTTAAATGTACTAATAAACTCCATTAATTAAAAAAACTAACCAGACATGGCGGTGCACACCTGTAACCTCAGTACTCAGGAGGCTGAGACAGGAGGATTGCCATGAGTTTGAGGCTGGCCTAGGCTACATAGTGAGTTCAATGCCTGCCTGAATTACATAGTGAGACTGTCTCAAAGCAAAACAAAACAACCCCCCGCAAAACTCCAACCCCCCCAAAAATAAAAAAATAAAAAGATAAAAGAACTAAGGAAATCTGAATCAAATATGGACTTTAAGTTGTCATTATATATAACTATTGATTCACTAATTGTGACAAAGTTACCATAATTTTTTTTGAGACAGAATCTTGCTATGTAGTTTAATTTAGATTGGTCTTGAACTCACTATGTAGCCCAGGCTGGCCTCTAACTTGTGGTGAACCTCCTGCCTCAGCCTCCCAAATGCTGAGATTACTAGCATATGCTGCCAAGGCTGCTGTAGTGTCGTACTGTTTTAAGGTGTAGCTAAGAGAGGAAACAAGTTATGGGTACACTGGAATTTTATATCTTGTCTTAGCAAGTTTTCTGTAAACTTTTAAATAATTGTAAGATAAAACATTACTTTAAAAAAGTTTTATATTTCGACTGAGGAGGTAGCTTGCCTAGTGTACATGAGACCCTGGGCTCAATCCCTAGCAGCACACACAGACAAAAAAGGTTTATTGACATGGAAATAAGTTTGGAACATACTACGAAGTGAAAAGGAAAAACAAGTACAATAATTACATTATCAATAAAAATTTGTTTTCTAATAGATAGATGACAAATAAATGGTAAATAGCTATCCAAGTATGATCAATGATAGGTTCTAAGAGGAATGCTTTTGAGGGATGTTTATTAAGTTCTCTTTGTTCTTGAGCTTTTAAATATATTTTAGAACCACAGGTAATACAATAGAGAAAAATAGTCTATCAAACTTAGGAATGATGGAATTCATTAGAATTTATTTTGATATTTTTAATGTGTAATATATTTTCAACCAGCTATGCCCACTTTATATCTTTGGAACTATTTAATCAGCACTTTTATTTTCTAAGTTGGTCAGTAGTGAGTGTTCTACAATTTCTTTCTTTTTTTTTTGGTACCAGGAATCGAACTCAGAACCTTGTGCTTGCCAGGCAGGCTCTTGTGCCACTGAGCTGTATCCCCGGCCCGGTCAGTGTGAGTGTTCCCAATCATCACTGCACATTTTTCAAATGCAGGTCTAGTAGAGAGGCTGGCAGGAGAGCACAGATTAATGAGTTCTTGAGATGTTTCCAGTTTACGATGTTTGCCACTTTTGTAATTTCCATTTCAAGTGAGGTATAAGTAAAAACAGGTGGGGTTAATTCTGAAAAATAGGCTAAAAAGCGGAGTGCTTTTTTGTGTGTATTTTTTTTTTTTAATTGCCTCTAAAAATCCGCACCATTCCTGAGCAACACGTCTGTCTGAGCAAATAGGATCACATTGCCTCCTTGTGGTGAATCTCTGCATAGCATGTTCCCAGTCATATTCTCTCCCTGAGCTGTACATGAGGAGATGGTAAAAGAAACGGATTTTGAAGATCCTCTAGCTGCCCAAAGCCTGCAGTATCCATAAAATGAAACTGAGGCAAAAAAAACCCCATTTTGTTTTCCCAAGATGACTCCGTGAATTAACGTACCCACAGAAACAGTATCCAGGGACGCCCCAGAGAAAGTGCACCAGCTCAGGAGCTGCACCATCCAGCACCTGTCCCACACAGAGCTTGAGGTTAGAGACAGAGGCCAAAGTGCAGGAGAAGGAAGGGGGCATGTGGTGGTGTAAGGTACCACAGCCAGACACCTGAGGGACGGAGGGTGCTTTAGTGAGTGCAAGAGGCCAGGCCCGTGCTTCCCTGAAGTCCAGTGTGCAAGGCTCAGAGGGCCCCTGAGGCCTCTAGGGATCAGACATCCTACCACTAGGCAGAGTTCCAGCCATAAGCTTTGCTTCCTAGGAAAAAGCCGCTGGGTCAGCAGCAGAACTGACTGTTGTACATGAAGTCCTGGGAGAGGAGCGGGCACACTGGGGTAGGGTGAAGAAGGCTGTAAGAAGCAGTGCTGGCGGGAGAAGAAGCAGCATGGCCCGGTACAGGCAGAAGTTTCCTGATTCCCCTGGGGAGGTGGCGCCCCTGACTCCCTATAAGCTCGCATCACAGCAGCTAAGGGCAAAGTGTGAGGCAGGGCAGAAC
>NW_004955458.1:3268564-3270284 GCF_000276665.1 Chinchilla lanigera | reverse complement strand
AACCCCCAACCCGCTAGATGTCCGTCTTCGCCCAAATCAAAGAATAAATTCTAAGGAACAACGGAGGTTAAGAGTAGGAAAATTTCATTGAGAGATAGATCCTGAGAGACAGGAGGGGACCAGAAAGTGGGTTGCCAATGAGCTCACTTCTCAAAGGACGTTTTATAGAGCACAGTCATGAGGTGGGTACAACGTGGGACAAAACTATGATCAACCAAAAAGATTACAAATATAACCGCTCAGGTAATGTTGATCCAGTGGGGAGGCAGGTCAGGTAGAAAGTGTACACGTAAGGAACAAGGACCTTTTTTTTTGGGAAGAGATGAGTCAGGAGGTCCTGGGTGACTGATGTCTATCTAGACTTTATTGGACCAGGTGACACTAATTATAGTGTATTGCTTATCCCTCAGGGAGGCGTGCAGGCCTGGTCATTCCATCTTTATCTTGAGGCCTGGCCTTCAACAGATGCGCCTTGAGCCACAGTTGTAATATATCCTCATCCTTTGCCCTGACTTCTTCAAGGCGCTAGCCCTGCCTGACAGTATAACCTTTCTACCTAATTTAGCTGTCTATAATACTCTCGCCCTGGGCGGGGTTTCCGGACAAGCACATGTACAGGTGGGATGCTGCAGTGCCTGGGGGTGGTGTTGAGGGAGACGTGAGGGAAGTAAGGAGAGGGAAAATGAGTGGAAGAACACTGTGGAAATAAGAAAATGGGGACCAGTGGCGGACGGCCAACCAATAAGGACTGTAAGATAGAACTGGCCCCAAGTCGCCGCTGAAGACAGTGCGATAGACTCAAGTAGTTAGAATTGTGTCCCTCGTTCTCTGGAGATCATAAAAAGCTCACGAGGCTGGGAAGGTAATTTGCCCTGAGGATGCTCTTGGGCCAAGCTTTTTAAAAAATGGAAAATGGCTGAGGGAAGGTCTCACAAATAGCTGCTGAGGGAGGAAATGTGGGACTCTCCAGCCCCTTGAGATCTGTTCTACAAATCTGAGCAGTAACTTGCATCATTGATACAGATGCAGCTCTGTGATTAACAAATTCTCTCTCCCCACGGCTACTGGGTGAATTTTAATTGATTCCCTGGGCTCGACCAAGTCTCCTATCTCCCTCAGGCCTGCTTCCCAGCTCTGCAGCCCCCAGGGCCTCTGCGGCAGAAATTACCTGCTGCAAATGGGAACTTCTCCACATGGCACAGAAGCAAGTACTGCTGCAGAAACACAATTATTTCTGTTCTTCAACAGTGAAAAAAAAGAAGAAAAGCTTTGTAGTTTAGGTGTTAACAGATAACTGTAGCCATTTCCCTGAACTATGTCCTTTGGTGCCCATGTCATCCCTAGAGATAAACCAAGCTGGGGTTAATTCTACCAGGTCTTAGTGTCAGAAAAGCTAAGCAGCCCAGTGACTGCAAAGTCCCTGGCTAACAAGGATGGAACTGAAATTTGAAATCTGAAGCCAAACCCTGGCTTTAAATTTAGTCACTCTCGGACACACCACCCAACCCTGCCACCATGGGCCACCTTTTCCTGCCGGTTCTGTCCCCACATCTGCTAATTCTCCCAAAGAAATCTCTTTCCAATGGGAAGAGGCCCCAGCAACTCAGGATCACTGAGCTCCGCTTGAGCCCCTACTTCCTTGTACACTATCTTCTTGCCAGGAAGCTAGGCTGCTGAAGCAGGCGAGAAGCACCCTGCGGGGAGATCACTGGTCTCTCCC
>NW_004955458.1:3263490-3268390 GCF_000276665.1 Chinchilla lanigera | reverse complement strand
AAAAAAAAAAAAAAAAAATCCCCACTTCCTTCCCACAGCCAGGGAGATACCTGCTATTTGTGTATATTTAGTCAGAGTCCTACTGCATCCTGTAAGTAGCTTACCATAGCACAAAACACCACAATAAAGCAAATATTAATAGTAGGAGCAAAGGAAATAAAGAGAAAGAAAATAAATTAATAAGAGAAAAGTAGAAATATAAAACAAAGTCAAAACAAACCTGAAAATTGTTCAAAGTAGACCTAGGCCTTTCGCAAGGGTGGGCTACATATTTGGCTCAAAACTGTCTAGCAGCCAACCTAGGAAGGAGTCTGGTCCATTCTGGAGCTAACAGTGTCTGTGAAATAAAACAGAGACTGATTATGCAAGGAATTCAACAATTGTTAAGACCAGACAGAAGTTTCTCCCACACACTCCTAGAAAGATGAGTGTAGGTACTGCCTTACCATTGCCTTGACAGTGAGTTGTCTATGATACTGTAGATCAAATAACTATCCTTAACACAGGGGATGGCATTGCATCTGAGGACCGATCTCTGGGTGAGATACAGGAGGTACCATGCACTGCGCTTTTTGCTGGTGAGCTTCATCTAAGGCAGAATTTCTCAACCTCAGCCCCGTTGACATCTGGCCCAGGACCCCTTTGCTGAAGGCGTTGTTCTATGCATTGTAGGATGTTTAGCAGCAGGCCTGGCCTCTGTCCTCCGTCAAAATCTCTCCATTTGAGAACGTTTAATCCAAGGGTAGAAATCGTTTCCTGCCACACACTCCACCCTTTTTAAATGGTAGGAAGCAAAGAAGGGAAAATGTCTTTCCTGGTTGTTTTTTTTTGTCTTTTGAGACAGGGTCTCACTCTGCAGTTCAGGCTGGCCTTGTGCTCACTTTGTAGCCCAGGCTGGTCTCGAACTCACAACGATCCTCCTACCTCAGCCTCCCGAGTGCTGGGATCACAGGCGTGCACTACCACGCCTGACCCTGGTTGTATTTTTATCATTTCTACAGCTTTTTTCAGTTGAAGTTTGGTGGCAGGGGCCATGATCGGGCAGTGTGTATTTGTGTCTCAGTCTCCTCCCTTCTCTCTCTGCTTCTGGTCTCCATGGGTTGAACACCTTTTCCACTGCCATGCTCCTCTGCCATCCTGTATCTGGACTTGAAGCCAGGAGCCAAAGATTCCTTTCCTCCTTTAAGTTGTCAGTGTTGGGTATTTAGTCCCATGAACAGGAAAGTGATAAGAGAGGTATTTCCCTGAGGATGAGATTATTGGGTCATAAGGTAACTTCATATTTCATATTTTAAGCAAGTGTCAAATAGTTCTCCAAAATAGCTGCACCATTTTACATTCCCACTAGCAGTGAATAAGGGTTCCAGTTTCCCCCATCAGCATTTGTTGCCTTAATTTAGTCAACCTATTAGGTACAAAGTGCTGTCTCATTTTGATTTTGATATTCATTTTCCCATTTCATCTAATGACTTTGAGCATCTTTCATATACTTATCGCTTATTTGTATGTTTTCCTTGGAGAAATGTCTGCTCAATTCCTATTTCCTTTCTTTCCCTTGTCTTTTTGAGAAAGGGTCTCACTATGCAGTTCAGGCTGGCCTTGAGCTCATTTTGTAGCCCAGGCTGGTCTCGAACTCCCAGCGATCCTTCTGCCTCAGCCTCCTGAGTGCTGGGATTACAGGCATGCACCACCATGCCCAGCTTTTTTTTTTTTTTTTCTGGTACCAGGAATCAAACTCACAACTTTGCACTTGCCAGGCAGGCGCTGTGCCGCTGAGCTAAATCCCCAGCCCTCCCAGCTTTTTTTTCATTTTAAAGTAGGTTATTCATCTTTTTATTACTGAGTTGTAAGACAGCTTTGTGTATTTCTGTATTCCAGAGACCTGCCTTTTATCAGATATCATGTATAAATGATATTCTGTGGATTGTCTCTTCACTTTGTTGACAGTATCCTTAGAAATAAAAGATTTTAATTTTGAAGTACTTCAATATATAGATATTTACAGCTATAAGCATTTGATCCATTAGTTATTTAAGAATGTCATCTAATTTCTCTGTATTTGTGAATTTCTCAAATTTCCTTCTGTGAGGATTTGTTATTTATTCCATTGTGATCAGAGAACATACTTTGTATGATTTCAGTTCTTTAAATCTATTGAGCCTTAGTTTATGGCCTAGCATATGGTGTCTACTTTTCTGTCATTGCTGGGACAAAATACCTGACAACAAAAAATAAGGAAGGAAAGGTTTATTTAGCTTACAGTTTGTGGAGGTTTCAGTCCATACTCTGTTGGCTCCAAGGCAGAGTGGCACATGGCAGAGGGTAACAGTTGATGGTGGTGGGATGCAGCAAAAGCAACAAAAGCAAAAAGGGAGGAGTTGCAGCAAGCAGTCTGTTTCTCTCCCTTACATTGTATGCAAACTACCCACCCCAGGGCTTGTGTAGCACTCACACCCATAATCCCAGCATTGGGCCATGAGTGGATCATAAACTGTAGAAGTCCACCCCATGACTGTATGAGGCTTTGGGGGGACATCCAGGCACAAACCACAACATATGATCTGTCCCAAAGTATGTTTCATGTGTATGTGAAATAATGCATAGTCTGCTGTTACTGTCTGAATCATTTGGTAGATGTCTGTTAGGTCTAGTTTATAGTACTGTTCAATCTTGTAATCCCTAGTTGACCTGCCTAGCTATTCTATCCATTGTTGAAAGTGGAATATAGAGGTGCCCAACTACTTTTATCAAAATGTCTATTCAGCAAATTGCTCTATTGGTCTTTACTTCATGTATTTGAGGGCTATGCTGTTAAGATACTATACTAAGATCAGACAAAATAGACCTTTGTTACTACAGACAGAGGAGATAATTTTAGAATGATAAGAGGTTCAATCTATTATGAATGACATAAAGATTATTGAGATAACAATATGCAGTATAACAACCATTGTTAATTTCCTATCATCTTGTTTTGAAATTCTGAGTTGTTTTTTAATGTTTTAAAAGTTTTTATTCTCTTTAAAATGAAAAAGAAATAAAGATTATGTATAATTAGAAAAAGTCAAATAGAGAATTGACTTTTTAAAACAATAAAAAATTGGCAAACTTTTAACCTGATTGACAAACAGAAATAAATGAATAAATAGATAGAGAGAAAGAGAGAGAGGGAAAAAGACAAGTTAGCAAAATCAGGTATAAAAGTGGGGACTCATTACTGTCCAAACAGAAATGAAAGGAATTAGTCAAATATCCGGACTTCTGTGTGGGGACTCGTTGGTCTCTTGGTGAACACCGGGGAGGAGCAGTGGCAGGAATGAGGAAAAGATAGACCAGAGACAAGAGCTGGGGCAGGTGGGGGCCTCTTTAGGATGGTAAGAGGACTGGAACAACAACAGCAGGGGCGTTTATTTACACTCTTGCAAAGTTAGTATCTTGAGAGGCAAGGTTGCCTAGTGACTAATGACTGGAATTGTCCAGGCAGGACGCTTTCCTCAAGAGTGAGACAGCTTGACTGCTTCAGGCACTGTGGCCTTAGGCACTGTTGCCTCCACACTTATAACCAATTTCCAGCTTCAGCCCCTCCCAACATCTCTTTTCTGTTTTGTTGTGTAAATGATGGTGTTCAGTGCAGTTGGAGAAGCTCTAGTTGGAGAACTCTGTAGTAGACCTTTTCATTCTTGATGAACTTATTTGTTTAGGCTAAAGATTTTTAGTCCAAAGACTTTTGGGACCTGTATACAGCAAGTTAACCCTGTGTAGTGCAATAATCCATAACAGGAGTGAGTTACCAGTACAGCTGGCGATTGTCAGAAGTTGTTAGTGATTTGAACCCTTTACAGTTAACATATTACTATGGTATTGCTTTTTATACATCTTGTGGTTACACTTTTCTGCTGGATGTTCAAGACCAAGTTAAGGTGAGGCCTATATTAATCAATTTTAACTTCTTGCTGTCTATCAAGCTCAGGTAGGTCTCCTCAGGAATCACCTTAGAACCAAGTATACAGCACCTCTAGATCTTCTGTCAGTGTCAGCCATCTGGATGAATCACAGCCACTGCTTGACCATGTTGCTTTCTGTGAAAGCTTGAGAGATTTTTTCTCTCCTGGTGACTCTCCTCAGGTACACTATGCATTGTGAATCACTTTCCTCTGTGGTCCTATAATCTCCTTGATCAGAAAATTAGGGACTCAACTGAGTTATAGGATGTCACAGCAGAGATTCTCTTATATCCTGGGTCCTCATTGACCTTGGAGGTCTAGAGCAAAAATATTGGCTATCTGCTTAGCCCAATCTATCTCTAATTTTTGGTCTCCAAACCTCAATTATTGAACAACCAGAAGAGAAGATTAATGACATTACATTGTAATGGAGGCAGTAAGCTTAATATTACTATCTTTTCTGACCTTAGAGCATAAAATAGAACTGTTATTTTCTAACTACCATGGATATCCTAATATTTAAATCTTTATAGACTGTTAACTGACAACAGTTACATATTTTTACACAGGAATTTAGAAATCAAAATCATACATAGCATTGCAGCATGACAATCATGATGACACTTTGTAACATATGCAATTTTTCATTTTGGCATAACATAACACTTTTAACCAATAATCTCTGTCTAATGCATAAGAGGATTTTACCTAATTTGTTGTTCTTTAATGCAATGTACATCATAAGTTTTTGTTAAAAGCAGAGGTCTGAATCTGAAAGAAAGTCTTATCACAGTAAGCAACCCTTGTTTTACATTTTTGGAAGACCTATACATCTGGAATCATGAATACATTTAATATACCATGAGAGTAGCATTAATGAATTGCCATACATATGTGAAAATCTTTATTTCTTAGTTTAGTTTTGTATCAAGAGCATCTTTTTTTTTTTTTTTTTT
>NW_004955458.1:3259871-3262554 GCF_000276665.1 Chinchilla lanigera | reverse complement strand
GGTGCTTTTGCCGCTGAGCTAAATCCCCAGCCATATCTGGCTTCTTTTTACAGCTGGAGAACATGTTTTAGCAAAACATAAACATATCCTCGACCCCAAATTAGCTTTTTTTGCTTTACCTGATTGAATTGTCTTTTTGCTGCTGTGCTTCCATCTTTTATAAAATTTAAAAAATTTAATAGTACACATTGACAAGTGAAGTCTATTACGAGGTGAGAATTTTGTAGGGAAAGATTCTCCTTTTTGCTTTTGTAATTGAATTTTGATTGTACAGTGAGAATCTGTATCCTATACTTTTTGGAAGAGGAAGCCATGACATAGCCCCCCTTATAGTAAAGATGACCAATCTGTGAAAACAGAAGCAAATTAAATTATCTTGTCTGAAGGATAATGATGATTAATAATACCAGAGAAATTAGCCCAAAAGCTGGGAGGAGCCAATTAATATTACCAAATAAAGTCTGAAAATCATTTTAGATTGACCTGAACAGTTTGGGCGTAAATTGTCTTTATTGGAATAGGTGGCCCAAATATGAAGAAGTTATCATAGCTTGTACCCCTTTGGAGGCCACCACCAGGCCTGCCATTCTTTAAATGGGATGGTAAAACCAAGTGACTGTTTAAATCCACTGCTTTTAGATTGTACTCTAAACTTTCATATCTATTTGTAAAATACTAAAGTTCTTCTGTACCAATTTAATTTAGGACTGTAAAACAGGCAATTAATCTCACTAGGAATCATGAGAGCACCAACAACATAAAACTTTTCACATCAGAAGCATATTCTATATATGATGTCAAGAAGAAAACTCTAATTAAAACAAGACAGTTTTATTAGATATATAATCTAAAATGAGGAAATTTTTTTTTTTTTTGGTTTTTCTCTAGTACTGGGAACTGAACTCACGACCTTGCGCTTGCCAGGCAGGCAC
The DNA here is from genome assembly GCF_000276665.1 of Chinchilla lanigera. Lineage (NCBI taxonomy): Eukaryota > Metazoa > Chordata > Mammalia > Rodentia > Chinchillidae > Chinchilla > Chinchilla lanigera. Next base: position 3,261,622 of record NW_004955458.1, on the reverse strand, counting down.
TTTTGCCGCTGAGCTAAATCCCCAACCCCTAAAAATGAGGAAATTTTTGACTATAACTCTAAAGGACAAAAGCCATCACTAAAATACACATTTTGTGAGACAAGGTGTGAAGTTTTTATTTATGGGAATTATATTTTTTAAGTAATCTTTTAAATATCTCCATTAAAGTAAATATTAGGAAGTATGATTTTTTTAAAAACTAAAAACAAATTGTTTTTATCTTGAGGATGGAAGCAGCCTTTTAAATTAATCACCTTAAGGGGAGAAATGTAAAAACTTCTCTCTTAGTGTCAGTTGTAAAGGAGAAAGAGAGAAAGAGAAAGAGAGAAAGAGAGAAAGAGAGAAAGAATGGGAGAAAAAACCAGCTCTATTCCCTGTGAGGCTTTATTTCCCCGCAAGGCAGAAATTCCCTGGGAGGCTGTATTTCCTGCTGAATGGCCCTTTGTATGCCTCCAGGTCAGCAATCTAACATCTTCGTTATTACAGACCTGTAGCTGCCATATCCAGAGGCCATTCACACTTGTGCCTAAAAGCCCTTTAAAATGTTTTTCCTTTAAATAATTAATTCCTATTTTTTAGCCCAATATGTCTTTTTTTATTTATAATTTTTAAATTTTTGTCAAAGGAAGAATGACCCATTGAGTGATATGAGAGTCTGGGGTGATTTAAGCAATGTTTTGAGTAATTGATTTTCCCTGTATAGTCCCAGTCAATGACACCAGGCAGTACCTGGAGACCATTGTACTGGGGCTCTCCCTCTAGTTGCTGATTTCACTCTGTTGCCTCAGGGCTGGGTGAGCTGTTGACAGCAGCTCCTGTCTTAGTCCTGGGAGTGGGCTCCTTCACCCACACTCCCCCTCCCCAAGCAAACCCCGAGGCTATCACTTTTGACAGTCTCAGTTGTACTTTAGGATACTGTACATTTGGAAGACATGAATACATTTAATACACCATGAAGTTAAGAATAATGAATTGTCATTATTTTGTTTCTTAATTTAGTTTTTGTATCAGTAGCATCTTTTAGTCAGAAAACTTACTTTTTGTCTTATTTTTTGAAAACTTAACCTTCTAATGACCAGTCTATAGCCCTGGCTGCTTGCTAGGAGGAGGGGAAGGGGGATGTGTACAGTCACTGTGCGTGCTGGCTGTCTGTTTTGCTCTGATTGCTGGATGTCCTGTTTTTGTCTGGATTTCAAATGCAGGCACTGTTTGGAACTGAATGAATTTTCGGTGTCAATAGCACACACGCCAGTGCCAGTGGTGGTGTGGTGGTGGAGGCAGCAGCGGGAAGAGCCAGGGCATGCCACAATCATATCTTGCCTATTTGGTTCTGGGTGCACATGCCTGTAGTTGGCATGTGCCAACTGCCCTGGCTGGACCAGGTGCATGGATGCACAGGCAGCTGGGAAATCCCAGCTGGATCTGCCTAGAACCAGAGTGCAGGGCCCTCCTTGTGCCCAGTTTGTGCCCCTCCCCCTGATGGCACTGAGCTTCTCCAAACTAGACTCCTGCAAATTAAAATATTTTTTTCCTTTGCATCTAATTGAGCAAAGCTAAAGGGTTTAAGCTCTATCTGTGATAACTTTGTTTTGCCCTCCTTTTTTCACTCCTTTGATTTTAAAATAGTACTCTGAGCTAAGTTCTTCGTGGTGGTCTTAAGTAAGGTAAATATAGGAACCAAGAAAATGAACATTTTTATATACATCTATAAACATCTGTGGTTCTCAAAACTCTGTTTTTTTTTTTTTTTT
>NW_004955458.1:3258454-3259746 GCF_000276665.1 Chinchilla lanigera | reverse complement strand
TTATATACATCTATAAACATCTGTGGTTCTCAAAACTCTGTTTATCTCATTTTTAACTATTAGCAATTCAATATCTCTTTCTCTATCTGACTTCTTTGAACCCTGCACATTTCCTGGCTCTAGAGGACCATACGCCCATGCTTTACACCTGATGCACCAGTACCAAGGCACTCCAGTGCTGAATACTGGCTCCACCAATGTGCTTTCAGATCCTGTTGTGCACACTTGGGAAGTGGTCCCACTGAGCACTTATTCTCTCACTGGGTGTCCTGTTCAGGTGCCAAATGTAGGGACTCATTGGTCTCTCAGTGAACCCTGGGGAGGAAGAGTAGTGGGAATGAGGAAAAGACAGAGAAGAGACAAGACCTGGGTCAGGTGGAGGCCTCTACTGGATAGGTAAGAAGACTGAACAACAGTAGGGACATTTATTTATTCTCTTGTAAAGTTAGTATGGAGAGATACAAGGTTGCCTAGTGACTAATGACTGAAATTGTTCAGGCAGGATGCTTTTCTCAACACTGAGGTAGCTTGACTGTTTGACAGTCTCAGTGGAACTTTAGAGTACTGTACATTTGGAAGACATGAATACATTTAATACACCATGAAATTAAGAATAATGAATTGTCATTATTTTGTTTCTTAATTTAGTTTTTATATCAATAGCATCTTTTAATCAGAAAACTTATTTTTTGAAAACTTAACCTTCTAATGACCAGTGTAAACTTATCACAATAATATATTTTGAACAATATTTATTGAGGTGTCTCCCATAGGCTGTGGAGATTATTGGGGCTTTCTATTAATGAACAAGGACTGAAGAAATAATTCCAGGCAGCTGCTTCTTTATTCATCAGTTGGAGTCCTGTCCAATAGTTTCTCCCCACCCTAAGGGATTTTTATTTAATTATCTTAACAAATTTTTTATGTCCTATGAAAATCCAATCACATGAGGAGGAGGCCAAGGTGAGAAAACAAAGAGACCAAGAAAAAACAGCTGCCTTTGTTGCAGCACTAAGAGAAACAGACCCTGAGTCTGATTGTCAGGGTCCCAAGAAGAATTCATCGGCTACATTCATTTGCTACTCCTGTCAAAAGCCAGGCCACCTCAAGAGGGACTGCCTTAAGAAGCCCCCTGGGCCATGCCCTGACTGTGAAGGTGACCACCAGAGGTTGGATTGCCCTCTGAAGCTAAGGCCCCAGAGCTCAGACCCCTCCTACCAGCTGGTCTAACAGGAATGAAGGGGCCCAGGGCATACTCTGCCTTCTCCCTCTGGCCAGAGTATTATCTCCAA
>NW_004955458.1:3253835-3257534 GCF_000276665.1 Chinchilla lanigera | reverse complement strand
TACAGACAATTAAAATAAAAAAATATAAAAAGAAAAATTTGCTGAGCTAAAATAAAACATCTGTTTACAGATTGGACAGAGAGACAAAGCAAACAAAAACATGCACACAAGACAATTTATTTATAAAATTAGATTGTACTCAAATATATTTTTGGCCAAATTGAATTATAATAATATTTTACAAATTTTTAAAGTTTGTGGTTATAAAAAGACTAGTCAGAACCCTTTTATTTTTATTTTTATAGGTCACTTAGCAAAGATTTCTTATAAGTAGAATTTGGGAAAAATTAAAACCTTTTATCTATAACTAATATATTTTTGTACTTTATTTTGTCTTAAGAATACCAGCAACTTTTGTGTCCCTTTCTTTTATGTAGCTTCCAGTTTAGTCATTTTCACATGCTCGGGGACCTACTCAGACCTTCTTTTCTTATTTAAGTGTTATAGAGAGATGTAAAGGCAGAAGGAGCATCACTGATCAGTTGGGAGGGGGAATTTTGGTGTGGGGGGCTGAGAGGAATGAGCCAGGAAGAGTTGGGTTGTTGCACAGCCTTGGACTGGGGAAGGACTCCCTTGGAGGGTAAGAAAGGCTTGAACATAGGGCATTTGCCATTGCAGTAGCAGAAGTTGTCTAAGTTTTGGAGTATGCTAAAATCAAAAGTACATTTTGACCAGTGGTTGCCATTATCAAATTTATATTAAGTCCACACCATTTGGCAAAGGAAAGTTAGCTGTTTGGGTTTTATGGACTCTCTGAGGCCAAAGGGGCCAAGATTCTTTATAAGGCACCCGAGTAGAGTGTGTTTTTGGGCTGGGAAGGAGTATTTCCCATGGTGACTGAGTTAAAGGTGAGACAAAGACCAAAAGCTGAGTCACAACCCCTTGGAGAATCATCACCCTCGTCGGGGTGTGAGTGAGTGAGAGGAGCCCATCTGTCCTTGTCAGTCATCACCAAGCAGACAGAGGGGCATCCCAAAGGATGTGAAAGAGTCCTGATGTGTGTGTGTGTGTGTGTGTGTGTGAGAGAGAGAGAGAGAGAGAGAGAGAGAGAGAATGAGACAGGAACTCCTGGGGTGAGGAGTGGCTCACCTGTGAGAATTGAGGTGGATCAGTGTTGGATGAAAGCTGGTAACAGCAAAGGTAGAGATAAGAGAAAGAGGAAGGGTGGCTTATTTGCAGGGGGAGCCCAAACAAAGGGGGTGACCCTTGGGAGCTACACGCTCCAGCCAATCTGAGTAATGGCACTGAAATGTAAGGTTTTTCCTCACATTTGAGAGACAGGACAGAAATAAAAGAAGCCTTTATTGCAGGCACAGGAGGGCTGCAGGAGCATGCAAGGACCCTCTAAGGGTGGGAGGTGGGGGATTGGTGTATTTATTGCACTGGGCTGGGGGAGTTTACATGGGTGGTTAAGGTGTTGTATCAAGAGCTGCTTGGGGAATTGGTGCATGTGCAAAAAGGAAACAGGAAGCTGAAGTTAGACTGGGAGAAGAAAAAGGTGGAAGTTAGTCTTGGAGTGACATGATGTTGTTTTGGGCCTTAGGCCCTGTTGGGTCACCACCATGATGACCTGGCAGATTTTTACATGGGTGGAAGGAAGCCCATCACTTACAGCACTCAGTCATTTTTCTGGGGGAGAAACTCTTGGGCTGTTGGAAGCCTTTGGTTAATTTTAGAATCAGAAAAACATGACTTTGACTTTTTTTTGAGACTGGTTGGCTGGCCTCCAGTTTGAAATTCTGCTTCCCCAGTCTCCCAGGTGCAGGGATTACAGGTGTGAGGCACCATTCCTATTTTTTTTCTTAGAAAAATTATATCAATAAGTTCAGGGCCAGGGATATAGCTCAGTGGCACAGCACCTACCTGGGAAGCCCAAGGTCCTGAGTTTGATTCCTACTACAAAAAAGGTAAATACAAAGAGTCCCACATATCCCTAACAAGATTTTTGTATTATTAACATCTTACATTATTATGGTATGTTTATTATAATTTATGTGCAAATATTTGTGTGTTGTTAACTAATACCCATACCTTATTTAGTTTTTCTTAGTTTAAAACATTTTATTTTTATTAATACATCCCTCCATTTCTTGGTCTTCTTCCCATTTGCAAAAGGTCTATCTCTCTGTTTCCTGTTACCTATCTTTTATTTTGTTCTGTAATTTATTTATACTTTGGGTATCTTGTAAAAGAGAAACCAGATTTATATTAAAGCTTATGTGTTTGATTTGTTTCACTTAATGTAATGTTCTCAAAGTGCATTCATTTTCCTACACATGACTTATATTTTTCTTTATTGCAGAGTAGTACTCCATTGTGTGTAAATATCATAAATTCTTTATCCATTTATCTGTTGATAGACATATAGGCAGCGTCTAAGATTTAGCTATTATGAATTGTGCTGCTACAAACATGGAAATGCATGTATCACTGTAATGTATTATCTCTAACTATTTCAGGAAGATTCCTAGACAGAGAATAGCTGGGTCAAGTGGAACTTTTAGTGTTAGGTTTTTTGAGAAATCTCCATATTGATTTTCATAGTGGTTGTATGAGTTTACATTCCCACCAACAGTGTAGGATTCCTTTTCCCACGCAGGTTCACCACCAATTGCTACTATTTGATCTCTCTTTGTCTTTTGTTTTTTGGTTGAGACAGAATCTCTCTATGTAGCCCAGGCTAACCTTGAACCTGTGGCAATCCTTCTGCCTCAGCCTCCAGAGTGCTAGAACTATAGGCATGTGTCACCACACCCAACTTATCTGACTTATTGATGATAGCCATTCTTTCTGGTGTAAGATGGAATCTGTTGCTCTGATATGTATTTCTTAATGATCATAGATATTGAACATGATTAAAGTATTTAGTGACTTTTTGTACTTCTTCTGAGAAGTGTTTATTAATTTCAGTTGCCCATTTCTTGTCTTTTATTTTATTTTTAGGATTGTTTTTTCTAGTTCTGTAAAGAACACTGTTGGTATTTTGATTGAGATTGCACTAAATCTACATATAAGTTTTGGAAGTAGGGTAGGATTATTTTGAGGAGATCTGTCTCATCCAGCATGGCTCTTAAAGTTCTCAGAGGAGAAGGATGGCAAGAACATGGAGAAATAAAGACAGACAGAAAACTGAGGTCAAGTGGAGCCCTCTCTCTGGATGAGAGGGAAGGAACTGCTCAACTATTGTGGGGCATTTCTTTACACATTTGACAAGTTGGTGTCCTATGACACCCCTTTGCCTTATGACCCATTGTTTGGATTGCCTCAGGGCTTGGTGTTCTCTGGACTGAAGCAGCTTGTGCTATGGATTGCCTCAGGCATCCTGTTCTCAGACAGGCATTGCCTCACCGCCCCCACAAGTGATCAGTGCAAGCAGCAGCCACTCCCTACAGAGATCAAAGAGGACATCAGAAAATGGAAAGTTATCTCCTGTTCCTGGATAGGTAGAACAAATACTGTCAAAATAATCATGCTTCCAAAATTTATATATAGATTTAGTGCAATCTCAACATATCAACAGCATTCTTTACAGAACTAGAAGAAACAATACTAAAATTCACATGGAACCAAAAGAGACCCGGGAAAACAAAAGCAACCCTGGGTAGCAAGGGTAGAGCAGGAGACACCAAAATTCCTGATGTGAAATTAAATTGCAGAACTACAGTGAAAAAACCAGCATGGTACTGGCACAAAAACAGA
>NW_004955458.1:3251620-3253330 GCF_000276665.1 Chinchilla lanigera | reverse complement strand
CTCTGATATTTCTTTTTCTTTGTTTAGTTGATCTATTTGTGAAAGTAGGGTATTGATGTCACTCACTATGATTTTGTTGGTGTTTATTTGATCTTTTATGTCCAGTAGTATTTATTTTATAAAGTGGGGTGCACCAATATTTGCATATATAATTTACAATGGTTATCTCTTACTGTTGAATTTTTCTTCTAATTAGTGGTGGCCTTTCTTTCCTCTTATGATTAGTTTTAACTTGAAATTTACTTTGAGAATGAAATTTCTACTCCTGCTTGCTTCCAGAGCTCTGGTGCATGGAATATTGTTTTCCATCCTTTGATTTTTAGTCTATAAATTTCTTTTTGGATTAAATGAGTTTCTTGAATGCAGCAGATCATTGGGCTTTGTTTTGTGCTCTAGTCTGCCAGCTTGTGTATTTTATTTTATTTTTTAAAGGTAATAAAAATAACAAAAAGCATTAGAAACTACATAATTTCATTACACAAGATGGTAGGAATAAAACAGTGGTAGTTATATTGTATACTGTCTTCAAATTAGTTGTTCATATTACCAGGTGGAAGCAAGCAAAATTGGTAAAAAAATTTAAAAAGTTTAAGCATTAAATAAACTAATAGAAATAAATATACTGATTTCAATAAACTAGTAGAAACCAGCAGTACAATTATCCCAGCTATCCTTGTATATACATGTATATTTTTTCTCTTTCTTTTTTCTGTCTTTTCTCCTTTCCCTCATCCCAGTTGTTCCTTCCCTTTGAGCAGTTTCTTTCCCTTTCACAATATCTATTGTACCTTGCAGATTTTATTTACTCTTTCAGGTTTTTACAATAGGGTGACAGTACAATGTTTACACATGTGGGTCTGATTTATTTCACTTATGAGTATGGTCTCTAGTTGCATCCATTCACTGATAAAAGCCTCGAGTTTATCTTTTTTATAGCTAAGTAATACTCCATTGTATAAAAATATCACATCTTTTTTAATCCATTCCTCAGTTAATGGGCCTTTGGGTTGTTTCCAAGATTTAGTTATGACAAATTGCACTGCTATAAACAGGGGTGTGCATATATTGCTATGGTATGATGTTTCCAGTTCTTCTGGGAAAATACCCAGAAGGTGTATAGCTGGGTTAAGTGGGACTTCTGATCCTAGTTTACTGATGAATCCCCACACTGATTTCCAGAGTGGTTTTACCAGTCTACACTCCCACCCACAGTGTAGAACTGTTCCTTTTCCCCTCCAGGCCCTCCATCATTTGTTATTGGTTGACTTCTTGATGATAGTCATTCTTTCTGGGGTGAGATGGAACAGATCAGAAGATGTAGACACAACTACAAACACACTCAGCCACTTTATCTATGACAAAGGGGTCAAACATGTTCACTGGAAGAAAGATAGCTTTTTAAATAAATGGTGCTGGAAAAACTGGCTTTCCACATGTCAAGGACTAACATTAGACCCATATCTATCACCATACAACAAACTAAAATCAAAATGGATCAAAGATCTAAATATTAAAATAGAAACACTAAATCTAATTGGTGAGAAAGTAGGTAGAAATCTTGAAGACATAGGGGTAGGCAGAGAGCTCATGAACAAAGACCAAACTGCACAGGAAATACTTCAAAGAATCAACAACTGGGATCTCATCTTATCAAAAAGCTTTTGCATATCAAAAGAAATGTCACACACAAAAAAAGAAATCACCAACACA
>NW_004955458.1:3248313-3250780 GCF_000276665.1 Chinchilla lanigera | reverse complement strand
CGGCCTTCTCCTGGCCTTTAAAGTTTGTGTTGAAAGTCTGCTTTTATCTTAATCAATGTGGTTTTTAAAAAATTTTTTATTTTTCTCTGATACCTTTTAAGATTTTGTCTTTGTGGTGGACTTCTGGGATTTTGACTATGATATGGGGAGTTTTTTCCCCCCATCATAGTTGGCATTCTGTAAACTTTACTTTTCCATATTTTGAATTCTTTCCCCATACTTGGAAAGTTTTCTGCTAGTTTCTGTAGGTTTTTCATTCCATGTGGGCTTGTCTGTAATTTCTTTCTAACTCTAATTAGCCATAGATGAGTCTTAACATCATCTAGTAGCTGTTGTGTGAATTTCCTCTTATGGACAATATTACACTATTATTTATGGTTCATCAGGGATGCAGGGGGTGGGATCAGGGGTGAGGAAGGGAAAAAAGAAGGAGCTATGTCAGTGGAAAGAGGAGGTAAGAGAAATATTAAGAGGTGAAAAATAAGAAGTCAGACTCTGTTGGACTGTTTTCACAGTTGGGGTAAAGGGCAAGGGTTGAGGGGGTTTGAGGGAATGTTTGCGTAGGCAGAAGAGGGTATGCAGGTGGGTGGAAGTGCATTTAGAGATTGAGAGAGGCTGTGAGATTGTTGAAACCTATTAATATATTTGTAGGTAATTTTGTTTGGCTCCTCTAAGCTCAATTTTGTTAAACATTACTCTGACATGACCTTGGATAGAATTAAGTTATAGCAGTGGTTAATTCTCACTCTCTAATGTTTGTATACAGTCTCCTGTTATATATACTCTGTAAGGCAGGTGGGAAGGAGGAGGAGGAAGGCAAAGAGATGAGAAAATAAGGAAGAGAGGAGGAAAAAGAATAGGGGGAAAGAAAATAAAAAATAAAGAAGGACTGAAAGAAGGACCAGGTCAAAAGGAAAATAATTTTGTTTTCACTGAATGTATATTTTAATTATAAAGCCAAAAAGGAAAAATCTTAAAGAATAAACAAAGTAAAATAATGAAACCATACCACTAAAGAAGCAAGAACCAGAAGAAAAAAACCTGATGAAAACAGAATCCCCCCCAAGATAACACTGATCAGACAAACAACGAAGGAAAAAATAGCGACAACAATAACAAGCAATAACCTTACATAGCTGGTACAGTGTTGACCTGGAGCATCTACGCAGCACCCTGAACACTGGAGTCACAGTCTGATCGTGAGCAGTCAAAAACTTCTCCCTGGGGACCAGACAAGTGCCCACGAGAAGCAGTGAGGGTTGCTGCTCCCTCTGGGTCCGCATCCTGGCTGCAAGTAGTGCTCCAGATATGACCGACTGCAGGCCTTCATGTGACCTCAAGTTATGATTGCTTCAATCCATTTGGAGGGAAGCGAATGTGGTAGTTGGTCCATCTGCTGGTTCTGCAGTTCTCGCTTGACCTCTACCTGGGATCTCACACTCTTGCTTCCTTCACTGCTGGCAAATATCGTGGTCATCTGTCCGTCTTCCCTCTGCAGGCTTTTCTTGCCTAGTGTATGGCCAGAAAACTTCCAGCCCAGGTTTTATTCTTGGTCTCTATGCCTCAAGTTGTCTGTCTCTCAGGCCTGCCAAAAGAACCTAGAGCCACCCCCAGATTTGGCAGAGGGCTACGTTTGCCAGTGCTGGGAGGTGGACAAGACCTCATGCCACTTGAGGAAGTTCTAGTGTTTTAGGAAACAGTGGAAGAGCCACTGCTGTTCTGGCTTCCCCAACTTGTTCTCTAGCATGGGTACCTTCTCTCTTCTCAAGGTGGCCCCCATTCAACTCTCTACTCTGTGTACTTTGGCAGTCTCAGGTCTCCTGCCTGCTGCAGTCCCCAGTGAGGTGGTGCTTTTCTACCACCTCTGTGGGAGTTCCATGGCAACCGTGGGAGATGCACTGAATGTCCCACATGCACAACACTACCGTTGTATGTGGGGAGAATGGGTGAATTATTTATGTATTTGTGTGGGGTAAGTCTTCTCTCTCCTCAGAGTCCAGCTTCTTGCAGCCTTGTAGTGTTACTGTTTTCAGGACTCAGGTACATGACATTTTGCACCACCCCATTGTTCTTCTCTTGCTTTCTTTTTTTTTTTTGGTTTTTCTCCGGTACCGGGAACCGAACTCATGACCTTGCGCTTGCCAGGCAGACCCTTTTGCCACTGAGCTAAATCCCCAGCCCCTTCTCTTGCTTTCTTTGAATCCATGGCTTGAATTATTTTACTTCCTGTGTCTGGCAGAGAGGTTACAGTGATTTTCTCTTGGTTATGAACTTTAAAAAAATCATTACATTTTTTGGTACATTTTAGGTATGTATAATGATAACATTCATGATAGGGAATTTGCACCTGTACATGGCACAACTTAATTCTTTTTTTCCCCATTCCTCTCCTCTCTCTCCAACCTCCCTTCCCTTCCTTACTTACAAAAGCTTTGTTTTCACTTTTCTCTTTCTTTCTTTCTTTCTT
>NW_004955458.1:3245710-3247788 GCF_000276665.1 Chinchilla lanigera | reverse complement strand
CCATTTACCTATAAAAGCCTCAAGTTTATCTTTCTTTGTAGCTAAGTAATATTCCATTGTATAAAAATACCACCTTTTTCTTATCCATTTCTCAGTTGAGGAGCATTTAGGTTGTTTCCAAAATTTTGCTATGACAAATTGTGCTGCTATGAACATAGTTGCACATACACTGCTGTGGTGTGATGTTTTTAATTCTTCTGGGCAAATAGCCAGAAGAGAAATGCCTGGGTCAAATGGGATCTTTTCCCTTTCTTCCTTTCTTCCTTTCTTCCTCCTCTATCCCTAACTCCACTTGCCATTTGAACATTTTCTTTCTATTTCACAATACCTATTATACATTTTGGTCCTTATTTACATGCAGTTTCTCAAACCAGAGAAACAATGCTCTATTTACATGTGTGTGTCCAATTTATTTCATTTAAGAGTATGGCTTTAAGGTGTATCAATTTAGCTAGAAATGTCTCAAGCTTATCCTTTCTGGCACCATAGTAGTCCATTGTATAAAAAAACAACATCTTCTTTAGCAGTTCATCAGGTGATGGGCACTGGGGATGTTTCCAAGGCTTAGCTATTACAAACCGTGCTGCTACAAACATGGGTGTACATATATCATTGTAGTATGGTGCTTTTAATTCTTTCAGGAAGATACCAAGGAGAATAGTTGGGTCAAATGTATCATCTAGTCCTAGTATTTTGAGAAATCACCACAATGATTTCCACAGTGTTTACACTAGTCTACACTCCCACCAACAGTGGAGAAGAGTTCCTTTTTCCCCATAGCCCCACAGTATTTGTTATTGGTTGATTTCTGGATCAAAAGTGTTGGTTCTTCCTATCCATGAGCAAGAAATATCTTTCCATTTTCTGAAACCCTTTTCTATCTCTTTTTTCAGTGTACATAATTTTCAATAAATAGATCTTTTACTTCATTTGTTAGATTGATTCTGAAGTATTTCATTTTTTTGGGTGTTGTTGTGAAAGGGGTTGTGTCCCTTATTTCTCTCTCAGTGAGTTTGTTATTTGTGTTCAGGAATGCTATTGATTTTTGAGTGCTGATTTTGTATCTAGCTATGCTACAGAATTTGGTTATTAAATCTAGAAGTCTTTTGGTGGAGTTTTTGGGGTTTTCTATGTAGAGTATCATGTCATCTGTGAATAATGATAATTTAACTTCTTCCTTTCCTATCCTTATTTGTTTTATTTCTCTCTCTTGTCTAAAGTACTCCAGCTAATGTTTCCTGAACTATATTGAATAGGTGTGTTGATAGTGGGCATCTGTTATGGTTGATACAGTGTGTCAACCTGGGGAGTCTAGAGGTTTGGTTTAGTGACTCAGTAGAGAGCCAGGGTGCTTACTTTGTATACATCCTGAGCCTGTGGAAGAAGTGGGCATGGAGATTATGTGAGTGCTACATACCCCCTAGGTGGGGGTAGCCTGCTTACAATATAAGGAGGAAAAGAGGCTTGCTCTCTCCTCCTTTTTACTCTTTTTGCTTTGCTATTCTGATGCCATGAACTGTTGCCCTCTGCCATGAGCCACTCTGCTTTGGAGCCAGCCAAGTATGGACTCCACAAACTGTAAGCTAATATAACCTTTCCTGCCTTAATTTTGGGAGTTGGGTATTTTGTCTCTGCAATGAGAGAAAACTAACCAAGACAGGCAGGAACATAAAGGTGTTATTATAGACAGCTAAATTAGGTAGGAATATTGCAAGCAATCAGGCAGGGCTAGGCCCTCAAAGGAGTCAGTGCCAAAGATACAACTGTGGGTGGAGGTGCATTCATTGAAAGCCAGACCTCAAGACAGAAGATGGAATGACTACACTTACACACTTCCCCTAGAGATGAACAATAATGATTGATGTTCTAAGTATCAACTACGATCACCTGAATGTGGAACCAGGAAGAGTTCTCTCTCTTGTCTAAAGTGCTCCAGCTACTGTTTCCTGAACTATATTGAATAGGTGTGTTGATAGTGGGCATCTGTTATGTGTCAACTTGGGGAGTCTAGAGGTTTGGTAAGTGACTCAGCAGGAAGCCAGGATACTTACTTTGTATACATCCTGAGCCTGTGGAAG
>NW_004955458.1:3240375-3241925 GCF_000276665.1 Chinchilla lanigera | reverse complement strand
TTTCTGGGGTGAGATGGAATCTCAGTGTTATTTTAATTTGCATTTCTTGAATGACTAATGATATTGAACATTTTTTCATACATTCATTCACCATTAGTATTTCTTCATCTGAGAAGTGCATATTCATCTCAGATGCCCGTTTTTGGATTGGGTCTTTGAATTTTGCAGGCCTGATTTTTATTTATTTATTTATTTATTTATTTTCTGGGATTAAACCAATTATTTTTTTGTTACAAAAATCCAAGCAAATAATGAAATAAAATATTTTAAAAGCACTCTATCCTGGGTTCCTTGTCCTAGAATTTAGTGCACAATTCAAATTGAGAATACTTAACACTTCTTCTGGATGCTATGAAGTCTTCATCTTTTAACCATGTTTCTCTAGTTCAGCTTGTAACTGATTGGAGAAGTCATCGTCTACACTGTCATCATCATGGGCATCTTCATCTTCATCCAAACCAGCCCAGTCTTTGTGGGGAACTCCTCGAACTTGTTGTCCTCCTCTAGGAGACCCAAATCTACTGGATGTTTTTCTCTGACATTGTTGATTTTTTGTCTGATTGATCTGTGTATTTGTGATAGTGGGGTATTGAAACCCCACTATAATTGTATTAGTGCTTATTTGATTTTTCACTGTCCAGTAATATTTGTTTTATATAGTTGGGTGCACTGGTATTTGGTGCATATATATTTATGATTGTTTTTTCTTCCTCTTGGGTTGTTCCCTTTACAAGGATATAGAGACCTTCTCTATCTCTCTTAGTCAGTCTCTGCTTGAAATCAACTTTGTCTACAAATAGAATAGCTACCCCTGCTTTTTTTGGGTTCTTGTCACATGGAATATTGTTTTTCATTGTTTGACATCCAGTGTATGAATTTCTCTTTGAATTAAATGTGTTTTGTGAATGCAGCATATTGTTGGATCTTGCATCTTGATCCATTGTGGTAGTCTGTTTCTTTTGATTGGTGAATTGAGACCATTAACCTTGATAGTTATAACTGATACGTACTGACTTATCTTTATCATGTTATTTTCCTGTTGTTTGCTCCCTTTTTTTCATTTGTTTGAAGATGTGTTTTAGCTCTGATATTTCTTTTTCTTTGTTTAGTTGATCTATTTGTGAAAGTAGGGTATTGATGTCACTCATTATGATTTTGTTGGTGTTTATTTGATCTTTTATGTCCAGTAGCATTTATTTTATAAAGTGGGGTGCACCAATATTTGCATATATAATTTACAATGGTTATCTCTTGTTTGCCTTGCCTGGTGAATTCACTCTGTTGGGGTTCATGGAGTTGTAATCCTTGTTATCTTTTTCTAGAATGTCCTTCAGAACATTTTGGAGTGTGGGCTTGTGTTCATGAATTTTCTCAGGTGCTCATGGAAATATCTTACTTCTCTATCAGTTTTGAAAGACAGTTTTGCAGGGTACATCAATGTGGGTTGGAGGTTATTTTCTTTTAGGGTTTGAAATACTTCACTCTAAGCTCTTCTTAATTGAGGGTTTGTGTTGAGAAGTTTGCTGTGATCCTGATGGGCTTTCCTTTAT
>NW_004955458.1:3228341-3240180 GCF_000276665.1 Chinchilla lanigera | reverse complement strand
TATTATATGCTTTGCTGTAGATTTTTAAAATCACAGCTAATTGGAATTCTATAAGCCTCACTTATGTCAAATTCTTTTCTCCCTGCCAGGGAAGTTTTCTGCCATGACTTGTGTGAGATTTTTTTTTTTTTAATGTCTTTTGTGCTATTGCCTTCTTTTTCCTTAACTCCAATCAATCTTATAGTATTCTTCTTTGCATCATATAGGCAGCTGTTGAATTGGTATCTCACCATGCTATTTTTAAGAAATCTTTCTCTTCATGATCACTAACTACAATCCTGTTTTCTATATTTGAGATTCTGTCTTCACATTCCTTCATTCTGCTGTGTGTACTTTCCATGGAATTTTTAATCTCCTGGATATCTGTTTGAATCTGTTTAATGGGTTCCATTTCTTTCCTATGTTGGACATTCATTGTCTCTATCATTTTCCTAAACTCTTCTAATTTTTTCTTTTTATCTGTATCTACTTTAGTGTCTCTAAGAATATCTTTCAGTATGGTCACCCATCTCTGTAGTTATCTGAGAAATTATTTCTTATTTGATTTTTTTTTCCTAGAGCCTCACTCATTGGCCTTGTAACTTCCACTGTTATCAACTCAGAGAGTCCAGGTGGGTGGCTTTTGGATTGTTTCACCTTATTGCTCCCTTGAGTTTGCCTTTGTGAGCTGGATGCCTGAGGTTGCATCTTGTTTGTCTTCTCTCTTTTTTAAAGTGTAGTTTTGCTCCTGAGTTGATGCCTGTGAGTTGCCTATGGTGAGTAACTTATTGCTAGTGTTTATAACTGTCTTGGTTACTTTTTTCTCGCTTCTGGGACAAAATACCTGACGCCCAAAATTAAGGAAGGAAAGGTTTATTTTGCTTACAGTTTGTGGAGGTTTCAGTCCGTACTTGGCAGATTACAAGGCAGAGTGGCACATGGCAAAGGGCTACAGCTCCTGGCATAGAACACAGCAAAAGCAACAAACACACACCAGGGCAGAATGGGGGAGGAATGGCCTCAAGCACCCTTTTCCTCTCCCTTACATATGCAAACTATCCACCCCAGGGCGGGTGTAGCTCTCACACACACAATCAATCAACTCTAAAAGCCTGCCCCATGGCTGCATGAGGCTTTGAGGGGGCACACAGACAAACCATAACAATAACCATTAGGAAATGACTACTTCTCAGAGGTGTTCCAGGTATAGCTGGCTTCTGGGTCCCAAGCCTCTTGCAAGATTATTGAGGATGAGAAATTGCTGCCCATTTGGCTCAACAACTGGTTCTTTAGTACTGGGTTACAGTACTTTTTAATCACCCTTAGGCAATCTCAGTCTTTGTGTACCAGGAAGAATAACTTGCTAGAACAATTATACCACTTTGGCTAAAGTGGTACAGTCAGCAATGCCAATAGCATCAAACACAGCCTAGAAAATGACAAACTGAGTTAATTAACCACCTTTAACCATATGAACTAGATTTGTGGTTATATAACAAAATCTGAAATGAACCAGACAATTGTATGCAGTGCATATTGAGATATAGCAAATTTACTCACAGGGTAAAAAACCTAAAAAGGGTTGGGGGAAAATAAAGAAATAGAAGAGGAAGAGATTAGAAGCAAGGCTTGGATCATGCAAAGTAAAGGAGGATCAAAGCTAACTTTGGGGAACTGATGGAGAAGACAGGAGAGAAAGAGAGAAGGAAGAAATAAAAACAAGAAGAAAACAGAAGAACAACAACCAAAAAACTAACTCATGTTCACATCCATATAAAAAGAAGAACAAACAGTGAAGGACAAATCAACCTACCAACCAACCAGCCAACCAACCAACAAGTAAAAAACAAGGGAGAAAGAAAGAAAAAAAAAATTAAAAATATCCACTTCAAGCTGTGTCTCTGCTGCCACTGGTAGACAGTGTGGCAGAGCCCAGATCTGTGTTAGTCAATTATGTCAGGCCAGCAGCAGTTCCACAGCAGGGCAGAGGATGATCTCAGCGAGCCTGCACCCTTATTTCCACTGAAGTACAGGCTGGCCTCAGACTTGGTGGCTGGAACCAGACCCGCCCAGCTCACTGCTGCCTTCTTGTCCGCTGTGAGTTTCAACTCCACTGGTAGCCACTAGGTGGAGTTAGCAGCCTCTCTGAGTCCCAAGCTCAGTCGGCCTCTCTCCAAGATGGCTCCTGGCCAGTTGCCCTCTCTCGTTGGTAGTTCAAATAGGATGGCTTACCAGCCACCGCAGTCTGCTGTGTCCTCTAGTGTGCTTCTCCATGAAGGCCTTTGGGGCTGCCAGCAGTCACCATGCATCTGCATCTCCCATGTGATGGGTCCAGGCTCAGGGAAAAAAATGCCATCTGTCTCCTCCTTCTTCATTGAAGTTCTTCTCTTTGATATCCCCAAGGGCTTCAGTGCTCACTTCAGATTTTCGTGGGTCCCAGTGACCCACTTCCTTCCTTTTTCTTTTCCTCACATTGCTATATTCCAGTGTATGGATCCCAAACCTCAGAGGGGCTCTTTCTTTGCTGTGCACCACTGTGCCATCTTCCTGGAAGTCCCAGTCATAAACATTTTTGCCAGTGTTCTTACTGCTTGTATGGAGGGACAGATTTTCAAAAGTCTTTACTGCTCTGGAAATGCGTTCTCCTGATCATATGGTTTATTTTTTGTTTGTTTGTTTTGTTTTTGTTTTTCTCCGGTACCGGGAACCGAACTCACGACCTTGCACTTGCCAGGCAGGCGCTTTGCCGCTGAGCTAAATCCCCAGCCCCGATCATATGGTTTAATAACTCTTCCTTCACCATTGCCTGAGGTCTTGGGAAAGAGTGGGTCCTACAGAAACAATCCAACCTAGGATCACAGATCATACCACCAGTGTGCAGATTCTGAAGAAATAAAAATAGAACTACCACAGGACCCAGTACATAACTAAAGGAAATGAAGTCAGCAGCACATAAAGACATCTTTATTCTTATTTTCAGAGCAGCATTATTCACAAAAACCAAGATATGGAAATGAGCTAAGTACACATCAATAGACAAATTAATTAAAAACCTCTAGAGCTATAATATGTAAATAAGGGGCTTTGTTCAAACATTAAAAATGAGATCCTGCCATTTTCCCTTCCCTGAACTTTAAGCTGTCCTTATCCCGCCCAGACACGGCTCTTGTGCTGAGGACTGGCTCAACCACGGGAATCAGTGTTTTCCTCTGTAGCCATCCTCTCCCTCCTCTTCTGAGCTCATTTCCCACAGAACTCCCTACCTCTAGGTAAATTTCTCGTATCTGTGCCTTTTCACACACTGCTCTGCCAGATATTTCCACGTGCATTCTATCCAGCACTCCCAACGGGCAAATTTCTATTCACCATGCAAAACTCAACTCAAGGAACTTCCTGAAATTTGTTTTCTTATTTATTTATTTATTTATTTACTTATTTATTTATTTTTTGTGGTACTGGGAATCTAACTCAGGACCTTGCACTTGCCAGGCAGGCACTGTGCCGCTGAGCTATATCCCGAGCCTGAAATTTGTTATCTAAAGCACATTTAATTATTCTTCCCTTTATGTCACCACTATCATATGCCTTTTTGCAATGGATTATAATTATGTTTTCATATTTCTTCATCTACTTCTAAATTGTTAGTAACCTGAACCCAGGGAAAGAGAACTCAGTCCCCATCACTCCCTAACTAGTTCTATAAATTGATTTACCAAACCACTTAAGGATGGTCATAGATAGTCATTTCAAAAACCTAACACACTGCATAAAACTGACTCCAAGAGATGTTAAAAAATGCCAGCCTCATCAGCGGCCTCCAGAACCATTACACCAGCTTCCTTTGAAACACTGCACAGGAATCTTCTTCCTTATTTTCCCACTCTTGACTTCTGACACCATCCGTAGTGGTGACAACCTGTCTGACTGCACAAGAGCCAGTCCCTCTGCATCTTCACCAATGTTCAGACTGAGGGAGGCCCTGAGGCCACTTACCCAGGACCTGGGGAGCAATGCAGAACTTTTGCAGTTGCCAGCCAGCATTTGACATTGTTATTCTATGGGAAAAAGGTAAAACAAAATTTCATAACAAAATAATAGGAGAATAACAATAGCTAATGCATTACATGTTGCTGTCTTTAAAGTAGTTGCTCAGGGTACAAGATATGGGTAGACCCTTTTTCAGTGTTTGGGGAATCACCCCAGTTTATGAGGAGGAGGAAGAGGAGGAGAAGGAAGAGGATGAGGAGGACGAGGAGGAAGACTCTCTTCCAGTTGGGCTCTAAGAATGCCTCCCAGTCTCCCAGGCATGTGATCTGCTTCCAACAATCAGATGTTCTCATGCTTGACTCAGACTGAGTAACCAGGACCCGTAAGAGGCAAAGAGTAGTATGAGATACCTCTTGGGCTATAGAAAAGAAGGTTGCACTGGCAAGTTGCCCACCTAGAAGTGGCATCTGAGTGCAGAGGCAGAGGCAATGATTTCCTCAATATTTGGGAGTCACTCCTGGAAGCTCCGCCTCTGGCATGGTCTTCAGTTCTCCTCATGGCTGGTTAATCAATTATTTGTATCATTATCATCCAGCCAGTAAAGGATTTTGACTGATGTCATAGATATAGGGACTAAAAACATCAGAAGGAAACCTTAGCCTCTGAATACTAGGAATGAAGTAGTCTGGGCCCAGTTTGGAAGGACTAGCTACAGGGAACTTGGGATCAGGGAATACCAGTAGACACAGGGACACAGAATCTGAGAGCCCAGGTTTGTACACCATTCCTGATATTCAGAAAATAACTTGATATGGTCCAATGGGGTGGGACTCATATTGTCACCTGATTTGGGTGGGACATGGAATGGGGAGAAAGCAAGAGAAACATATAATGGAAAAATAGTTAAAATGTATAAATATAGCTGGTCCAGTTGCCACACCTGTAATCTCAGTTACTTGGGTGGCTCAGGTAGGAAGATCACACGTTTAAGGCTATCCTGGGTAATTTATAGAGAACTTACATCAAGGAATACAAAGGCCTGGGGATGTCGTTCAGTGGTAGAGTGCTCCTGAGTCCTATCCGCAGTACTGCTCCACCACAGTTTAAGTTCATATTTGAAGGTTAATGATTCATAACAGTGTGGAGTGTTCCTGGGAGAAGAAGCTGAATTTAATTCTTCCAGCTTTCTTCACTTCATGGCACGTGTAGAAAGTGCTAACTTTTGAATGGCACACTAGGATAAACTGTACGGATTTGAAAGTATCTGGATAGGGCTTTATGTGAAAAACAAAGCCAAAAAAAGTTCATTACAGTTTCAACATATAATTATAAGGAAAATAAAACAGATGATAATACAGATGTGTTTAAATACTTATTTTATACAATACTTCTCAAGCACATCTTGCTTCTGTGGACACAATTTTTATATTAGAGTTTGTGCCTGAAAAATGACTAAACACTTTCTGATTTTTAAATGGACCGACGAACATCATTCAAGAAAAGTATTCATAGAAGTGAGTGATACAAATGTAAAACATTTTCCAAATTCACTTAGAATTTTGCATAGCTGACATTATATGTAAATCATCCACTAACTCTTCCTTTTTTCAATGGTAAAATAGAAAATTCTTATATTAGGATCGTAAGAATGAAGCCATATTTTCAGAAAAATGTAGATGTTTGCAAATAAAAGTAATCCAAGAAAGAAAACTCTAGTATTAATGAACAAGGATTTTATATCTAATATTTTTTCAAGGTCAGGTATTTCAAAATATGTATAGTACCCTTGGAGCTCTAAAATGCACCATGTGTATACACTTAGATCGATGCCCTGTGGCCAGTTAGGTGTCTTGGGAGGACACAACAACAGAGAATGGTCAGAATCAGCCTACATGCATGGGAACAGAAGTTTGGAGTCACTGTGGAGAGGTGAGCCCTCAGGACCCGCAGGGGCTACTCGCTCTCCAACTCCTGAGGTCCACACCTTGAGCTTGCTGTGTTCCTTAGGCACACAGAACAGCTCCATGGGCTTGTTGTCCACAGCGGGCATCAGGGCACTCAGGAGCTGGATGCTGTATTGGATATGGTGCCCCCAGTCTATTAAGCCAAGCAGTGGGCATTGCTCATTCTGACCTTACCTGTGAAAACCTAGGGGTGCCTCATCAAAGTCCACTCCTTTGGGACTTTCTCTGGAGGAGTGCCAGGCAAAGCTACTTACAGCCAGATGTGATGGCCTGGTGACTCTGCCTATCCCAAGACCCTATTCATGCACAAACAAGGAGCTGAGATGATCACTTTCTTACAGAACACTTTTAATCCATGTGAACCCCCAGGGAGCCGAGCTGTACCTTTAGGGAAGCTCAAGTTTAATGCACTCATTCAGAAAGTGCCATGCCAACCTGTTTGCCAGGAATTTCATTGCAA
Source organism: Chinchilla lanigera (assembly GCF_000276665.1). NCBI lineage: Eukaryota > Metazoa > Chordata > Mammalia > Rodentia > Chinchillidae > Chinchilla > Chinchilla lanigera. The sequence continues at coordinate 3,233,790 of NW_004955458.1, read as the reverse complement.
TGAAACAAACCTATCTAATGGAGAAGACTAGCTGATCAACAGGCAATTCTGATTTTACAGTATCTTATGCAATGTTTACAGATGATAGCAGCAAGGTAAAGTATCAAGGACCACAGAGGGGAGGGCCCTAAACCAGGCAAAGGGAAATAGAGAAGGTTCCATGGAGAAGAGGGCAACTCCATCTTCCATGGAGAGCTCAGTAATGTCATTAATTTTTTTTTCAGGTAATAAGTTATTCAGGGAAAGAAACAAGATAGTGTTAAAAAGTAAACCTAAGCACATTAAGCCTTTCAAGAGTTTATTTGAGCATTCAGACATCCATGAATCATCAGTACAGGACTGCAATTATTTTAGCACTCCATTGGGAAGAGCAAAAGAGGAAACTTACAAAGTGCTCATGGAAGCAAGACAAGAAGAGTGGACTGGTTAGAATGGCAAGCTCCTGTTTAGAGATTAGATGGCAGGTTTTGACTACAGAGGGCTTTTCTTTTGAAGACAACATGGAGAGTTATGCAACTTAATTATCCTGGAAGAACTGTCAAATAATATTGGGGAAAAAGCAACAAAATGATTTAATTTACAAGTGAACAAACAGTGCTTATATTGTTTGAGCAGTTTTGCATGCCTGTATCTTATAACCTGAGCAACTACTTTGGAGGTAACAATGTGCAGTATAATAACCATTGTTAATTTCCCATCATCTTGTTTTGAGATTCTGTATTGTTATTTTTTCCCTTTCTTTAAAATAAAAAAGTTTTCATTCTTTTATCTTTAAAATTAAAAAATAAAAAATGGATGGGTAAACAATATATTCTTTTAACACATTAAAAAAATCCAAGAGGTTGGAGCAGTGGTGTGTTGGTATATATTTAATGACCAGGTTTACAGAAAAGAAAAATAATCTTATTGTTTGCCTATGTCTATGGTGTAAACACTACAACTACAACCAAATATGAGAAGTGCTAGACCCACCCCAATCTAATGGCCTGCCAATTCATTTTTCTTTTTTGACCTTTGAGACAGGGTCTTAGTATGTAGTTCAGGCTGGTCTTGAATTCACTATGTAGCCCAGGGTATCCTCAGCCTTCCAAATGCAAGGATTATAGCCATGTACCACCATGTCCAGCTTGCCAATTGATTCTTAAAGGGGGAAAGAAAGTGCCAAGGTGCATAAGTGAGCCACAGCATGGCACACTCCAGGAACTGAAAACATTCATTACAACTAAGTATAATGAACAAAGATAAAATGACAAGAAAAAAGAGGGAAGGATGCCCAGTAATTAAAACTGTTGAGGTTTAAAAAAGATTCAAGTAAACACGTGTTAGTCCATTTCTGTTGCCATCATAAAATACCTGAGGCTTGAGAACTTATGAAGGAAAGTTGTTTATTTAGCTCACAGTTTTAGAGGCCAAAAATCTAAAATCAGACAGCCTCATCAACTTGACCTCTGGCAAGGGCCCCGTAGCAATAAGATGTCATGGGGGATACATCATGGCAAGAGCTTTTGTGAGAGGGAAGAGTCATGTGAGAGATGAGAAGTCACAGGGCAGGCAGGGGTCAGTCTTGCTCTTCATAACCACTCTTTCAGGAGAACTAACTCAGGGCCCTACAAGTGCTACCTCAACCCCTTCTGTGGACGCCACTCACAATGATCTAACAACTTTGAGCTGGGCATCACTCCTTAACACCCCAAAGAAGACCAAGCTTCCAATACACAGACATTTGGGCAGCACACTCAAGCTGTATCACAAGGCACGTCTTCCTTTTGTGTTCTCTACCAAGTAGGGAATGAAAGCCAAAGTTAGATTTGGGCTTTATTACCAACAAAGCTGAACTGGAGGATGTGACTGAGTCTAAAGTCAAGGTGAACTTCCTACTCCCTGAGTTTATCCACCACCCCCAACTACAGGCAAAGGATCTGCACAAATCACTCCAAGTGGGGGCCCACCACTTGAAAGAGAAACGAGTATCAGCAGGCAAAGGCAGGCAGTCTGATAAAAAAACCCAAAGTACAAAAATCCTCTGGACAGTAGCATCAGTAAGTTAGGTCATCCAATACCCAAGGAGAAGCAGCGAGGAGCCAGAGAGGAAGGCGAGATGTGTTTCTGCATGAATTTCTCCTTGGGAGTGGAAGAAAGCAGGCCTTTACCTCGTGGAAAACCCAAGGATCAGGATAATAAGGAGGACCCCACTTGTATCTAGTTCAGATGATGAAAGAAGCTGTGGGTCACTTGCAAATACGGGTGCTCACCCTGAGTGACAGGACCAGATCTGAGTGTCTAAAAGGTCGTTCTAGCTGTGGTATAGAGAATGCATAAGCGAGGAAGAAAAAAGAAACACAGAGACCTGAACAACTCTCCTTAGCTAGTGCAGGTAGGAAATAAGACTCTTTTCTAACGCTGGAGCTCAGTTTTAACCATTTTCCCTGTTACGTCTCCCTCTGTTAACATCAGGAACTCCCCCTACAGTCTGTCCAAGTTTCCTCCCGATGAGAAGCCAACTTAGCAGACACTTTACTTTGTTAGTTAGTAGCTGTGGGGGAGACAAAGCTTCCTTCAACAGACTCCTACAGAAGTTGCCCAATAGGGCAAAAGTGCTGGTTTCCCTCAACTCTGATGGCAGGACGTGGGCCTGTGACCATGGCTGGTCCTAGTGGATGCCTGTGTGGGAAGACTGAATGAAATGGGAGTTCAGAAGGGAGTTCAGAATTCATCTTGGTGATGACAGGACGTGGGTTCCAGGGCCCAGCAGCACAAGCACATGCCAGGGATATCTCCCGAGGCCAGTGCCGGCCAGGTCAGCAGCATCCTCACAGACGACCTCAGTGTGACCTTGGTTGCAGTTCTGGCCTCTCCACTGCCCTTGACTCCCAGCATCTACTAAGCTGGTTCTCCAGAATGTGTAGAGCACATTCAGAGTCACACTCAGGGTTACTTTCACTTTATTTCTCCCCCACCCCTTGTCTCTGTCCCACTGCCTCTAGGGAATGATCCATCTGATCCCTTTTGAGTTATCCCCCTCCAAGTTTGCACCAGGATTTCCTCTATGCCAAATCCTTTCCCAAAGTTCCACATGCATCTCTCCCTTACCTCTCTTCCACATGGGACATTTAAATGTTCTAGCAGCTTATTGCAATTTTTAAAAGATAAAGTACAAAATTTTTAAGCATCTGCAAACCTTGATGGAAGTTATCATTCAAAGTCCATAGGAATGTAAATGACAGTACTGGAAATTATAGCAGTAACCGAAATAGATTTCTTAACACTTCATTATTTATCAAGCATTATGCTAAGCAATTTTCTTCTATCTATACAATGATCTATTTAACAAGTATTTCTTGAACATCTACTATGTGCCAGGTACTATTCTATCCACCAAAAATACACTGGTGCAAAACACAGGGAACATCCCTGTCCCTATGGGGAGCTACATTTTAGTGAAGGGAGAGAAATCAGAAAAGATAAAGAAGTTAATTTCAGGTAATAAAAATAATTCTGTAGAGGCCAGGGATTTAGCTCAGTGACACAGCGCCTTGCTTGGCAAGTGCAAGGTCCTGAGTCTGATTCCCGGTACCCCCTCCAAAAAAAGACTTGACTCAGTGTCACATGCCCACATAACCACACCACCCATGTGCCCACGTGTACCTACTCTAGGGACGCACCCTTCACAAGGTGCCACACATGTTTATTTGCTCACAACAACCTTATGGGACAGCTACTGCTACATATTCATCCTACTTATGAGAAAGCAGGACACACAGAAGTTAAGTAACCTGCTCCAAACCACAGAAGTGGTAAATGACAGTCTGGCTCCAGAACCTGGGCTACACAACTACATCAGCAACACAGACAAGTCATCAAAAATATGTGCAAAAAGAACATTAACAGAATATTTACATATCTTTGTGTATACATATATAATGGTTCTGGAAGTATGCACAATTTAAAAATGATAACATTGCTTGCTTCTGGGGTAGAGAAGGTCAAAGAAGGGAGAATTTCTACTGTATATTTACCATGAATTTTGAAGCATGGAAGGGATTGCATGTGTCAAAAATGAACGAGTTAAATTAAAAAAAATTCTGTAGTACAGAATGACAGAAATGGTACCTTTAATATTTACAATAATCCTGTGAAACACGGAATCTATCTTAATCATGCTTTGAGATTGGACAGGTAGGGGGTCAGTGCTTGCACAGGTGCTAAGAATGGGGCTTTGGCTATCAGAGGACTCACGTCAGAGGGAACTGCTCTGTATCCAGGGCCTCCCTGCTTCCCACACGGAGGTGACCAGAGCTTTCTGCTGAGGCCCTGGCCTCTATCTGCAGCCCCAGCATTCCCAGAACAGTGCCTGGGGTTCCATTCGTCAGGTTTAAAAACAAAAATAGAGGACACCTGCTTAAATTTTTTTTTTCCAGTACCGGGGATCGAACTCATGACCCTGTGTTTGCCGCACAGGCGCTGTGTCATTGAGCTAAATCCCCAGCCCCTTACCTGCTTAAATTTGGATTTCTCATAAATGGTGCGTGATTTTTCACTATATCTCAAATATTTTCCCCCTAAAAGATAAAATTTTTCTCCCTTAAAAAAAAAAGATAAAATAGTCTGGATCTGCCCAGCTAAATATTTCCAGGGCACCTGTACTAACGCCTTACCTGTTGCTTCCTTCGCCATGTCGGTGAGAGAAGCATTTATCCACCCCTTGGGCTGAGCCAGTACAATTCCCTCAGGTCCTCCTCATTTGCCTCCATGCTCAGCTCAGGACAAAGCAGGAAAAAGGTGGGGTCTCAACTGTATCAGAAAGCTCTTCTTTGGGTCTAACTTTGATGACTTCTGTTACATTTCCAACCCAAATTCACCTCACTCAGCCCTTGATAAAGTGAGGAAAGGCAAGTTCATTTCCTGTAAGAATATTACTCCTGTATTTAGACCTTCCCCATCCTTCTCTACCCGTGGCGGTCTAACCCTAACTCATTCCTGGCTCCTAGTAAGAATGTTTCAAAAACATTTTGGCTCAGCAATTCCATTTTGGAATTTTAAGCTAAGAAAAACAAAAATAAATGTACAAAGGTATGTGTAACAAAATCTGTCTCAACAACATTTATGACAAAAATGTTTAATTTCAATAATAAATTGTTTAAAATTATAGTACATCAATACAGTATGATACTAGATCACTATCAAAACCATGTTCCTTAAAAGTCTCTTAATATAGTACAGGGGGCCAAGGATATAGCTCAGCGGCACAGCGCCAGCCTGTCAAGTGCAAGGTCATGAGTTTGATTCCTGGTACCAAAAAAAAAAAAAAAGATTAATATAGTACAATATTATAATGTAGCTTATTAAGGTAGAAAGTTATTTGCAGATGACATGATACTTTACATGGAAGATCCCAAAAACTCCACAAGAAGACTCCTTGAATTAATCAACAAATTCAGCAGTGTAGCTG
>NW_004955458.1:3225448-3226921 GCF_000276665.1 Chinchilla lanigera | reverse complement strand
CTCCTCCGCTGACTCTGGACCTTTCTGGCTCTCAACGGCAGGGGCAAGAGCCACCAGCTGTGTGGATGTATTCCCAGGGGTTTCTCCATGTTGGAATGATTCACACATGTGTGGGCAGGCCTCTGCAGCCAGTGTGTGGTGGGCCTATTGTGTCATTGTTTCTCTGTGCCACAATAGTTCTCAATTACACAGTGGTGGTGCCAGGGGCCCTCCCCCTGGGTGCCTGCGTGGCCAGGGGCTGGCCCAAAGGCCAGCGCACCCCACTGCGTAGCTTCCCAGGCACTGGGGGTAAAGGCCCTCATTATTGTGCTTTGAAAGCAATTTCCCACCTGCACCCCTGCCTCCTATGACTTAGAGCTGAAAGAGAGTTTGTAAACAAGCAAGACCTGACTTCCAAAGGAAAGTGCAAAGGTGCTGGATCCTCTGACCAGCAAATTAAGGTGGACTCCAAGGAGATGAAGTGCACAGTTTTTTGCAAGAAAAAAGTGACATTTTGAGAGTCTAAGCACCAGATCAGACCTTTCAATCCTATTTAGATATGAAAGAGGGGTGTTAACATCTACCTTAAGACCCAAGCAGAAGTAAGAGCAGTCTACCAAGGATGTGGGAGAAGCTGAGTAGGAGACACATCTCAGGGATCCTGGGGGAGGAGAGAGAAAATGGACAGATGCCACTCCATCTGAAGCAGCATGAAACAAGACTCAGTGCCCCAAATCCCAAAGCCAAAGGACTGACCCCAACCTGTGTTCCTTCTCCGTCACCTCAGGCACCAGGGCTAGATACTGCAGCTGAAGTAAATTTTTTGTTGCAGCAGCGTTGACTGATGTCAGAAACAAGCTCTCAATGAGGAATTTCTGCAAGGAGGAGAAATGACAATTATAGCCCAAGGAAGGCATCTGAGCTGCAGGGAAGTCCAGGATTTGCTAGATCATCACCCACGACTGTCACAGCAGCCTTCCCTCCTCAACTTCCCTTCAAGAGTGTTTGCCAAGCTCTGCATCTGCCACCAGCTTAGGTCAAACACATAAAAACAGACCCCAGAAGCCAAGTCCTGAGCAATGTACCTGTGCCTTGGAGCCACACCGAATGCAGCAAGCAGCCCGATACACACTAATACACAGCATCCTGACCCTGTGGACCGCAGTCCAAGACTCCCCCTCCTGTTTGAGAGTAGCCAAGGGTTAGAAGCTTAGCTCCAGGAACTCAGGAGAGAGGGGTGTCAGAGGCCCCAGAAGTATCTGTTCATGAGCCTCCTCATTGCCTCTGTGACCTCTTTGTTCCTCAGGGTGTAGACAAAAGGGTTGAACATGGGGGTGACCATTGTGTAGAATAGAGCAATGATCTGGTCCGTGTCTGGAGAAGAGACTGCCTCAGGCCTCAGATAAGCGACAGTCACAGTTCCAAAAAAGAGAATGACGACAAAAAGGTGGGAGGAGCAGGTAGAGAAGAGCTTTCCACGTCCCTGGGGTGTTG
>NW_004955458.1:3222110-3223903 GCF_000276665.1 Chinchilla lanigera | reverse complement strand
GTGTCAGTACCCAGTCTTCTCTCCAATTCCTGGAAAGCACTTTTAAAAATCTTTCTGTGAAACAGTGCTAATCCTCAAAGAAAAGAGTTACTGAAATCACTGCTCTGACGTGACTCCACCCAGGATGTGACCACCCCCAGCTGCTGGGAGAAGCTGCAGTGTTCTGTGAACTTAGGAATGAGAAACACTCTCTTAGATCATAGTTAGGGCTGGTGACTCTCTGCAGCTGGGGATGACAGAGATGACCTGAAAGGATGTGCTGAGTAGCAGTGGCTCCAGGTCTGAAGACCACAAAGAAATCGAAGTCCTTTGAATTTTGTGTATCAGTTAAAGGAGAAAGACATTTTTCTCATCGCCAGGGTTCCACATCCTATTGCTCTAGGGAGCTTCCTCTGATTCAAGACAGCCTGATTTTAAAATTATTTTCTTTCCCATTTTGTAAAAGTTTTTAAGTATTTCAGCTGTGCCCACACTTGTCATCACAGCATTCAGGTTAACTGGGGCAGAAGGATCCCAGGCATGAGCCCAGCCAGAAAACTTAGTGCCATAAGAGATACTGTGTCAAAATTTAAAAATGTAAAAAGAAGCCTGGGGATAAAGTTCAGTATGAAGGCTCTCAGTTTAAACTCAATGCCACAAAATATTTTCCCCCACATAAATTATGTGATTAGTTTGCCCTTGAGAAGGGAGAATGCAGCTCCTTCTTAGGTGTGGACTGCACAAACTGACTTTCTAGAAAGAGTGGGGACAAAGACCTACAGTGGAGAAACTTGAGCAGCACTACCTCAGCCAGCAACAAGGCTCAACACTAGCTGTGCTAAATTGTGCTGACAGTTCACACCTTTGATATGATGTGATAATAGTGCAGGCTGCTGTTCCAAATCTGTAACCCCAGGCTAATCATGCAAAAACCACCAATCAGATGCCAATAAAGAGAACCCCGGGACTTCCAGGAAGATGGTGGAGTGGCAGACAGCAGCAATCTGAATCTCTCCAAGATTCAGAATCCAGATATTGGAAAATAATGTCTTGGGGAAGAAAAGGAGAGAGGTGGATCTTTGGGACCTAAGAAGGATGTAAAGGTGAACTAGGGCCCACAGGGAAAGTGAAGAAACAGACCACCCAGTTGAAAAAGGAGGTGGAAAACTGTACTTTCTCTCTGACTCTTGGCTTGCGGCATGAGAGAGGAGGCTCAAATCTACAGACACAGTGTGGGCGGGTGACTCTAGAGGCCTCCACAGAGAAAGGCAGTGGTGGAATGGAGCACTGGATGCTGGGAAGTACAACAGCTGTTGAGTGACTCCAAGCATCTCCTGGAGAGAGTGGTTGGCCAGATGCCATTTTAGGGATGCCTAAGGGACTCAGGGCAGCCATGAGGTGGCTTCCTCTCAGGACTTCCAGAGGCTGGGCGAAGCACAGCCATGGGAGGCGTCCAGGTCAGGGAGCTGAGGTAAGACCAGCAGGAGGCATCCAGAGTGCTGTAGGCTGAACAACACAGGTCCCAGCTACACAATCAGAGGCCAGGATCAGCCTGACTTCTGTGGGGTTGAAAGGACCAGAATCAGCGCCCCACCCCTTCCTACCACAGGCTTGCTGGTATCATCCAGCGCGGATCTGACTGAGGTCTATCTGGCTTCTTTGTCTACCAGTGACAGAGAGTCATGCCCCGAATTGGACAGTACTACAAAAGTGTAGACCCCGGAAGATAACCACAGGCTTGAAATCACAGAGACATCTCTTGTTTTGCCTCTTTGCTTTTGTTTTTCCCTTTTTTCTTGATTGTTTTTGTTCTT